>NW_027362761.1:433866236-434301236 GCF_046119375.1 Phyllobates terribilis
GAATAATACCTCATACAAGGGGGAAATACCGACACACCATAACCAGATCACATACTACCACCACATAGTAACTAAATAATACAACATACAAGGAACAAATACCGCCACACCATCATCAGACCACATATTACCACCACATAGTGATAGAATATTACAATACTGATCATTAATAAAAAAACACAATATTAATATTACCATAAGTGCCAATGTACACGGGAGCTCGGTATATAGTGTCAGTGTACAGGTAATACAGGGATCACCAGTGACATTATACACAGGAGCTCTGTATATATTGTATAGTGTACAGGAAATACAGTGAACACCAGTGATATTATACACAGGAGCTCTGTATATAGTGTATAGTGTAGGTGTACAGGTAACACACTGACTCACCAGTGACGTCTCTAGTTGAAGTCTTTCATCTTTGCTTTTCTTTTTCATTCAGTGCAGATCGCCATCACTTCTTCCCGCCAGGACTCGTCGTTGCATAAAATAACACAGTTATCTAGAGCACCGCTTCCAGATCACATTCCCCACTTTTTCCCTTTCTACTCAGCTGAATACAGACGTGCACCCATCATTAATATATCATTAGTTATTATGCAACCCACCATTCCAAAAATAAATTGTAATACACCACTGCGCCCCCACTAACTATAAATAGCAACTTTTCCCCACCTAATATATAAATTAGTTAGCACCCATACTCTTTCCACCAATTCAATCAGTCACACTATCAGTCTCACTCCTGAAACCTCAACTTCCCCAATCTGTACTTCATCATTTGCAGTCCCTCTTTCACTTCATCATTTGCATTCACCCCCCCTCACTCCATCATTTGCAGTCCCTTGTTCCCCCCTCACGCCATCATTTGCAGTTCATTGTCCCCCCCTCACTCCATCATTTGCAGCTCCTTGCCCCCCCTCACTTCATCATTTGCAGCCCATTCACTCCATCATTCGCAGCCCCCCTTACACCATCATTTGCAGCCCCTTTACACCATCATTTGCAGCCCCCCCTCACACCATCTGTAGCCCCCCCTCACTCCATAATTTGCAGCCCCCCTCACTCCATGCTTGCAGTCCCCCTCACTCCATGACTTGCAGCCCCCCTCACTCCATGACTTGCAGCCCCCCTCCCCTCACCTATTTAATTCTATTCTATTAAGAAAGAAAAAGGAAAAAAAAAAGTTTGATCATACTTACCTCACTTATGATCACCTGCAGGCGCAGCTTAGCTTCTGATGTCCTGGCAACGGCTCTGTGTGCTTTCCCGGAGCTCCGTAGCCGCGCAGCTCCTGCTCCCTCATACTTCTCCAGACTTCTGGTCAGGTGACGGCGCGTACGCGATGACGTCATCACATACGCGCCGTCACCTTACCAGAAGTCAGGAGAAGTATGAAGGAGCAGGAACAGAGTGGCTGCGGAGCTCCGGGAAAGCACACAGTGCAGAGCTGTGCGCTGCCAAAGGCAACGTCCCTGCGCTCACCACATTATTACACCATGGGGCCTGGTGAGCAGAAGCACAAGAGGGGGGGACATGACAGGGCCCGGGCCCCCCCTCTGTACTGCTGCTCACTGGGCCCCATACAGCAGTAAGGGCAGTAATGCTCTGATATCGGCCCTGAGTAGAAGCATTATAAGTAGATAACTTGCCTTATTAGTAGCAGTAGTGCTCAAAGTTGAGTTATAAGGGAGTGGTAGTTTATTATTTAATTATGGCTATTTGTTGTTCTACGTTAATTAAGTTTCAATCATGTATGCTATTAGAGCTGTCTACAATATCTATCTATTTTTCTATATATATATCTATCTATCTATCCATACATCTATGTATCTAGAAAGTGATAAAGAATAACCAGCCTTACACTCAAGGTATGGATACCAAACCTCTCAAGCAATGGAGACATCACTTCATCTTGTCATCTATTTATTTTTTGCCCAACTATTTATCTATATGTCTATCTATCTATCTATCTATCTATCTATCTATCTATCTATCTATCTATCCATTATCTTTCTATCTATCGATCTATCTATCTATCTATCCATACTTATCTATCCATTATCCTTCTTTCCATCTATATATCTATCTATCTATCCATATCTATGTATCCATTATCCTTCTTTCTATCTATCTATCTATCTATCTATCTATCTATTTATCTATCCATCCATCCATATCTATCTATCCATTATTCATCTATCTATCTATCTATATATCTACAAGTGCTTCTCACTAAATTAGAATAATGACTTTTGTGTTTTCATGGCTGTAAGCCATAATCATCAACATTAACAGAAATAATCACTTGAAATAGATCACTGTTTGTAATGACTCTATATAATAAATGAGTTTCACTTTTTGCATTGAAGAACTGAAATAAAATAACTTTTTGATGATATTCTAATTTAGTGAGAAGCATTTGTATATCTATCCATTATCCTTCCATCTATCTATCTATATATCTATTTATCTATCTATCTAAAGTCAAAATTGGAACAGCACCATATCTTCAATACATCAGGTGCAAGGCCCCCAAACAGATATCCATAAGTATAAATAGTCTAGTAAAAAACGGAAGGCAGCACTCCAAAAATTCTTTGAGAAAAATAAGGACTTTATTAGCCCGGTGTGGCGACGTTTCGGTTGCGGACAACCTTCATCAAGCACTATATCATATCTATCTATCTGTATATCTATCCAGCTATTTATCCATCTATCTATATGTACATCTATCTATCTATCAATCTAGAGTCGGTCCAAAGTTTTTGGAGTGCTGCTTTATCTATCTATCTATCTATCTATCTATCTATCTATCTATCTATCTATCTATCTATCTATCGTCAATAAACCACTATATTTTGGACTTTTGGAGTGCTGCCTTCATCTTTCTTGGATATGTTTTGAGGTTTGGTTTTGCCTGGTAGGCTTTGCAACTGCTTACAATTTTTTTGCCTTTGTTGGCGCTACACCTGTATTTTGTCATTTTGTCTATCTGTCTCTTCGTCAGTGTGCAATGTGAACATCTATGTGCAGTGTGGACATCCATGTGCAATGTAGACATCTGTGTACGGCGTGGATATCCATTTGTAGTGTGGATATTCATGTGCAGTGTGGACATCTGTGTGCGGCGTGGACATGTGTGTGCGGCGTGGACATCTGTGTGCGGTGTGTACATGTCTGTGCGGTGTGGACATGTCTGTGCGGTGTGGACATGTCTGTGCGGTGTGGACATCTGTGTGCGGTGTGGACATGTGTGTGCGGTGTGGACATGTGTGTGTGGTGTGGACATCTGTGTGTGGACATCTGTGTGCGGTGTGGACATCTGTGTGCGGTGTGGACATGTCTGTGCGGTGTGGACATGTGTGTGCGGTGTGGAGATCTGTGTGCGGTGTGTACATGTCTGTGCGGTGTGGACATGTCTGTGCGGTGTGGACATGTCTGTGCGGTGTGGACATCTGTGTGTGGTGTGGACATGTGTGTGCGGTGTGGACATGTGTGTGTGGTGTGGACATCTGTGTGTGGTCATGTGTGTGCGGTGTGGACATGTGTGTGCGGTGTGGACATCTGTGTGCGGTGTGGACATGTGTGTGCGGTGTGGACATGTGTGTGCGGTGTGGAGATCTGTGTGCGGTGTGGACATGTGTGTGCGGTGTGGACATGTGTGTGCGGTGTGGACATGTGTGTGTGTGGTGTGGACATCTGTGTGTGGTCATGTGTGTGCGGTGTGAGCATGTGTGTGCGGTGTGGACATGTGTGTGCGGTGTGGACATCTGTGTGCGGTGTGGACATCTGTGTGCGGTGTGTACATGTCTGTGCGGTGTGGACATGTGTGTGCGGTGTGGACATGTGTGTGCGGTGTGGAGATCTGTGTGCGGCGTGGACATGTGTGTGCGGCGTGGACATGTGTGTGCGGTGTGGACATGTGTGTGCAGTGTGAACATGTGTGTGTGTGGTGTGGACATCTGTGTGTGGTCATGTGTGTGCGGTGTGGACATGTGTGTGCGGTGTGGAGATCTGTGTGCGGTGTGGACATGTGTGTGCGGTGTGGACATCTGTGTGCGGCGTGGACATGTGTGTGCGGCGTGGACATGTGTGTGCGGTGTGGACATGTGTGTGCAGTGTGAACATGTGTGTGTGTGGTGTGGACATCTGTGTGTGGTCATGTGTGTGCGGTGTGGACATGTGTGTGCGGTGTGGACATGTGTGTGCGGTGTGGACATGTGTGTGCGGTGTGGACATCTGTGTGCGGTGTGTACATGTCTGTGCGGTGTGGACATGTGTGTGCGGTGTGGACATGTGTGTGCGGTGTGGAGATCTGTGTGTGGTGTGGAGATCTGTGTGCGGCGTGGACATGTGTGTGCGGCGTGGACATCTGTGTGCGGCGTGGACATGTGTGTGCGGTGTGGACATGTGTGTGCAGTGTCAGGGGCTGCACTTCCCTGGCTGCATTTTGCCTGTTTCAGTAGTGCCTGTTAAGCATCCAGATTTCAGTGTAATTCAATTAGTCCGGCTTTAGGGAAGGTGGGGACATTTTTTTGTTGGCTGCCTGGTGCCGCCTGTTTCTCATGTTGCACACCAATCCTGTTGCAGTGAAGAAAAAAAGGGAGAGAGAGAGACTGTGGAAATGTCTCAGCAAACAGCAGCTCTTGCCTTGAGTGGCTGCTCGGGGCTCTGTCAGGCCCCCCCTCTCCTGCCTAGTAAAGTGCATGAGATCTCACATGATCACCCGGCGGCTGTGTAAGCCTCTCATGAATACATCATCTGCAAGATTAGAGCTCGTACCTGCACACCCGCTGCGGGTGTCAGCACCCACCTTTTCTATCTAGATCTATATATACACAGCGTGCCTGGCTGCTGCATCTGTATACACAGGACTGCACAGATTGAAATGCCTGCTCCATGCAACATCTCTAAGCAGTGAGTCTTTTGCTTTATGAGGGGTGGGACTTTTTGGAGGGGATTTTACTCCATCCTACAAAAATTTTTCCTATTTTTTTTCCTTGTCTGTCTTTTAACCCTTTACTCAATGCCTAGCCTTTCCTCATTGCTGATGTATAATAAGTTTTTTTTTCTTCCTTTTTGCCTTCCTTCCCAAGCATGGGAGCAGCGGCAGTTACTGCGAGGCTGATGTAGAAGACGCTTTTCATGTGTCTGATGTTGGATATCGTGGCTCATTTTATTTATTTCAAACTGTTTCCTGCTCTTACAAGTTGATCTCCTGGGGACTGGACAAAAAGAAAAACCTGAAAAAAAGAGTGACTTTTCCCCTCCTGTTGATGCCTAGGGCAATATCTGGACCTCATCTTTATGTATGTGGCTGTTTTATGCAGAAGACTTGGATGCATTTCCAGGAGTTTGTTGTTTTTTCTTATTTTTTTTTTCCCCAAATATAAAACAATTTAATTTGCATCCTGCGCATTGAGTTTGGATGTAAGACATCACACGGCTTGTAGGATTGTTCGATTTCTTCTTCTTACCTCTCAAGCAATCACCCTGCTGAAAAGAAAGGACAAGGACAGAGGCGGGGGTGAGGATACATAAAGTACCCCCAAAGACACAGACTCTTCAGACAGACTGTAGAGCATCTTCTTTACAGTAGAAGCTTTGGAGATGGCAATTGCATGATATTCTTTATATACAGAGAGGCTCTTGTACTTAGTATCCTGGGTGTAAGTTTTGCGTCAGCAAGACCCTTCATCTAGAGCTTCTTCTTCTTCCTTGACATTGTATGAGCCTTTTATCCAGCAAGTGCCACAAACACAAGTCCACAAGTCCCTGCATTTATATATAGTAACTTTCTACAAAAGGAGAGCTGGCAACCCATCCTGGACTGCACCGAAACCAGTTCAGCCATTCCTTTATGAACCTGTGAATTGAATCTTACTTTTCCTTTAGTTTGTCAGGAGGGTTGGCATCTGGACCGTAGTGCGCCTGAGGTGCCCCCCTGGGAATGTGTCCCTTGTTCCTTTGCCCTGCTGTGTGTGCAGGGAGCTCTGTGTGAATGTGCACCGCCCTGCTACTCCTGCTCTCAGTAGCAGCCACAGCAGCCTTTCGGCCTCCAGCACCTCCCTGAGCCAAGCTGTCTCTCCCATTGCTGCAGCGGTGTCCCTGACACATTCATACAACCTTTCCTATTAACTCCAAGAAAAGCAGCAGAGCTGTTTCTGCAAAACCCGGAGCCCGTTGTTGCTCCGCGCCTCTTATTCGTCTGCGTTTGCTCCTCTCGCGCCCCCTCTTTTTGGCCGGGAGTGATGTTGCACGTGGAGATGTTGACGCTTCTGTCTGTGCTACTCTGGATGTGTGTTTGCAGCCAGGATCCTGGCTCCAAGGTGGTTGCTGATCGCTATGCGGTGTACTGGAACAGCACCAACCCCAGGTAAGGAGGGGGGTGGCGGCTGAGCGCTGAGATGCCGCTTTGTACTAAACGCACGCTGTCCAAATCCGACTACAGCAGCGTGGAGGCTGTATTGATCTAAGTGCCGTACCAGGCGACATATTCTGCTTGAATGATTGTGGAGCAACATGTCACTTTTAATATTGTATGAAATTCCATTCTTCTTTTTTTGCACTGTATCACAGCTAAGGACTATACAGTTTTATTAGTACAAAGTCGTGCTGTATGCAGTATATAGAAACTCGATGCTTTGTACGACGAGAGACGACAGTTCCTCTATTAATGCCTTGGAATCAGTAAGGGACTATGTAAGCATTAGCCATGACTCGCCAAGCTTTCCGTTATGTCTAACGATATCAAATATGCATCCGCTTTCATCTCTGCCCCCATCTTCTACTTATCATGCAGCCGGCAGATTTACATAGGTCGAGTCAATGTGCGCAAGTAAAAGTTACTGCAACTTTCCAGACTTGTGATTTCAATTTCATTCCTCTTATATATAGAGTTATAAAGGAAAAAAAAAAAAAGTTGTAAGAAGCAGTTGGTTCGAGTAATAATTAACCTATATGTAGTTTTGGGAAAGTTTTCAGCCACTTTCCCTCCCCCACCGGTTGTCTGATGGCTGCTCATTGACAGTGGAGCAGTATAACTAGCCTTAATTGAACAAACTCATATCGATCTGTCAAACTCTACTAGTGTTTTCATTCCTTACGGATCCTGCCTCCCCCGTGTAGAAAGTACATTTCTCTTGAAACATAATGAAGCTTTGAAGCCAAATATCTCGGTCATCCGATCGGCTACTAATTAACACTACATAAACATGTGTTTTTCCCTCTGGAAGTTAGATTTTTTTTTCTTTTTTAAATGTGCACCCCAAACTGCAGCTGCTTTGGTTAAAGATGATTAGTGCAATGAAATATGAGAGTAGGAATACATTTCAAATGCCAGGGCAAATTAGGCCGGAAATAATAACCATCAATGTGATTAAAAGTGCATTAGTCTTAGGGCTTAGTACAAGGTATTGTAAAATAAACTTGAATAAAAGTTTTATGGAGACGACCAGGCAATAACTTTCTTGAGTTATGGGGACCGGTGTTGGAGGCAGCAGTTTTTACTGTTTTGTAAGTTGTTTTTTTTTATATACTTTTTTCTTACCCGCCTAGCTGCACTGGAAAAAAAATTACATTCCTCCTTATAAATGGTGACCATATGTTTGACAAAGTCACCTGGCTCCTATATTATTGTCTTGTTAAAACAGATGTGAACCAAATCCTTCTTTACCTTTCAGCCAGGCTGAGGAGGACATTTTATCGAGGGTTATCTACGTTATATGCCTGTGATACTGCTGTTTAGTTTGAGATTAGTACATTGATTTTTGTCACAGGTCATGTTTTTTAATAGATCAGAATAGCCTGCAGAAAAATCTCTTGCTCAAGAGGGAGCTGTGGAATAATCTCCAAGTTAACAGCATTTGCAGTTGATACCAAAGAGCTAGCAACAGCTGAGAGAAAAGGGACTTTAAAGTTGATTTTTTTCTTATATGAAGAGGGGGCAAGTTATAGACACCCAAGTTTGGGTGGTAAGCAGCGTTGCAATGCAAACAGTGAATTATGCGGATACATCAGGGTCCTACTAAAATGTGTCAAGGACAAAAATAAATAAATAACTTAACTGATACATCAACAATAAGAAAAAAGTCTTAAAAATATTCTTCTCCATCCAGAACCCCATCTGTCCCGTAGGTACTTAACACCTGATATAGCATGTTATTAATTGGACCACCTCTCGTAGGGTGACCAGCTTTGGAGCACTGAGTGAAAGTAGTGGTTAAGCTGGGGCAACGTCAGGCAGGATTCGCTCGATAAATTTAAAAGCAAGGCCAAAATGTGCTTTCATTTTCCTTGGGAAATGCCAGGCAGAATCTGGATTTTATTAAATGCCTTTCAGAGTTCATTAATTGCACTGTAAAACATGCAAACAACTGATAAGAACATTTCTTTTGTTCTGAAACATCAAGATACAAATTAACGAGTGTGGTCGCTTTGCTTTGTAGACACAACCCCATGTAATAAAACAGGAGTGCTAGTGAAAGTCTGAACAAGGGAGCACTACTGTGGCTGCCAGGATTTATATGATATATGGTGAAGCTTAAGTTTTTAAGAGCATTGATGCTTCCCCCCCCCCACCCCCCAACTTGGACAGACAGTCGTACAAAAATAGTAGAATGCAAAAATAAGAGGAGAGTTTAGTGAAATAGCCCAATCCTGATATTCCTAAAGTTTCAAATGATTATTCTAGAAATATAATCCTGA
This sequence comes from Phyllobates terribilis, assembly GCF_046119375.1. Lineage (NCBI taxonomy): Eukaryota > Metazoa > Chordata > Amphibia > Anura > Dendrobatidae > Phyllobates > Phyllobates terribilis. The sequence goes on from NW_027362761.1 coordinate 433,874,949, forward strand.
GTAATACACAGCTACTTCAAGGTACAGTAAGTTCTGCCATCTATTATAAGTTATATTAACAACCTGATGAATCCTCTAAGTCGATTTTCATTTCAACATCCTTCCTATGCAGAAAATGTGTTTGAAGAAGCAGTAATGAACTTTTTTGACTTTTTGCCAAAAAGCTGCTGTAATAATTAAGTGTCTGGTCCAAAATGTGTCTGCCTGGAATTGTGAAATATTGCATCCATAACAAATCATTAATATAAGTCAGGCTTGTCAATTAGCAATATGCAAAAGTCATAGCATTTGTCTCACAAGCCTGACACTAGCAAAGAAAGATTATTTTTGTATCCTGCATGAGTGAATGTGTTTAAGTCCTTCTGTAACCTCGTAACCTAGTTTCTTAGCTGAACCTACGTGCTTTCTCCAACAATATCCTCCAGATTTCTGCAATAGTCGTTATGTGCTGAGGCACTACCAGTGCTAAATTATTACCTAGGCTGACAACACTATTTAAGACTCACCATAGCTGGCTATTAAGTTGGGTTTCTTGTCAAAACCCTTGTTCTTTTCCTCGCTCAATTTATTTGTTATTACATATATATATTTTAGAGAATTCGCTCGCAAAATAGTTTATTTTCCTTACTCTGTCCACCTCACCATGTCAAGGAAAGGTGACTTCCAAGGTCATCGACTTTTTACGTCATTACGGCAATATACTTTCCTTTGCCCTCCTATAGCTTGGCAGTGTTAGTTCTTATTGTGTGAGAAAATTGCTTTTCTGTGTTTCATAACTGATGTAATAATGGAAGTAATGTGTTACGCATGTGCAGGAAAGTATACCCTTAGTCCTTACAGTCAGTTTCCAGAATACAGAGCAGTTTGATTACTACTCCTTGCATGGCTGGATATTGAAATAGCTTTGTTTCAGCTAAATTCTAATAAGTCTGTCTCTCGATACCTGCAGAACCAGGTTTATACTTGCTCTGGGCTTGTTTTCAAGATTTGGAAATCTTTGGGGGGCAGCAAGTTAAAATAAATAGTCGCATTCTTGATACATTGGTTCCTGCTTCCAACTTCCAGAGGGGTTTTTGATTTGGCAATTTCAATTTGAGGGACAAAGAGACCTACAGCCCAATAAATTTTTCATGATTAAAAGTGTAGCAGTAGTGTTCTCAGAAGTTCATTACATGCAGCTTGCTGACTTTAATAGTGTTACTCTAGCCTGTTAGAGCTTTGAAAGAATACCTTGGTTATTTCAAATGGGTTCCTGCAGCAGACTTCTATTTTCCCCTTGTGAATCCCATGCAATCAACAGTAGTTTTACAGACCTCATCCTTTGAAGGAAGGGCACCTAGTTAAGGGTAAATTACCCTCCTGTAATTCTTCCTATTTAATCTTTTGCAAATGCCCGTAATGAAAGCACTACATTCCACCCAGTGGCCCCGTTTCCTGTTGTAGAGGGACAGATAAAGATGAGTCTTTCTTTCTGTCCCCTGTTGCTATGGACCCAGCAATCTACCAGCTCCATGCTGGGCTGAGAAAATGAATGAATACAATTAGTGCTTAAGGAAAGTTGGCTTGTTACTGTTTTTTTTCAGATCCACCATAGACAATCACACATGTGTACATCCAAGAGTTTTGCTTCCTCGGTCATTTACTTCGGTAGTAAAAAAAAATATATATATATATATATCCTCCAAAATATTTTTGGAAGAACTTACACTTCAATTACACAGATACTAAAATTAGGAATCTTCCTGTGCAGTCTCACAGTTAGTCATCTCTCTTTCTCTCTCTTTTTTTCTGAGTATAACCTTTCGAAAAAGGAACTTTTTGAGTCAATTAAGAGTTATTTCATTTATATTGTCTGGGGAGATATGTAAAAATTATACGATATCGCCAGGAATAAGAGCATAAAATGTGTACACTAATTTTAATGATGCCAATAACTAGCTAATATCCATTGCTATCGTGTCACCGAGTCCCGAGAGGAGGACTGCTTGCCCTGGAGGTATGGAGAAAAGCCATCACCCAATGCTAGGGCAGCACTGTTTTCTATGGCACTATAGTTGTCGTACAGAAGAAAATAACTCAAGACACTAAAACTTTATAGCAAAAAACAGGAAGCTTGGACATGAACTCGCTCACTGTCTGCTCGGTGAAATATGCCTTCTATAATTAAGTGACAAACTCAACAAATTGAGGTTTTAAGGTGACTTGAAATGGTGAAGGTGACGTCTAATCTTCATTTTTATGATTTTAGCATTACCTTATTTAATAAAGTGCCAGTGAAAATCTCCAGGTAAAGCTGCAGATAATATTTAATACTTAGCATGAAAAGAGCGTTATTGATCATATTGGCGAGAACGAATTGTTCGGAGTGATTATTATTGTTCGATTTTTTAATTAATAGTCTTAGTTCCAACGGGTTAATATCTTAATATACTGAACTATTTCACTTCCGATAGTAGTGATAATAGTTTTCCGTATAAGTCTGTAAACAATATTCTGTTCTTCTGTAAAGCAGCATTGTTATTAGCTCAGTCCTCTTTTCTACTTACTTGGGGCAGGATGGGGATATGTACACGGACTTAGAAAATGCCAAAATTTGGTTTTATACACTAAGACTTGGACTGGTCGGGGGTAAATAATATCGAGCCCGGACTGTAGAAATGTAGGAGAGCTGAATTTGGCATTTAACTGTTTATTTTGAGCACTTAGGCTTATCTACATTCATATGTGAAGCTACAGCCAACACACAATGCAAAATGCTGAATGGCAATCTCATCTCTGTCACTACATTTGTATCAATTAGTACGTCGTGCTAGAAATCTAGAGAGAAATTCCCTGAATGTGTCTTAATCTGGTGAAAGTCATCAGAACATGATTTTATCATCTTGTATGCTATCTAAGCACAAAATGGCTTCCCTGGATATTTTTTAAAGATGGCCGCTCGATGTCTTAGGAGACAGATTAATGGGACTGAAGGCAGCAGAGATCCTGATGGAGCACGTCAGCGCTAGGACGGCAGAAATCCTTCTCATTTGCAAATTGAAACCTATTTTTTTGGCAATGTAAAAATGGTAGTGTGTTCCAAGTGAGATTGTTAAACATATATTCGAAGGTTTTTATAGTAGTTATTTCCACCAATTATTTCCTTCCTTATTAAAACATAATAGTATGTGATCCCCGGTCTTTAAATTTTGGAGGTTATGTTTCACAAATCTTCCCGAGAGCACAGGAAGGTAGTGAGGTGGTACCTAACAATCTCTTTTTTTTTTTTTTTTCTTACTGTACAAAATAAACATAAATTGCATGAAATCTGACCTGACTTGCATTGTCTGGCTCCAGAAATGGAAGAATAAATGAAATACATTTTACTTAGGGGTCAGGTACAGTTACAGCTAAATATGCAATAATTGTATTGACTGGAAAGACATATGTCTACAGCTAATGACCACTTACATTCCCAGATCCTGAATTCTACATTGTAAGGTATTGAACCGAGGAATTAAAAGAATTTATTGTCGTTAAGGGCGTTTAATCAAAGTTAACAAATACTGCTAATACCACGTCTCCACCACCATATCTGGCACTTTACAGCATATTCTGTGCCAAGGAAAAGTAATTTTTTGTATATACATGTGCTATATTCCCTCCAGTAAATATTTACGGAGGGGGCAAACAAATCTAATTTATTATGTATACATTCATATCCCTCGACTATGTGGAGAAACATTTACAAAGTGGAAATCTAGATGTAGCATAGCAGAAAAACCTCAGAAAACCCACTAACATATCACGAAGAGTGTGCTCAAGTACAAACTTAGCTCTGCTGTAGATGACTAACACAGCTCTGCTATATCTGTGTTATAGGTCTCCAATTTTGTCTTTTTTATCATACGATCAGTCTTTTTAGTGTATATGTGAACCAGATATGAGAATATGATGATGTGGGACAGTTCCTTATATAATTCCTCTGTATATTCAGAATCTTACATATATAATTGTCTAGAATTCTCCATCTTTTTCACTTTTTGATTATATGAGTTAAGAAAATAATAGGAAAAAGGTTGTTCTGTAAACTCCACAAGAACATATTAAATAAGAGAAACATTTGTACCATGATGATACGTGCCAGGAGTAGTAAGGCAACGTCTACCATTCCCAGTATACTCTGCTACTGGTTTTATTCACACATAATCTCATCAGTGTAATATGTGTATTATAACCATAGGAATAGAAAATGCCCACAATATAAAGGAATCTCCCCTATTGGGTGATCTCTAAATATAAATTTCAGCTTCCATTTTGGATTGGCAATAGGACTGGGCAGATGGCCCTTAGATATGAAATTTAGACTTTCTGATAATATTTTCCTGTTTAATTGTGTGAACAGGAAAAATCTCCCAAATCTTACTTTGTCTGCTCATGTTGCAAAGTGCTCTTGAGGTTTCTATTTCCAACTGTCCTGTAAGTTATTAGTGTCTGTCAAAGCCATAATTGCCGCTAGTTCCTTGCTCTCTGTTCGAAAAATGCAGCAAATAGAGAAAGCAAATGAAAGGCATTTTTTTGTCACAGCGGCACAGCACTGTGCAAAGCTTACCCTTGGCCTTATTTCTTTTTATGAAGGTTTGCATAATTTAGTATAACATTATTGAGTCGCACCACGTGGGGGGTTTAATATTATAAGATAGTTGTATTTTAATTATAGACTTGGAATTATTACACAGTAATTATTAGAAAGAACCCACGTTTTGCACGACGTTCTGTAGTAGTTAAAAGTTGGTCCCACTGCAAATAGCAGATTCTCTGCCTATTGCATGATAAGAGTTAGTAATGAGAATTAGTCTGGGGGCACATATGCCTGGACTCAGAACGGCCTGATCTGTGGGTTCATTGTGCACAATTTGCTCATCTATTGTTGTAAATTTAATTTATATATTATTTTTTACAGTGTATAAATCATGTACATACATATCGCTATGCAGTAAAAACACATGGAATGTGGCTTGTCTCCAGAAAAAGAAGTATCATTCCTCTATGTGGAAGGTGTTTCTTTTTTGCACTTTACATTTTTGAATTTTTAATAATTTTTTAAGATTACAGAAAACATTTTTGTTCGCTCACATTCATCATGTGATATACATACATACAGTATGGGGGCGTAATATACATTTATATATACACGTGTCTGTGTATATATATATATATGTACACATATATATCTAAATATATACATCTATAGGTATACATATATATATTTATGTATATATATATGCACATATATAAATACTTTCACGTGTATATATATCTATACATATATGAATATGTATAGGCGTGTGCGTGTTACATATATATATGTGTGTATGTGTATATATATATATATATATATATATATATATATATATATACATACATATACACACACACACACACACACACACACACACACACACACACACACACTTTAGCGTATATAGTATGCTATGCTTCATCTAGTAGATTAACTTTTTCTATATTTTCTTAGATTTATTCCCCCAAGCATTGATAGCATGAATGTGAATTAATGTTGACTGTTGGTTTGAATACAAGATTTTTTTTTTTACATTTTGCAGTTTCAGCATTATTTAATTTTTACTATTTATGTATGTATGTGTATATATATATAGATAGATAGATAGATACACACACACAAAAATATAATACGAAATATCAGGGCTGTCGAAAATGCCCCGATGAGTAGATGTCTAATCTAAACCCCATCCAATAGAATAGAATACTTAGCCTTGTATCTATTCCGAAATTTCATGTAGGTTTATGCTGTCTCGGTGGTAATTTTTTTGTTTTTCATTATTATTTCAAAATTTCCGTTTATTTTTTACATAGTAATATATGCTCAGATTATTCGATGGCTCCAGCAATAATACCCCACACCCACAAATTAATGGCTCCCTTGTAATATTTTCCATGGCAGGTCGAATTAACACCATGACTATGCATGCTTGGCTTAAAATCTGGGTATTAGGTAAACCTGTGATAATTACAACTTTCTATATCGCGTCTGCCTATTATTTATTTTATTCATGTATTCCCCCTTCTTCATGTGTAATATATTAGGGTGCCTTGCCAGTCTGGTCACAATATTGTCACAAAGCGCTCATTATGGTATGTAAATTTTGTTTGTACAATATTCATTATTGTATTTTAGATTGCGCTCTGATGATCTTTCTTGGTTTAATAGTGCAGCTTTACGAAATCCTTTCGCCCGCTAGCAACGCTGCGTGAAAAGTTCTTGCCGCCATAAAGCTGGCATTAAGATACGCATGTGTGATTGCCTCACAATTAAACTTTAAAAGAGGTATAATCATATCCCCAAACTTTTGCATGTGTTTATGTGGTCTATGTGCTTTGTCTATGTTTCGGCTTGGTATCTGTGATGGGTTGGTATTTGCCTAACGTGTAGATATATATATAGATATATATATACTTATGTACTTATGTATGCGCCAGTGTGTTTATATGCAGCATAGAGACCTTGACGTTGTGATGAGCTTGTAGCTTTTTATAGAGACTTAAGAGATTATACTATACAAAGACAGGAGACAAGATGGCGGACTCGTTTGATAGGCATTGATTAATAAAACTGGTGACATTAATGTTTTAGAAAGTTCCATAACTCTTCCACTGGCTACTATTGATTGGAAAGACGAAAAAATATTTATTACTCCTTAGTGCTGAAATGCTAATAGTGTTTTTGTCGCTCCCCATAGTATTCCCTGCTGTTCTGGGAAAATAGTGAAGAAATAAAAGCTGCCAAAAAGTGTGTCTCTTTATTACTAATTAATCAGGCAAAAAGGCACCTCACTGACAGAACCAATGTCAGGCTGACAGCCTCTCTGGGATATTTTATTTGAGATACTGTAAAAAAAAAAAAATAAAACTGATTAAATGATTCTCTGGAGGCCTCTGCTCTATTAGCTGACATCACAGTCTACAGTGGCTTTTCCAAAAGCGCAACCTGAAACATAGAGGAAAATGGACAGGTCACTTTGAGTTTTTATTGACTGTGATTTGTAGGCATGTAGAATAATCATAATTAATAGCCAGTTATCGATTAGGACCCACAATTAATAGTGTCTTCAATATTGTCCATGTTAAGAATCTCCACCAGGTGTCAAATCGGAATCCTAACTTTCAGAAATGTCACCAAACCGGAAACTTGTATATTTTTTTACTATATATTGTATGGAACGTAGTACCTGCCTGTCTTCTCTTCATGCTCTACTTTTTCCCAGTTGAACTTCTTGGATTTGTGTCATTTTTTTAATGCTGATGGGCTCACGATTGAGTTTTAGGACTTCAGGTACAAGAAGAACCAGAGATTTTTAAGATTACAAATGTTCCAAGCTTCACTCATCTTCATTCATCTCATAAACGTAGAGAAGGAACCAGAAGTCTTGATAAATAGAGGATTTCATTGTCCTTAACCGAAAAATGCTTCATTTAGTAGTTTTCTTGCTGAATCTAATGGTGAAATTTACCAATAATTATTGTGAAAATTTTAATGAAAATATATTACACTCATAAATGTGTGTACAGATTTTATTAAATCACATTTATGTTCATAAGGTTGATGGATCTGAATATGAGCTCTGTATGTTTTCCAAGGGGCAAAATTGAGTAAAAAAACAATTCTTTTTGATTAAACAAAACCTATTTATATCGTGACTACACCCATATATTTAGAATTCTATGTGTGCATAGGGTCTATAAAAGTGGTGGCATGGACAGCTACATTTCCTGGCATCTCAGATCGGGGACTCAATGATGCTCCCGTTTTCTCGTAAAATGTTTGACCAAAACTTAAAGCCCCCCCGCCCAAACTAACATTCGGCAGAATTGTATGCATCTTGTATCAACACACATCAGATCCTAGCCACAGGGTAAGGCCAGTTTAATCAGTATGTAACTATCCTACAGTATTAGTATAATTTAAGACTCTGTTCACAGTATTAGTATAATTTAAGACTCTGTTCACATGGTGAAATATCTTTTCCGTTTGTCTGTTCCATTTAGGACAGATGAATGGAATTAGTGGACTTCACACATTCTGAACTTTTTTTCTGTTCTAAACATAAACAACATACGGAAAGATGACGGACCCCATATACATTGTTATGCTTTGCTTATATAGCACCGTCTTATTCAGCTGTACTTTACATATATTAACACCACTGTCCCCATTGGGGCTCACAATCTAAATTACCTATCAGTATGTCTCTTGTAGTGTGGGAGGAAACCAGAGAACCCAGAGGAAACCCACGCAAACACGGAGAGAACATACAAACTCCTTGCAGATGTTGTCCTTGGTGCGATTTGAACCCAGGACCCCAGCACTGCAAAGCAAAAGTGTTAACCACTGAGCTACGTTTATGGGGCCCCTCTGCTCACATTTCACACAAAAATGCACTTGAAGCGAATTCCATTTATGTTTTTTGTTCAATCTAAACAGAGCAGACAAAAAGAAAAGATATAGACATGGGAGCATAGCCTTAAAGTGTCCGAAAAAACCCCGGAAAAATGAAGGAAACTTACGCAATCTCCATGGAGAGTTTTTGGATGCAGACCCACGACCCTATTGCTACAAGGTTACAGTGTAAGCACCGAGCCAAAGTGCTGTCCACAGCCACAATTCGGTTTGATTATCAAGATATAAATAAATGATATGATTATTTTCTAGCAAAGATACTCCCCAGTAGTTACGACTGCATTTCACTTCTCCGATAAGGTTGCCATCATATTGACAACTTTATATTTCTTTTCTTCTACTGTCGTCTGTGTTTTATTCTCGGGAATATAACTCTTAACAAAAAGAGAATATTCAATAAGAATTGCACCACCTGGATTTTATTACATTGTATGTCTTAACAAAGTACAGATGAAAGGAAGTCTCCATGTCTGTGAAAAGGATTTGCTTTTAAATGACTTTATCTAGAATGGAGTGCCAGTTTTGCTACTAGTAAAAATGTACTTCAGCATATTGATGACTTTGCTGTGTTGTTCAATTTTTTTTTTATTTTTTATTTTGTTAAGGGGAATGAAATACTCGGAGGTAGTAGCTGCCTCTCAGAATCAGCCAGTCAATTTTCGTTTCATCCAGTTGAGTGCTAATTTAGCAATAGTTAAAGGTTTCATTGCCTTGTAGTTAATTAGCGCCAAGCAATGAATGCTAACTGAACTATTAGTGCACATTGTCAGCACACGGATGTTCTTTGTGTGATTGGAACCATTGCAGATCTGTAACACGTACACACATGTTGGGGTGTTCTAGGATACAATGGTCTGAATGAGTAACATAATTGTAATAAATAGCTAATATTCACATCCGCACACCTTTTTACTAATATATTCCATTATGGTCACAGTGCTCATAATTAAATTGCTGATATTATATTTTAAGTTCTCCACACCAAGGTAACAAAGGAATATGAGAGATGTGCTATGTCCGTTAGGGGAACAATGAAAGTAATTACACACTCTGCTGTGCCAGACTTACTCATAAAGTGTTAATAAGCAATGGTGGGTGCAGTTGTGATTTATCTACGCTTTTGTCATATGTGCTCCTGTCTGTCCAGTCTTTTGACAGCTTAATTAAATTATGCACTGGATATAAAGCCAACAAACTAAAACAATTAAAAAAAAAATGTGAGCAAGCTAAAAACTTATCAGGACTGTGTCATCAAGACAATATTGTACGTCTAGTTTACGTAGAGGGGCCACCATTTTGTAGCCAAGAGTGGCCAATAATTTAAGTTTATGACCACCTTCAATTTTGTAGACTCTCTTCTGTATATCAACCATCTAATAATCTGTCATACGTGTTCCACCATGACTGTAAAGGTGGCAATACACATTAGATTAATGCCAAACCAACGTGCAGGTCTCAGTGAGACCGTACTACTTTCTAATACATGAAGGTATCTTAGTTCTCAGTGGAAGAATGAGCAGCCATGTTGGATTTCAATATGCCCAATTCTTTGCCTATCATAAGAACCATGCAGCGGCGGAGGTATCTGGCAAGAGCTTGGTCCCCTCAACCCATTGAGCTGAGCGTGCAGCATGTGTATGGGGAAGAATAGCTCCTAAAAAAGAGTATATCTGTAATTTTTGGCCTTGAAGACAGAACTGGTCCAAAAACTAGTGTACACAAAAAAATCGACATTACAATAATATTGGAAGTATTGTAAACGCATGTGGCTTTACAAAATACTCCATATTGGAAAATACGCTAAATTTTGACATTTCATGGTTGGGGATACATTACACCCCATAGTAATAAATAGAACACATTATCTGACATGGTTGGTTATTTACTGTAGACTGCATCATAATCTTAATCCTTTGTGTTTGGATGAGTTTAGGTTTTCTATTTTTGATTTGCTGGGACATCTGAATGGAGTTTGTATGTTCTCCCCATGTTTGTGTTGGTTTCCTCTGGGTTCTCTGGTTTCCTCTCATATAAAGACATACTGATAGGGAATTTGGATGATTAGCCCCAGTGGAGACAGTCTATGGAATATGTTGGCACTATATAAGCAAACATAATAATTAAATAATGAATATGAGCTTTTTTCCTAATTCTGGATCAACACATACTGGTTATAAATCAGATAAACAGTGTGCACTAGTATGAGCACTAACTAATTATGTAATTATATGCAAATACATATTATAACAGGATCATGGGATGGCTAAGCCTTTGATCCTTGGTAGAGCATTATATCTCACTGAGAACAGTAATACTTCAGTTTATTACATTCAGAATTTACATAAGAGTTAAAATATTATTGCATAATGTTGGTGGGAATTTAACTAATACCTAATAAGCTGCATGTTATCAAAGCTGGCAATGATTTCCAATGCCTTCATTTTGCATTTGACTACTTTTCCAGGCACTGGTAGTGATTAACAATAAGTGAATGGGTGTTTGGAGGCAGACATACAGATGAGTTTCATTAGCACTCTGTGTTTGCAGCTCGGGATGTATCTAATATAATTTTATTGATCAGCCAGTGTGTGCCAGCGTTTGTAATACCTGTCGACTGAATAAAATCTTCCCATTGTTAGGTAGAGAATCATCCCTGACATTGGAGCGGTACCAGCTGAGGTCATTGGAAGACCATTCGCTGTTCTGTGGCACGGAAATGTTTGCTTTCTGCCAATTTGTCACTCCTTTTAATTGATAACAGGAGCCATTGCAAAGTTTTATTTAATAAATATCTAAGTGGCACTTTAAGATACAGGCTGCTCAGAAGATCAATTACAACTAATATGTTAACCTCTTCCTTGCCAATCAATGCATTTGGTACAGTGAAACAATATATTAAGTTGCACTTACACCAAAAGATTATTCCTCCGATTACGAGTAAAATACTTGTTCGTCGGGTGAAATGATTTTTAAACTTACCTATAAATTATCATTTTCGGCAGTGCAGCGTCCTGTATAAACAGGACTCACCTTGTTGAGAAGAATGGCAGCCTATACGCACTGAATGATCTAATACAGATTATTCTGTGCACATCATTTAGCTCATTCTGCCTATGTAAACAGGATTTTAATTGACCGCCGATTGGTGTATATTTACTGATCAATGGTCGCTTATTTCACCAGTCCGCTTCTGTACACGGACTTTAGTCAGTGGAGCTTCTAATCTAATTTGTTAACCATAGATGTAAAATGGTTAGTGCCATTTCCTGTTGACTTAATGGGCTTTTCTTAAAATTGCAAGTTTTCTCCCAAGTATAAAGTAAAGTTTAACTTGCCGTTAACTAAGGGTGGGACCACTGGGACCCCCAATTATCCCAAAACAGGGCTCTAAGGTGGAGATGAGATGTGCATGCTTAGCCTCTGCTTCATTCAGTGGCTATGGGACCACCAGAGAAGGCACACTACAGGGCTCGACTATTTTTCGCAATGAAGTGACTAAAGGCCGAGTATTTGCACCTCAACTCTGTATAGTCCTGTACTCAAGAATGTTATGAGATGAAGAAGTTGTGTGGTCGATTTTGTCAGATTAATGAGCTGAGATTGTTAATTAATACAACTTATATGGAAGGCAGAGCCTTTACCGTATCACAGGGTACCATCATGATATTGAAGGTATATGGAAGTAGAGTATAACCCCAAATATCACTATGGTTGCTTATTATGACCCTGGAAAATTAAACTTTTTATGGAACCATATTGTGCCTAAGCTTCTTATAGTGATATTATAATGATACTACATATCCTACTAATTATTTGGATATGATGCAGCCATCCATCGGAGTTATATGTCAGGAGATCCTCAGTGTAGACAGTCCTTCCAACATAGGCTCTTAAAGTGGTCAACAAAGCTTTACCATCTTATTTTCCTACACAAACTCAAGGACAAAGTTTATGATAAGTCATAAGTGATAGACACAAACAGATATAACCGCCATGATGAAAACACATCCTCGTTGATCTTGCATTGTGCTGCTACTGCATAAATGACTAATATATATATTATACCCCAATGTATTCCACAGTACATAATGTACAGTGTGTTCATCTTGTTCTCCATCCATTAGGGGCTCACCATAATTTCTCTATCTCAGGAACACACGCTTTCATACATTAGGGCCAGTTTTCTAGGAATATATTGAAATCACACTATTTATATGTATACCCTACCATAAGATAAGCTAATTCACTACTGAATGAAAATATGTAGTTGTAAACTGTATAAATGACAGGGTAATTCTGATATGTATACATTTTCCGCACGGCATTAGTCTATACATATTCTTTCTCAATTGCTTTGCTTAAACAATTACAGAGAGAGCACTATCATTTGCCTGCTCGACGATATCTTCTTTTGTCAGACAGCTGTTCATACATTCACATAATCACTATTTCCAAGACTTGAATTTCTTTTTGTTGTGACGTTCGAGGAGAAGTAAAAGGGATATTAAATTCAATCTCTTCAGAGTGGGTGCGAATCCACAGGAGAGCAGCGTGAATATTGTACAGGGTAGAAGTAGCCCGGACACGTGAATATGTTCATTTACCTCCATATATGACATATTAGGACTTCTCTGGATGAGTCATAGGAGGATTAATCCATTTGTTTTTGTCACTTACAGTACATGATCTGCAAATACGATATTTCTCATCAATAACATTGTACTTGTCCTCCTCGTACGAGGCAGAATTACAATTTACTTAGCCCTATAGTACAAAACTGAATAGACAAAGACATCGTGACTTTGTTGCTACATCTTTGTATATTGAGTAATTAGTTTTTTTTTCTGCCTATAAACTAGAATTACCCTAGGGACATAGTTGTATGTAAAATAAATTTTGATGTCTTATAATTAAAAAAAAGGTTTCAGTTTATGTTTCAAACCAAGAGACTGAATCATTTTTTATTACATGAGCTCTGCTTCGGAAATTGAAGAGTGAAATTTACTGTCTCCGGGTGGCACCTGGCTACCTTATACAGCACTCAGGGGATAGCCTATGGCAGATAATATATGGCCTAATTGATTTGTTTCTTTTTTTTTTGTTTAAATATTTGCACATTTTTAATAAGATAAACCTTAACAAACTAATTTTTACAGTTCTTTAATTACCAGCTGTTGGCTAAGATACTGCTTAAGAAAAATGTAATGAAATGTAATATATTGGGTTGGCTAGGGTTATTAGCAATACTATGTATAATTTTAATAGGCTCAAGATTATTACATTTCAGAAGCTTTACATTCATATTCATTACTTGATTTTTTTTTTTCGTGATTTTTAAGCTGGCAGTGATCGATCCATGGCAAGACACTGGATTTGTGGCTTGACCAAAAAGACCAAAAAGCTCTTGCTGGTTCAACACCATTAGTGATGGCGTTCACAGTCTGCTCTGCCTAATAAAAGCTGTGAAGAATAAAGGATGGCCATTGATATAAGATAGCTGTTGACCATACGAGCTATCCATCTCAAACCCTCAATACACATGCACGCTCAGATTCGCAGAGGGTCCATATGTTCTGTATGGGGAGAAAATAGTAAGCTGGCAACAGCTTATCTCCAAAGATAGCAAAAGGATTGGGTGGTTAAATTCACTATACCCAATTCTTCTCTTCTCCCATCATCATCTGTCAGAGGAGAGTTGGGAGATCTCCATGCATATCAGATGGCGGCTGGTTCTACCAAAGCAGCAGGTTTGGTGGACTTAAAAGCGTATGGGGCCATTAGGCTTCATTGCTACCTCTGATTCTCCTCAATAATCAAGTAGTAAAGTAATTGTAGTGGAAACCTGAACCTTCTAATCAGTGGACATTAGTCTTTTATATGTAGGAGTTCAATTCAGAGTAAACATTCCACCAAGCTCATTTACATTCATATTTACCAAAATATTAATTAAAATGGAACTTCTTTAACCTACGCCTTAATTATGGGTATCACATTCATCTTGTAGGATGTGATTTCTTTGAAGCTGTCGGGTAATTAAATGTTTTGGTCTGTGGAATTATACTTTGTTCTTTTCTATGGAGTATTTGTTGTCGGAACACATAAGCGTAATCATTACTGCATTAAGGGAATAATAGTATTTGTCCTTAATGTGGTAATGATTGCCCTGTGGTCAGTCCTGCAGGAAATAACCGGTTCATTTACATATGCAAATCAATTCGGCGGATACTGCGTATTCATAAAATTATATCTATATATGTCCCAATTTGCTCCACTAGCCATCTTACTGAAAACCACTTTTAAGTGTACAGGAAGCAGTGATGAATGGGTGACAGGATAATGTAGCGAGGTCTAGCAGAGAATTGGTATTTTTTTTGCCAGTGAGTTTTTCTAGTGATACAGCACTTTGACGACTCTCACTGACAGGCAGGTAACGTCAGGGCATCAGCTCCTACTCCCAGGAATCCCATCACTGTCAGAACCATGTTTGCTCTTTAATCTATGGTTCAATTGCACTAATCTTTTCCAACTGCCTTTTTTATCTGCTGCGGATGACAGGAAGAAGCCATGTCTGCTTCCCTCCCGTCTTTATTTGTTTATTCCTATCCAAACATTGTTAAATGCTTACCTGTTGTATATAATATTGCATGTGCTATAATAGCCTGCGCTGAAAACTTTACATCAGCGTGTGCTCCAGGTAGCTTTAAACAGTGTGCCGGCTGACCTTTAACTTACAAATTGACAGCAGCTATCATTTTAATGGTGTTCTGACATGTTTAACATTTAAGGTATAATTTCCCACCTTTCAAGTCATTGGAGGAGGAAGCAATGGAAAGTTGTTGGTACATGTCTGCAGGAATTTCGGGAACTGTGGCTGTTGCATTGACACGGTTTGGTGGAGCACAGCAGCTAAACAGGTTCTTTTGTTTGAAGTCCCTTGACGGCATCAGAATAGTTTTCTAGGCTTAGACTTTTGGTCTGTGGGATGTACAGTAATCTATTGTACTGATATTAATGATGTGCATTGTTGGTGATGCTAATTACTAGGGTAATAATTAGCATAAAGTAAGCGTGGCTAATTAAAAAATAAAATACTTTGGCTGCTGGATCTCAGACTTAAATAAGTATTAGTCAATGAGTCCAAGTACAATATATGAGATGCTTATAAAAAACCACAATGTGAGTAACAAATGACTTTTACATCTGCCAACAGCGACTGTTAAACAATAATGATTGTTAATATACAAGCCGATCAACGGTCTTTAATAGCCTGTGTAGGCTGGCCGACCATAACGCACACCGAATGATTGTTAATATTACCATTGTGTGCATATTGAATATTAGCTCTATTGGCAGCACGTGTACACTGTATACATGAATATGTGCTGCCGATAACAATGATCTTATTGCTGGCATGAATTATCCAATCACCCACTGAACAAGCTTTTTGCACATTTTTACAAAAGCCTATAATTGGTGTTTGAGCATCCTAAAGAATGCTTATTCCCCATTATCGGTTCATCTAAATGGGCCTTTACTTTACTATGACTTGTCTGGAGAAGACCTTTTACAGTTGATTAATTCTACAAAGTGTGTTCTTGTACATCACATTTTAAAGGGGGCCATACAGTTTAGATACATATCACGTAAGCGCTTATTTGGTCAGGACCTATTCCTTCCGAATACCAATACTAAGTTTGTATTTGTCCTCAATGTGGAGAAAGAAGTAACAGCACATTATTTATTTATTATGCATTGGTTACATAGCGTTATCATATTCTGCAGCGCCTTACATACATTATCATCGCTGTCCGTAGTGGGGCTCACAATCTACATTCCCTGTCAGTATGTTTTTTTTAGTGTGAGAGGAAACCGGAGAGCCCGGAGGAAACCCACGCAAACACGGGGAGAACATAAAAACTCCTTGCAGATGTTGTCCTTTGTGGGATTTGAACCCAGGACCTCAGTGATGCAAGGCTGCAGTGCTAACCACCAAGCCACTGTATTGCCCGTATTAGGATAATGTCACCTAAACCTACTGATATTGATGGATTCGGGTGACAGTCTCATGTGTATGGGAGTCCCCGACATGGTTTTCAGTGGAGATAAGGATTCAATATTTCTGATTTCAGACTGCCAATCCTTTTGCTCTTTGCACAGACCGACCGATCGGTAAACTCTTACCCATCAGCAGTCGATTGATTGCTTGTTTACGCCGGCAGACCAAAGTAAATGATTCACACTGAGCGATCTATACTTATGTACTTAGTGCGCATAGGTTGTCATTGTTCTCGGCCGTGCGAATCCTGTTTACACAGGATTATGCACCACTGAAAAAGATGATCTTTTATGCTGAATAATAGATAATTTCTCCCATTGAATGAGCGTTTCGCTCAATCATTGGGTGATCGGCAGCCTGTTTACACGGCAAGATGATCGTTAAAGGCCCCGTCACACATAACGAGATCGCTAGCGAGATCGTTATTACGTCACGGTTTTGGGATCGCTGGAGAGTCGTTTCATGATCGCTGGGGAGCTGTCAAACATGCAGAACTTCCCAACGATTTCAGCCGCCCCAGCGATCTAACTAACGATCTCGGCGGTCGTTGGGACGCTTTCACACAGCAGCTATTTCAACGATCCACACCTTGATAGGGACTGTACTGTGTCACAAAGGCGTAAATAAAATTAGTTTTCCGCCCCCCCTCATCTCCGATTGACCAAGATTGACAAGACCAGATGTACGGCCAGTCACAGCCGGAGAACGCTACAACGATCCGCAAAATCAGGACTCAGTCGAATGAACGGATATCAACAGCCCGGAGAATTCTGCTAGGATCTGCAATCCAGCACGAGGTCAGAAACAAAGGATGGAATCGCTATTCTGTTGCCTTCTTTATGCACGGCGGAAAATGAGAACGCTGTAGTGACCACCAATCGGGGACGAGGGGCGCGGAAAAGTCCAATTTATGCACGCCTACGTGTCTCAGTTCTGAATCGCTAACGAGGTCGTTGATAACGTGTCAGATACAGCGATGCACACTGCCCAGCGGGAGCGCAACGACCCAGGAATGGTCCAGGAAGCTTTGTAACGATCAGCGATCTCACAGCAGGGGCCTGATCGTTGCTACCTGTCACAAACGAGATCGCTAGCAAGATCGCTATTGCGTCACAAAAACCGTGACGTATCAACGATCTCGCTAGCGATCTCGTTATGTGTGACGGGGCCTTGAGTGAACACTTTTATCAATGCTTGGTCACGGTTATCTTGCAGTGTAAATGCTCCTTAAGATATTAGCTGCCACCAGAGAAGACTGCCAGCAGTTCTCTATCTGCAGGGTGAGCCCTCCTATGTATGGGAGAGTCAGGTGAGATAGTTGATAGGCAAATCATCGTTCAGCTGACTGCTATCTAACATGTATGGGGGCTTAAGCTGATGAGAAACACTTCTGGTGTTTACTTATCTACCCTGAATTCTACATGCTTGACCCTCCAGACACTTTAATAATATGGTTAGCCAGTTCCATATGGTCTCAATAGGGCCAACTTTATTGCATGGCAATAAACTTAGGTCTTTTAGCCATATTACAGTTGTGTACAAACTCTCATGTTGTAAAAAGCCATAAAATGCCACCCATATCAGTTTAAGGGGTAAGGTTTCTCCTTGTGGAGAGTGACATGCCTGACATGCCAGGCTAAGGAGACTCCTAGGCTGTGCAATGCTCCTCTGGGAAATCATATATGCTAATTTTCTCTCCATAAAGCAAGAGGTCAGTTTTTGGAGCCATTGTATGCCTCTGAATTCATATGGAAACATTCCTTATCAATACAATGGAATAGCAAAGTGACATGTTCAGTTTGATAAAAACCAAAAACATAAGTCAGCGCACCTGTTAGTATAAGTATAATACGCAGGTGCACAGCTATACGCTGGGGCCATCAACAAACAAAACCTAGAATAAAAACATAACGCGTAAGTAAATATATAGTAGCACATGTAAAAAACATATTATACTGAGTTAACATTGGCTGTGCATCGTTATGTATTCAGCTTTCCACAGGCATGCCCCTATACAGTCAGGCACTGGTCCTGCTCTGCTCACATCTAGTTGGAGACCAGGTTGGTACATAGCGAGGTGGGTTACTAGAGTCAGGGACCATCATGGTTGGATACACCTTGTCGTGGCGGGATGGCTTTCGCAACTTTTTTGATAAAAAAAATGTTAACTAGGTAACCTATATTTTTTCACATGTGCTACTCTTATTTACAGTACTTACTGCAGTGTCCCTGTACATTATGTTTTTATTCTGGGTTTTATATGTTGCGTTTGATATTACACAAGTATTCTCTACAATGTATGATGTGTAGGAGCCATAGAGTGCCTCAATCCAGGCTTCACATTACTATGTGGCACTGTATCATCCTCAACACAATAATTACCATCAACGCCATATCGGGGATTACCGTTAACAGTGTGAGTACAACAGTCACCCTTAATCAGCTGAATAAGCAAAGGTTTCCTATAACTATAAAACACTAGTCACAGGCTTCTGTATAAAATAGTGATTGACAGCTGTTTGAACATGGGCAGAGTTGTATTCATATCGATCCAGGTGGCGGAACCTGTCAAACCAGTCGTACAAGCAGTTCTGTATTTTTTGGAAGGTTCACACAGGCATATGATACCAGACAACATCATACCAAACATTTTTTAATAATGTCATAATAATAAAATACAAATAATAAGTTACTTGAAATGCCAAATATTTCTCTGTTTCCTAAGAACCCTAAAACATTTTTCAAGATCGAGACTTTTGCTGGAACATTAGACGTCTGTATCGTGAAAAGTTACCTCTATTACATGGATAATGAGGATGGGGGATGGGAATCTGCACAGAAACTATGGCCTAGAGCAGCCGAACATGTAAATGTAGACTGATACGCAGTGACAATGGTAGAAAGATGAAATGTAACAATCAACTGATTTTAGTTCATAATTTTATTGAACAGATGTCGTCTCTTTTGGGCCAAGGGCGATGGAAATTTTAATATGATCAGATTATAATGTTGCATTATTATTATTATTATTATTGTTATTGTTATTATTACTATTCTTTACAAAAATTATATAATTGGCAAGTATTTTCTATTATAGCATACTTGTGAGTATGTATACCTAAAACCTACAATGTCCTATACTTCAGTGATTGCTGTCATAGTCAGTAAGAATAACAAAACCCTATACCGGATGAGACTTGGATGTGCCTGGTTGATGTTAGCAGTAGCTGGCATTTTAATGTAATGATAATAATCAGCGTAATTCGAAGTTTAGTAGTCGTCTTCTTGCCATTGACTCCGCATTGCTGTAAATATTGACTGTGTCGGATCTGAACCCTTTATAGGGCCAGACACTGGTGTCTTGAAAGGCGTCTATTGTTCCCTGTAAGTCGGCATTCCATAGCCAAGACCAAAGTATGCATGCCTTACAGAGAGAAGAAAGGCAGCTCAGGGAGAAGGAACAAGCCGCACAAAATGAACTTGTAGATGTTCAACGTCGGGGAAAAAACTGTACTAAAAACAGTAATAGTTCATGATATTCTACAGAGTGTAAAACTTAATTAGTGGAAAAGCCAGAAACACATTTCCATGTCATGTATTGAAGACCTGGTGGCCTTAACCCTTTCACTGCTGAACTAAAAAAAGAAGAAACAAAGAACGTTCATATACGCTACTGTCTGGGAATGGATCAACATAAGTAGCTGCTACTTATCACTCATCGGCACTGTTGCTCGGATGAAGTGTGAGTTCTTTGTTCGAATTTTTAGAAGTGAACTGTGCACTTTACCATTCAACCACATTAAGTTCATCAGAGTGTTTACATTATAAGCTCCATCTGTGTGTAAAATACATGCACGCTTTCAAAGTGTCAGCATATCTTTGTATTCGGTCCCTTAAGGCTGTGCTGTGCACGCTAATACACTCCTGCAGAAGAAAGAAAACTTCCTGGCACATTGGGTAAATATAGAAAGTGCTAAATTTTACTATGGATCCTACTGTCTAGGAATTGACGTGAAACTCCTATGCACAGGCTTTATGGATAATGTGCTCTGACGCCCATTAGTTCTATGAAATCTGAAAGGCCATATTCCTTTTTTTTTTATAACATTTTTCCTTTTTAATTCAGTAAGGCAACAAAAGAGCATTGATTTTAGAGCTGCCATTATAAAAGTTATATAGAAAAGAATGAGAACAGACGTTGCAATGGCAATAGGTACAGCGCATTTTTCTCTGTTGCCTTTTTTTTGTAAATGTAAATTATCTCGGCTTTTTACGATGTAAAGAATGAATGCTAGGAAAAATAATGCAATATAAAAATAAAACACTCAATAAACAGTAACAATCTTATAAGGCAATTGAAATACATGTCAGAAAAGTAAATTACATGGGAGTTAAAACTGCTTTTAGGTAATGCTGAAATATAGAATAAAAGCATCGGTGTCATGACCAACCCTGACAGCTTGAAATCATACAGTAATAGGAAAGTAGGTAAACTTAGAAAGGTTACTTTGTTTTTAGTTATAAAAGAGTATACTTTTCTTTATCATATAGACATCTTGGCTAAACACATGGGAGACCTTCATGTACCTGACTGATATGTAGCAAAGAAGTAAAGCTGGACATACATATCAGAAAACTGTTGGTCAGCTATATCTCCCTATACCTCCACACATGTATGCTCGACTTGCCTGAGCATACATGTATTGTGAACGTGGAGATGGGAGTTGGGCACTGTCACACACCTCTTTTGATGGCATATCTACCCTGGGAACAAAAGGATCAGACATTGCAATTCAACATGCTTGAACCTTCATGGACAAGTTTCATCTCTCCCGGTAGAGTCACAAGTTCTCCATTACACGTTTGTCAGTATAGGCCACTCTGAACACCACTCTAATGGTTGTCTGACAGAAGTCAAGTGAAGAATATAAACTTAAAGGGGTTGTCCAGCCTTAGGTTACAAGTCTGCAGTCACTCTATGTGACTGCAGACTTGTGAATCTTCACATCTCTCTCACTGTGAAGTTTCTCCGGAGCTGGGAGCAGTGGGCGCATACCGCAAATATATGATTTGAATACATATGGTCAAGTGCCAACTAGATGGGTGTGGTCGGATACAGTCTAGTTGGAATGTGGCCAAAATTATGCAGATCACATACTTGTGGTCACATGACTGCCCGCTCCCAGCATCGCAGAATCCTCATAGTGCGCAATGCATGCGATGTGAGGATTCGCAAGTCTGCAGTCACATAGAGTGATATGGAGTGACTGCAGACTTGTAGCCTAAGGCTGGACAACCCATTTAAGGCCCCCTTATACATTAGATGGTTGTTGGACGATCGTTCAGACACTAAGCCAAGCATGCATGTGTTCTCAACGGGAACTTGGGTGAATGCAACTATTAGATATACATCTAACAATGATTTGTTTACTATGAGACTGCAACGATTGCCATGATGAAATACAATAGACTGGTGTCATCTGCTCATGGGGGAAATCTGAGACACCTCCTATAGGCATGGGTTCCACTGAAATTAATCTAATGTGTATGATCACCTTTAAAGGGGATGTCTGATTTGGATAACCTTCTAGACTTGAATGGTGCCTCAATGATGTACTGACCACAGCAGGATGTACTGACTGGCCCCAAAGGATCAACTGTCATTGGGTTATCCTTATTCCCAGGTAAAACTAATCCTTCAAAGGCAGAGCTAATCTTTGTAGTGACTTCCTCTTCCTGCTAATAGAGGAGGATCTGAGTCTACAAGATATATTTAATATAAGGTAGAATTGTCTCTCAGATGGAAGAATAGAACTTATGGTCCGTAAATAAAACTAACACACCTAATAGTACAGTCCTTGATTAATGTCGTTGTACTTGACTACAATGACAGACGACAACATATGAATGTTATACTTATTATTATTGTGTATTAGCATAGTATAGACATTTGGTAATTTAAGATATATACAAAGCACTGCAGCAATTCTGTCACAATGCCACCCTTATTTACATTCCCCTATGTCAACATTTTCCTACAAAATGTGACTGCTGCGATTATTCTTATGTGAACGGCTCGTATTTCACTTTAAGCAATATACAGTTCATATTGATAATAGTCAATAGGGGAAAGGTTTATTTTAACAGAATGACATATGCCCCATAACTGCAGAATGTTATGGAAAACATTTTACTTTTATAAATAGGGTTCATTTCGTTTTAGACGTTTCACCGTTATTAATGGTTCTGAATTACCAAGATGTGAAAAGCGATTGCAGATATAAAAAGTTATAAGGCAATATATGGAAACATGAAAATGTTTGATAATTTTCTTTTAGGCTATGTGCCCACGATGCAGAAATGCTGCATATTTTTTACGCTTCTCCCTGGCAGGAAAAACGCATGCGGATTTTACATGCATTTTTCCTGCCAGGTAGAAGCGTTTGTCAAGCGTTTTTGCCTGCATTTCTGCATGCTTGTTATCAAGTGCTTTTCCAAGCGATTTTAGCATCACTTGGAAGAGTGCTTGACAACTTGTTCACACTATATAAATCCATGCAGCCGGCATGAATTTATAGTAGTGTGACCAAGTAAATAGTTAAAAAAAAGAATAAGAATGGTAAAAATTAATTTTATACTTACCTTCCGATGTCCTCCCGGTGTTTTCTGCGCTGCGTCCGGTGTCTTGGGCAGCTCGCTCTGTTGTGAAGCACCTGTGGTGACGTCATTGGTCATGTGTCAGGTCACAACACCGCGACCTTCACAACACCGCGACCCATACAGCAGACCAGACGGAGCGGAGAAAACACCGGGAGGACATCAGAAGGTAAGTATAATCTTTATTTTTTATTTTAAATTCTTTTTTTAACAGGTTCTATGGTACCCGAGTCTGTAGGAGAGTCTCCTCTTCTCCAGACCCGGGTACCATCCGCACATAGAAACACATAATATCCGTGTGTACAAATGTACTGACACGGATATTATGCGTTTCAATGCAAGTCAATGGCGGCAATTACGCTGCTTGTCCGCAAAATTAATGGACATGCTGCGTATTTTTCCGCAATGATAATCCGCAGTGGAAATTTCCGTAGCATGTGCACAGCACATGCGGATTATCATTGGGGACCATGGGGCACGTATTACCAAGTGTTTTTTAACCCTCCGTCACATACAATAGGCCTGACAGGCACATCTCTTTTATTTGGCGGGAGTTTTGAAATGTTTGTATTTCAGAGTTATTCGTTTTATGTTAAGTAAATGTTTTTTTTTTTTGCACCTAATTATGTGTAGTCTCTTTTATTACATCCCTATGAAGGTCACTGATCACTTTTAGAGCACTGAAATTGCAAACATTAGATATTATAGGTATTTTTCTAGCCTGCGCCTGACAGTCACATTATATGTGAACTCGTTAGAACCGATATTGTATGTGACGGAGGGTTAAGCGTTTTCGCTGCGGAAATTCCACGGCAAAAACGCTTGAAAAACGCATAGTGGGCACGCAGCCTTACTCTGCTATTGGCCACTTCTGTCCTTGTGGATTCTGTTGGTTATGTTGTATACTGATGCAGTAGGAACTTATGAATGAATATATGCAGAAGTGTAGGGTGTCCATGTACCTGAGCAGAATGTAAGTGATGACCACACGGGTGGAGGTGAGTGAAGAATGAGGCCTCTATTAGCTGCATATTATTCTCAGAAGTGCATTAGACAAGCCAACACTCATTTACTATGATGGTCACCCTCACCGCCATCTTTTTCTCAGTTTGGAACATTGGTATAGTTCACTCTCTGTATCCCGATGTAGCAACCGCCAGCTTGATGGTGGTGGCAAGCTTCAGTGACAGCTTTAGCTCGCTGCTCATTCAAAGTACATGAAATTGGGCATGCTATATAAATAGCGTAGAGCACTGAGCTAGCATGGCAGCTGTCAAGTGGGCAGCTGCTACATCTGTATTTGTCTGAACTAAGCTAGTACCACGTAAGTGCTCATGCAGACGGCATTGCTGAGTGGATAGACTTTGCATGGCAGCTCATAAACTCCCTATGAGTCAATGCTTCTTGGGGAGAGTGCACCGGAGGCACAATATGGGCCCATAGCAGTTTATGGGTGCTATATTATAGGTACATACAACTTATATCTGTAATGTACTCGCAATTACTTATTTTGATGTGCGGAGCAAATTGGACAACTGATAATTGCTGCGTTGTCATAATTCACACTGTAAATTGGGATGCAAGTTGGAAATCCAATTTTAAAGTACATTTAGATGGGCTGAAAATAGTAAGAACACTCGTTCTCTATTATTTGCCTGTGTAAACATGCCGATGATTACCCAAAGAATGAGCAAAGCATTTGATCAATTATAATGGCATATAAACCATTGATGGCGCCAGTAAATTGACTTGTTCACGGTTGATCGGAGCTTGTTAATAGGCCAAGATTAACGGGCCAAAAATGCACTTTTAGGTTTCTTAAACAAGCACTCCCATCTTTTTTTTTGTTATTAAACTTTTGTATATGTGCATGTAATGTGAGTGAATTAATATACTCACCTACTGCTGCTCTCGCCAATGTCCAGCGCTGTTCTGCTCCTCTTCTCAGTGACGTCACCCCTCTCAAGACTCTCCAGGTCATGATGCGCTTCGCGTGACCCGGTAGTGGTTTTACTGTGTAAGCCTATGAAGTGTCAGAACGAGGCTCCATAGGCTTTCATTGTAAAAGGGTCTTCACATAGAGCGAGCCGACTAGTTGCAATTGCGGTGACTTCACTGAGAAGCGAAGCAGAATGGTGGATCCTGGAGAGAGCAGCGATATATGAGTATATTAATACACTCACATTACATTTCATGCACATATACATATTTAATAAAAAATTTAGATGGGATTGCTTCTTTAACTATCGTGATGCAAAAATGCTAAAAAACCTTAATGTGACCCCACGTAATACGCTGAATGTACACTAGCAATAGATGGGGTCATTTTGCTATGATAAAATGCTAAGTGCGGATGCTGCATGCCGGGGAAGTACGGCAGAATACATAATACAAGAAGCCTTAACATATAGGATCTTGAGTTACAAGAACATTAATTCAGTGGAAATAAAATTGAATTTATTTACTGACTCTACAACCAGATTTCAACATCCGTCCCTTGCACAATTTCCAATTTAGATTCATCTGAATTTGCTTCCTGCGTGATTGGAAATGATTCAACAACGCTTCTTCCTGTGGCAGCTTTGAGCGAACAAATCAAAGTGGCTAAATCTGTCCATAAATTTCTTCTGTTCTCCATACTGACCCAGTGCACACAGAAAACGCTCTAGGAGAGGAGCACAGATTGAATTGAGCTTTCTCCGACGGATGTTTTCCTGTCACTAGTCTCAGTCAGCCAGTTTATCTTTATCAACAGACAAGTACTGTCTCTATTAGGGAGCTTTTTGCCTTACGTGACAGCACTTGATGTTTACAACATTCTGCACTAATCAGTTTTTTTATTAACTTTTTAAATATTTCATTATTACATGAATAAAAAATGTAATAAACATAATACTGACAATACATTAAATAATATGATAAATATTAATAATAATAATGTTAGTTATAATATTAAAGGGGTTGTCCGGGACTTTAACACTGATGGCCTATCCTTAGGACAGGTCATCGATGTCTGATTGGTGGGGGTGTGACACCCGGCACACCCACAAATCAGCTGTTCCTGGTGTCAGCGGCTAGAAATGCTCAATTACGTAACTGCACAACGCAGCTCCATCAACTATATAGGGGCAACAGCGTACTGCACATCCACACCCTTTTCAATTACATAGGGGGTGGATGTGCAGCATCTGGCCGCAGCCACTATTCTGTCGACAGAGCTGCGCTGTGCAGCTCCACAACTGAGCAATTGAAGCTGCTGCCAGCCCCAGGAACATCTGATTAACGCGGTGAGGGCGGTCGCACCCCCACTATCCTAAGGGTAGGCCATCAATGTTAAAGTCCTGGACACCCCTTTTAATAGTAATATATCCAGTTATAATGATGCAGTGGATTATACTGGACCCTTTTGGAGCATTTTTGAGCATTTTGCAATCAAAGCTCAGCTTTTATTTTATAAACTGCTGTGGTAATATGAAAGCTGTGCTGTAATTGGCTAATATGGGCACCCAAAAATTGTTTTCTTTCCCTAACTCCCTCATTACTATTTGCATACCATTTGATTGTTATTATATACATTTTTATGTATGATTGATGTGTTTTTGTTGTTTTTTATTGCACTTATTACCTACTTCTATTATGCTAATTAAGTCAAACGGTATCACTTTTGGTGCCATTTTTACTATTTATGCCACAAGGATGTGCACTTTTACTGTATTTGGCCTGATGAAGATACCAATTTGATACTGAAACGTGTAGCTGAAATATCTCCCCAGTAAAGGAACCCTAATTGCATCCTCTCTTCTTGGATGGTCATTATCAGTCCACATCCTACATTTTCTTCTATATTGTTGAGTTTTATTTTAGACAGTTTTGATAAATCTGCCTAATCATATGTTGAATGCCAAAACTACCCCAATCAAATGATTGGAACTGATTTTCCCAGAAACATTTGACTAATACTCATTCAGGAATGCAGGAAATCTGACAGCCAGAGCTCCAACCTTCCATGAGGGCTGATTACATTAGTGGTTCCATAGCTCAGTAATCATTCCATCATTTAGAAATTATCGGTTTAGGTTAAGGTTCCAAACATTTACGTTAAGAAATGTATACACACACACGTACTTCTGGTATAGTGTATATGTTCACACCATTGGAGCATATAATTCAGGCCAGTTGCTGAAACTCACATAGCATATAACTAGGCTGGGGAATATCCCACAAAGATAGTGTTTATTTTAATTTACCTAACCATCCTAAAATCTGTCCTCACTTCACAGACTTTACTTACTCTCTGTGTTAAGTATTTATGTTCCATCCACAATTTTAGAGAAGGCGTATTTCTGGACAGTAGATGAAGCTGAACTGGGATATTTTTTATATATGTACTGAATTGATTTCATCTGTATCAGAGACCACCGAGCGTTATGTTTTAATGTAATACATGATATTGTCAACTCCGAGAAATATGTTTTATGTCAAACGCTCATTGAGGCGGTAAGACAGGCTTAAGCCATTCAAAACAGTCTGCCGAGCCTCAGGAATAGGAATAGTTACATATATCTATCGTAGCCTCCAGTTAATAAAATGTATACAAATTGGTATACTTTGTAATATAAAAATTGAAGTCTAGTCATGCACTTTTGTACAGCTGACACAGCTGGATCTCAATGTATACGGGACACTTTTGGCTTATGAAACTCACTAGACCGAGGATATGTTGTATAAACTGTCCTTAGAACCCAAACATACGTTTAGGCTATGTGCCCACGATGCAGAAATGCTCCGGATTTTTCCTGAGCATTTCTGCATCTCCCTGGCAGAAAAAACGCATGCGGATTGTACATGTTTTATTCCTGCCAGGGACATGCGGATGTGAAGCATTCTTCACATGCATTTCTGCATGCGGGTTGACAAGCGCTTTCCAAGCGATTTTAGCATCACTTGGAAAGTGCTTGTCAACTTGGTCACACTATATAAATCCATGTAAACGGCATGGATTTATATAGTGTGACCCCAAAGAATGGTTAAAAATAAAAAAATAAATCTATACTTACCTTCCGATTACCCCCGCAGTCTTTATTCTCTCCGTCCTGGCTGCCAGCAGATCGCGGTACACTGAAGGACCTGCCGACGTCAACATCGCGTGACCTGTCACATGACTATGACGTCAGTGCAGATCCTTCAGTCCACCGCGATCTGCCGGCATGGGAGGACAAGCGCAGCTGGGGCCATCAGAAGGTAAATATAACATTTATTTTTTATTTTATTCTTTTTTTCACAGGTTCTATGGCACCCGGGTCTGGAGGAGAGTCTCCTGTCCTCCACACCCGGGTACCATCCGCACATTGGAACGCATGGAATGCGCATCTACATATACAGTGATGCGGTATCCATGCGTTCCAATGTAAGTCAATGGCGGCGAAAACGCAGCGCTTCCGCAAAATAATTGGTAGTGCTGCGTTTTTTTCCGCAATGATAATCCGCAGCGGAAATTTCCGCAGCATGTGCACAACACATGCGGATTATCATTGGGGAGCATGGCAGACCTTCTACCATGCGTTTTTTAAGCGTTTCTGCAGCGTTTTTGCTGCACACAGCCTTAACCTAGTTTTAGGCAAATTTCATGTAGTTGCAATGTGGCACCAGTTAATCATCTGTATTATGCCCACAGTGCCCAGACCTTCCTGTGTTTCTCCTAAACTGACCCTACAGAGAACCCTATGGTGATCTGAGGTCTCATTCTCTGAGAGGTACAGTAGAGGCCACTTTTGACCTTAACTCCTTTACCACCTTGGGGTTTTCCGTTTTTCATTTTTTGTTCCCCTTCTTCCCTGAGACATAAATTTTTATTTTTTCGTCAATATGGCCATGTGATGGCTTGTTTTTTGTGGGACGAGTTGTACTTTTGAACAACACCATTGATTTTACTATATAATGTACTGGAAAATTGTTTTTTTTTTTACCACGTTCACTAAATGCTATATCTGACCACCATAATGATTCTCCAGGTTATTATGAGTCTGTACATACCAAACATGTATAGGTTCTTTTTTATTTAAATGGTGAAAAAAAATCCAAAGTTTGTAAAAAAATAAATAAATAAAAAAAATGGTGCCATTTTCCAAGACCTGTAGCGTCTCCATTTTTTGTGATCTGGGTCCGGGTGAGGGCTTATTTTTTGCATTTCGAACTGACATTTTTATTGATGCAATTTTGGGATAGATACGATGTTTTGATCGCCTGTTATTGCATTTTGTTGCAATGTTGTGGTGACCAAAAAAACATAATTCTGGCCTTTTCAATTTTTTTTCTCATTATGCCATTTACCGATCAGATTAATTATTTTTATTGATAGATCGGGCTATTCTGAACGCAGCAATACCAAATATGTGTATTTTTTTAATGTTTTATTTTGAATGGGGCAAAAGGGGGGTGATTTGAACTTTTATATTTTTTTAAAGAGATTGACAGCGGCATTTAACATGTTAACAGCCGCTGGTCAATCGAGATACCACCCATGGCTGTTAGGGGCACATGACAGATCATATAAGCTGTCATGTGCCTGAAAACGTGTGGGCACAGCGTCGGAGCCCGCACCAAAGAGGGGGAGGCGACCTATGATGTATAGATATGTTACAGGTCGTAAAGGGGGTTAATGGCAGCTTTATTGTGGCTCTGTACAAAACTGAACCATAATACAGCAGTGTGCATGAGTCCTGATTGCATGCCTGGCCGTGCATGGATTTCTCTTGCATGAGTCCTTAGTCTGGTTTGGGCTTCAGATATAAATACCAGTACCTGTCAGTCTTCATAGGACTATTAATTCTGCTGAAATAAGTATTTTGAAGATTCTTTAGGGTTGAGACCACCATAATGACCCCAATATCCTTTAAATAAAAGTCATCCGAACTCACAGATTTTGGCGGGACCTGCTGACCATCTAATGTCTAATGTGTATTTTGGCTTCTCAGCTGTCCCCCATTATATTATGTATTTACATATAAGGATTTCCCAGTTGGAATTTAATTGACCAATCCAATGGGAAAGTGTATAGAACACAGGCATGCTTGGCCAAGCGCGTCTGTGTATGGGGGTGTCGGAAGAGAGAGCTGTCAGTCGAATGATAATCCAGTCGACTGCTTTATGTGTATGGCCAGCTCAAGACAGGCACACGCATTGTGATTGCACATGTAATAAATGAAATAAAGGTGGGAATATGAAGCTGATATACGTTGGTGTGAATGAGTCCTTAGTATGCATTGTTAGCAGTAGATGTAATATGCAATGAACTGTGCAGCATATAGTCATGTTCTTATTCCCCTGCCATTGGTTTAACATATTAGACTGATGTATGGTTGTTGTGCTATGTACGGATCATATGTTTATTTCCTTACTTGCTAGTTTTTGGCCATTGTCTGTGAAATCCTACCACAGCTGGGCTTTTCAGGAATTTGCATGACTTGCCTGCTCTTCTGACTCAACATCCATCATTCATCTGTGCTAAAGTTTGTAATCTACCTATAATCCACAGTCCCTTTCTCATGAGTGATTATTGGCATATATAACGAAGTGTATATAACACAGATGCGTGCTATACTGAAACATCTAATATACAGACACATGCAGCCTCTAAGCAAATAAAACAAAGGAAATCATTATGTGTGACATATTCGACTGCACAACTGCAATGCAGGTACAGTAAGCGGTTAGTATGGAGCTAAATCTGTAACATTTAGAGGAATGGAAACCTAACTTATTTTTGTACCTCCATGTTTTCTAGTGTGCAGTTTCAGGACTGCTGCTATCAGGAATAAAGGGCATGGACCTCCAGAATACCATTTTCATGTGAACATTCAGTTCTGGCTCAGTCACTGCACTGTCAACGCAATGAAGGGACCATTGGTAATATAGTGATCCCTGTTGTCCTATATTCTGCTGAATGGCTGGGATCCTGGGGTTCAGATTCCACTGATTATATATTATGATAAATTGATCAAATGGTTTAGGAAACGTGTTCAAACTCTTTTGAAATGAGTTAGCATTTGAGAAAGGTATTTTCCAAATTTTCTCCCATGTAACATTGCTTATATGTAATGGACTGTTAACACTAACTCACCACCAATCGATAAAAATGTACCAATTAGCAGTAATTTAGTAGCCTGTTTACATAGGCAGATTACAATAAATGATGGGCACTGAACGATCTATAATAGATCTGTGCACTGTAATGCAGCGGCTTGCGGCATTACTGGAATGTCCAGGGGGTGTGTTCTGGCTGACCATTTAACTCCCCCTCAGGTGACTGATCACATGACTGTGACATCATCACAGGTCCTGTGTGCACAGAAGGATATATAAACCCTGGTAGTTTTGAAACAGGTAGAGAGAGTGGCCTGGTGAGGCCTAGAGAAAGAGTGGCCTGGTGAGGCCTAAAGAGAGAGGCCTGGTCCCTGTGTGGGACTCCACTAGCCTTGGAAGGTACATGGCCCGGAGGCCCCATCTGGGAAGCATTAAAGCCACAGCGGTGGCAGAACCGAGCTGACTCAAGCAGCTTCGACCCGGCAAAGGTAAAAACGCTGCTTGATGTGGACATTGATATTGTTACCTTGCTGAAGGCTGTGTCTGGAGCCAAGTGGGCATGTCTGTCACTAGAAAGGCTCTGGGATATTATGTGTAAAATGTCGGTGAGCCACTGAGATGGACTATGTTATGAGCGGTTTATGATGTGTAATAAACTGCTGTACTGTGAATTACCAGAAAAACGTTGCATGTGTGCTTTGATTGACCCGGTGAAGCGAGTACCCCCCAGCGTGATGAATAGCGCTACCTTACAGCACATAGGCTGCCATAGTTCTCAGCAGCGCGAGTCCTGTTTACACAGGACAATGATCAGCTTAGAATGATGAGCATAATTTCTCCTGATGAACGAGCGTTTTGCCCATTCATTGGAGCATCAGTAGCCGGTTTACACTGAAAGATTATTGTGAAACGAGCGTTCTTTCAGTGTAACTGCAGTTTAAAGCAGTTGTCCACTAATATAACATTGATGGTCTATCCTTATCTGATCGGTGGGGGTGCGACACCTGGCACTTCCACTGATTAGCTGTTCTTGGTGTCGTCGGCAGCCAGAACTGACCAGTTTCGGAGCTGCACAACACAGTTCCGTCTACTGTATGAAGGCCGTTGCCGGGTGCTGCACATCCGCCCCCTGATTCAAATAGGGGGCGGCTGTACAGTACTCAGCCGCAGCCACTATATAATAGTCGGAATTGCGCTGTGCAGCTCTGTTACTGAGCAGTTCCGGCCGCCGCAACCGCTGATTGTCAGGGGTGCAAGGTGTCACTACTCCACGGATCAGACATTGATGACCTATCCTAAGAATATGCCATCAATGTTAAAGTAGAGGACAACTTCTTTAAGTCAATATAAAACCCTGCATGTCTTCACTGATAATTAGTGTCCTCCCAAAGAGTAGTTAGTGTTCACAATACTAGCTCACAGAGAGGAAAGTGTTAATAATACTGGTTGTTATTCTCATTTTTTTAAGGAAAATAAGCTGGTTGGCTCCAACATTTTTTACTCTCTCTTACTGTAAGAGTTAGAGGCCCTTGAAGAGGATATAACGCTGCCAGAAATGCTTTGGCATCCAATGAAAAGCCTTAATTACCCAAACATGGGCCAGTCATGTTGCTCCGGTTGCAAATAATTTAGGCAAATTCAGTTGATATGAATGTTTTTCACTCCAGCGTTAAAAATTACATCCTGAATAAACCAAGCTATCGTGTCAGCCAGACAAAAGTAAGATAAAATAGTTCAGACTGACCCAGCATACCAACATTTTTCTAGTTTTTCCAGCTTTCACTTGGACAATTGTACCCACATGTCTTTTTAATGAAAATCCTCAGCACGGTCTGGATCTGCTCACCACATACATAGCACTGCACTGTTTGTCTTAGAAATTTGAGCCAAGGTGTCTGTTGCTAATGGAGGATGACTGGAAAGGATCTGAAAAAAAAGTCATCCTCCTCATTGTCCTGAACACAAAAACCTTCCGCTAACGTCCTCAAGCTTCCTTTACCACTTCTGAGAGACCCATGGGCAAGGTGCCGTTTGTGTTTTATTAATCTGCTTAAGCTAATGAGATGAAAAGATCTATTCATGAGGTGCCGAGAGTTTGGCCTGGGTTAAAAAAAAAATATTCAGAGCTGCCAGGGGAGAGCTTTGGACACTTTGAAGCCATGCATTCATTTGTCCATTTATAAATATTGCTATTAGGCTAAAGTTTAATGGTGATATATGACCATGCGCCCATTCATTAAATTAACTTTGTTTTAAACTCACAAGCTGTAAATGTTGTTTTGTATGAAGAAAATAACCAACTAAGCTCCCAGGCAACTAATATAGTTACGGAATAGTGCTAAGGGCCCTATAAACATTTGACTAACATCTTCCGAACCCACCGATATCAACAGGTACGGTGTATAAGGGCCCCCGACATATTATTGTCGGGAAAGATTAGGATCCGGTATGTCCGATTTCAGACTACCTACCCTTTTCTTCTCTTAGAGATAAGCCATCAAAAGAGATGTCTGGCAGTGGCTTTCTCGTAGAGAACACAGGCGCAATCAGCCGAACGAGCATGTGTATGGGAGAGTCGGGCGAGACAGCTGGCCCACCAAACCATCATTTCTTAGGCTTTGTTTCTATTTTTACAGTATCTGCTGTTTTTCCCTGGTGATGGGACACCAGAGGAAAACTAAAGCCAGAAACAATCCCTCAGATTTCTAAGGGGTCATCTCCAATTATCTGGTGCATAAGTTTTCCTTTTGAACTTGTCCCAAAAACAGATAAAAAATAGATGCATGCAGCATTCTTTGACCTAGCTACATGCGCTGGACCAGTGCACAATATGCACAACTTTGTTACCAGTTGTGTTTAGCTAAGGTGTAAAGTATACTGGTCAGACACAACCGCATTAGGCGTCATTCAGACCTCAGTTTTTTTGACGTATGAG
This sequence comes from Phyllobates terribilis, assembly GCF_046119375.1. Classification (NCBI taxonomy): domain Eukaryota; kingdom Metazoa; phylum Chordata; class Amphibia; order Anura; family Dendrobatidae; genus Phyllobates; species Phyllobates terribilis. The sequence goes on from NW_027362761.1 coordinate 433,909,155, forward strand.
AAAAACAGGCTTAGTCTCAGAAGTGATTTTCATCAAAGAGTTTGGTCAGTGTTTCAGAATTTTTTTTCACTGATGAGAAAAAAATATCCTCCACCTTCTCCTATCTCCTAGTCAGTGAAAAACAGACAGCACACGGATGGCATCCAAGTGCTGTCCGATTTTTCATGGACCCATAGATTTTCATTGCCAAGTTTGATCCAACGCTGACATGTGAACAGCCCCATAGACTAGCCCCATTCACTATCCGTGAAAAACATGGATAGCACCCGTACGTGAAAAACTGATGTGTGAATGAGCCCTTACAGAAAAACTTTGCCCCAAATGCGGATATTCAGTTTTTACTGATTAGTCAAAAATGTTGTGGATACATAGTGAGTTTGGCCATGACACATATTACTGGCCAGAGATCGTTAGAAGCCCCTGTTACAGTAAGATCACAGCATAGTGCAAGGAAACACAGTGATTGTGATAAGCAAGTCGCAAAAAAATGTAACTCATTACCACTTTTTATTGTGATGTAATGGCAAAAGTCATCATGGAGACCCAGTTTTATCCTACAATTAAAAGTTACCTTGTTTGTGGGATGTGGAATCTCTGACCTTTCTTGAGTAATTTCATTATTTGAATATTTTGATCTCTATAAATATAGCAAATAAAGTCACAATGAAAGATTGATATCGAGCTTTGTTCCCTGCAGATCTTGCTAATTTGGAATCAGTGGTGGTGGAAGGATCAGCCATTAGTATGTGTTTAGTAAAGAACATAATATGGTGGTACGATCTACAATACATTCAGGTCTTTTGTCAAACATTGTGTGGGAAGCTGCAATTTTTTTCATAAGTTTGATTCTAAACTTATATAAATGCATCCAACTGCTAATAACAAGAAACTTTTACATTATGTTGTAGAAAGGAAAAGTCCACCCTTAACTCTAACTTTCCCATCCTTCTTCGTAAGTGTCCCTGGAATTTTTATGTCGCCTATCCGTTGCAGTGCAGAACCAGGTGTATCTGTATTTTTAGCAAGTGCCGGACAGACAGACTTGTCATATATTTAGCCCGTCTGACATTTTCTAAAAATGTAGTAACTATACAACAAGCATTTATCAGAGTGATGTATTGATGAAGATGATGATTAGTGAAAGCTTTTGAGCAGCATACATGATCTCCTGTAAAATTGTAATGGTATACAAGCATTGGGACACACACAACCACCACCATGTACTGTAAAGGACACAAATATCTATAGGTTTGGTCTACAGTCTAATGTGTATGAGAGCCCCCGACTCTGTCCTGACAGATGATTTCGGGAAGAGAAGAATCCTTCATGTCCAATTTTGGACCTCCCAACCTTTTGTTCCTTAAGACATAAGTCGCCACGATTGATGTCTAATAGCAGCTCTTTTATAGCCAACATATGATTGCTCAATAGAGTGGGCACTGCTGTGTATGGTGAGAGTTGGGCGAGACGACTGCTGGATGAAGGATGCTCCAAACAATGGTTCTCTCAACAGCAATTCAAAGTTTGTAGGGGAATAAATAGCTTATCGCTAGCCAAATTTTGTTACTAGCTCTATCCTATATGTCTAAAAAGCGATTCTGGATCCATTCATTTTTTAATTTATTTTTAGTTTAATCCTCAATGACAAACAGCTACAGACTCTGCAAAGACTCTGCGTTTACAATAATAGCTTTAATGACTATTTACTTATCTCGAATTTTAACATTCAATAATAATAATCACATGATATATATACTGTACTGTTTTAAACTGTTGTGGAAAAATGCTGCAAAGTAAGAAGAATTAAAAAAAAAAAATGTTAATTTTTATCAATTAACAAAATGCAAATTGAATAATCAAAAGAGAAATCTAAATCAAATTGATATTTGCTGTGACTGTCCTTTTCCTTTAAAACCGTATCAGAGCATCAATTCTTCTAGATACACTTGCACACAGATTTTGAAGAAACTCTGCAGGAAGGTTTTTCCAAACATCTTGGAAAACTAACCACGGGTCTTCTGTGGATGTAGACTGTGCAATCAGCCAATTAGACATCTCCGTGACTGTATTGCACGATGGATAAGCATCCATTCTGATATTCACAGGAAGTATTTCACTTAAAATTTCCTTTGTGGGGCAGTATTGTATTTTTGTAGTTTTTAATTTAGTTGAAATTGGCATTTAAAGAGGATTTGTCACCTCTCCTGACATGTTTATTCTATAAATGCTTCTAATGATTCTGGAGATTTTTGCATATGATTCTGTGTTGCGCTATTCCTCTGTTTTTCCTCTTAGAGGTTCATGAATAAATTGACAGCTGGATGTTACCAGTTGGATATGTGTCTCTACATGGTGTGAAATGGTCCAATCATTGCTGATAGTTAGACTGTGCACAGACACTCCCCTTTGACCAGGGAAATGGTAATAGCTAGTTGTTCATTTATTCATAAATATTCAGGAGGAATAACAGAGTAACGGCATGGAGAGTTATGACAAAAGATGCTCCAGAATTGTTATTACAAGTGGAATGCAGGTATTTACTTAGACAGACATGTATGTCAGGAGAGCTGTGTTGTGACCATATCAGAGATGAGTAATCTGAAATATGACAAGGTTGTTGCACTTTTAATAAGGTTTCTGTAGTCCGCTCACCAAGTTCCCAACCATCAGTGCTTCAGTCCCTTGTCAAGCTGAGTTCATAAACTGTAGCAGCTGGAAGTCCTTAGGGGATTACTGCCCTTTAGCATTTTAATAAGCCCTTCTGCTTGGAATTCCTGATAGGGTACTCTGTGAGACAATTACCATTCTCAACAAAAAGGCTGACGACCCTTCAGTAGCCCAGGTGGCCAGACTGGAGAAGTCTGACAGGCACCATCCCAACATCAGATTACTGAAGCAGACAAGGGTTGGGGACCTGAAAATAAAATGTGGAAATTGTTGTATCAATGAATTTCGGAAACTAATGACAAGAATTGACGGACATCATATGTTGAAAACAAGCTTTGGTTAAGGTTTCTATGGTGACAAAAGGCCAGAGAGAGTACAATATATTGCTCACATGGTAAAGGTTGTTATTACGGAAATTTCCGCTTTTATAAAGGCAAAGGTCTCTTATCTACTATAGTTTATTTCAAGAGGTTTGTTATTTAGACCAGAGCTTTTCACTAAGGGCTTTCAGAAAATCCACAGAAACAATCATTTCATTACTTATGCTTTCATTAATAAGAAGGATTGGATTATGCTACTTTTTCAAAGATAATGCTGGAATCTAAAGGTCCGTTCACATGGACCAATCGGCACTAAACATCCACTGATCAGTAAATATTTACCAATCGGCAGTGGTTATCTAGCCCGGCACACCGCGATAAACAATGTGCACTGAACAATTTGTAATAGATCACTCAGTGCACATAGGCTGCCATTGTTCTTGGCAGTGAGAGTCCTTTTAACAGGACTGCACAAAACATCATTTCACCCATTTTGCTTGTTTATCACGTGATCATCAGCCTTTTTACATTGAAAGATTATCGTGAAATAAGCATTTTGAAGAACGCTCATTCACAATGATGATTCAGTGTAAATGAACTTTAACTTGTAGTATATACTCACCTCTTTGCAGGACTGCAGCACCGAACCCTTCCCGTTTGGTTCTCCGAACAGGTTGGGATAAGTGAAGAGGTGGTCTGCGAGGGTGCAATGGCGTGCTGTTCGCCGAGTAAAGAAATCTGTTACCAATTGTAGGTGTGATTTATTTTTTAGGAGATTCTCAAAACACATGAACCGGTTTTTGGCTCAAGACCGGAGCCTTCGTCAGGCATGTATATGAGTGCTGTCTGATTTTTTTTAATGGACCCATAGATATGCATTGCTGAGTTTGATCAGACAATATCGGACAAGTCTCTGAGCTTTTATGTGGGCCACTCAGTCCAAGGAAAAATATCAGACGTGAATTATCCAGGAGACAATCATAGGTACTAGTTCTATCTGTGAAATACATGAAAAAAAACTTGTATCGGAATAACTGAAATCTAAAAGAGCCCTAAGGGTTGTAAAGGGGTTGTGTTCTTTAAGGCCCCTATGCACATTGGATAAAAGTCAGCCAATTTCAGCTGGATCTACCAACCAACTAATGTGTGTGGGACCTCCTGACTCTCTCCTGACATCATCTGTCGGATTTCTACAAGCCACAATGGCATCAGCTCATTCATAAAGTAGACTGGAGCACTTAGCCAAGCAAAGCGTTCCTATGTATGGGGGAGTCTGGAGAGATAAAAGCTGTCTAATGTGTATGGGGGCCTTTTAGATTTTGCCATTTGGTTAGAAGATCTCCTGATAGTAAGCTGTACACAAGAAATCTCTCTGCTGAGACCACCAAGCATCATTGGTAATTTGTGAGGGTACCAAGAGTCTCCTACAGTCCTTCCATAAAGAAGATTAGGCATTGCACAGTTGACTTTGGTTGAGGATGTGATATTACTTATTGGATGCCCACTTACCATCCAAAATCACATTCTAAAATTTTGCTTCCTTATGTTTCTTGAATGGGGCTTTAGCCATCTTGTTCTTTTGTGCTGGGGCAAAAATGTTGCTACGGGCAGTGATTTTTACATTTAGATCTTCACAAGGGAGTTTAGAGCGGTATCTGACACCTGCGAGCATCTTTGGATGTTTCTAGTTAGCTATAACATCCGGACTTGGAAGCAAATTACTGCTAAAAACTCATTATTTAGTCAATCCGATGATCGCCTCACTTTCATGAAGAAAAATTGGAAGCTACCGTTCTCATCGGAGTTTCCCTTTATTATATTCGAGCAGGTTGGCATGCAGTCCTATGTAAAATGACAGATAACACAGTGACTCCTACACTGACAGATTCAGCTTTCTTATATCTGATAAATATGTGATATAAAATATGTTCTTTAGAAAATTATTCACATATCTGACATGTTGCGCAGGTGCATATATAAGTACATGGCATTCATTTACATGAATAAGCAAGTCCTGGAGTCATATATTATTTTTTAATAAATACCCTAAGGTTTTGGCAGAGCAGAAAAAGAAAGGCTGTAGATATTTTCACGTCTGCTGGGAGCTTATTGTTTCTTTATCTTAAAGTACTGAGCTTTCTAGCAAGGTGAAGCACAAAAGCAGAAATAATAGAAACACAGACTTGTCTGCCACTGAGAGAATGACTATGACACTGAATTGTCAGGTAAATTTTTACATCAACCACTCCAATTTTTCTGGAACAGCAGTCGAGTCTTGAACACTGAGAGCTAACTCAGATATCTGTGGTGATTTATCAAGCTTTCCCGCTCCGGCTCTGCTGAGGTAAAATGTGCTCTACCTCACAGGCAGCGGCAGAAAAATACAATGCTTTAAAGTTGGCGAGCTGCAAGCAATATATTGAAAACTCAGTGTTCTGTAGCCTGACGGCCTCAGCACTCACGGCTAAATGTACTAGTTATATCCTTATTACATCCCCTCTAAAATCTTTTCAGATTTCTGAACCTGCTTAATTTTTTTTTATAGGTAAAGCCTATGGCCCCAGTGACTAACAAAACGTGTCAAAGTTGTCCATCAATAGTCCCAACTTTCTTTAGGCTCTATTTTCACATATTGGATTTCACACAAACGTCAGTGATGATTCTTCAATCTTGATCATACGCAAGATCAATTTTCGAGGTGAATTTTTTTGGTGCCACATTTCGGGACCCCCAGCCCATGTGCAGGAAATCTGCAGCAGTGATGTGAGGGTCAGCCTCAGATTTCTGCTACAGAAATAAAGATTTGATTTTAATGCCAAAGGGAGATTTGCAGATGATTTAGGTGATCTGATACTTTATATTAGAACATTTACCCTGTATAAGCCTCCTCAATAAGGATGCGCGGACCCGTGGAAGTTTGGGTTCTGGTACCGGACCCAAACTTTTTTTCAAAATTCAGTTTGGGTACCAGAACAGTAGCTGAACTTGAACCCGAACCCCATTGAAAACAATGGGGACCCGAACTTTTCAGCTGGAAAAAATCTCTCTCTCTGCAGCAGACTTCCCCCAGATCTCCGAACATTGCAACGGACTTCCGGGAGAAGTTCATGTTTGGTGTTTAGCACCGGATACTAACTGTTCCGTACGAACCCCAAACTTTTATATTCGGGTTCGCTCATCTCTATCCCATGTATATACTTTTGTAATCTCTCAATGTAGCAATTATCATGTCCTCCAGATACAATACATGTAAGACTGGTTTCATATAGCCTTATGGCTGCATTTGAAAATTAATCTATCAGAATAGAATGACTGTTCAAACCAAGCACAGGAGCTTGTGCATTCTTGGCATAGGCAAACAGTTCAGTGTACGTTCCCACCTGCTTGTTTTCCATCTTTCTCCATCTGTAAAGCCAGAGCTGTCAATAAAAGAATTAGCGACCACACAAAGGGTGCACCAATCTCCTGTGCTTGGTTTGAACAGTCCTTTTGTGCTGACAGACTTCATTTATTGTCTATGGCAGCTAAATGCAGACCTCAAACTTTTTGTCACACCAGTTCTGCTCTGCATTACATGTTAAGCTTGTAGTACACTAGTTAAAACTTAGCTGTTTTATGACTGTCTCAAACTGCCTTAATCGGAACCTGTCATGTGAAAAAACGCTATTAACCAGCATTTACAGTCACCACTCTCTATACACAGAGCTGTGACTTAAACCGCGCCGGCGTCATCCCTGTGACTGAAGCCCCAATACTGCCAGGAGGAATAATGTATGTAAAGCGCTGCGGAATATGTTAGCGCTATATAAAAATAAAGATTATTATAATTATTATAATGTTCATTTCCTCCCAGCAGTGGGACTCTCAGTGCAGGGGCCGGGCAAGTTCAGAATGCTATTAACTTGCAGACTAATCCCATATCTGCAGGTTAACAGGGTTTTTTCAAAGGTTCCTTTTAAGTCTTCAGAGTATTGGATAATGCATAAGCAGAATACAGACTGCCATCTATGGAAATTTATGGAAGTCTGTAGTCTTTCAATTGAACTGTGGCTGTGGATGGATTTTTAGGTCAAATTAAATCTCCTTCGTATATCCCCAAAAATCCTGCATTCTTATAGCCATTTATAATAGTACTACCGCATATGAAGGGGTTGCTTTTTAAATGGTTTGTCTCACAATATATTTTCAGGAGCTTACTGCCCTCAGCTTCCTGGCTACTTGTTGGGTAGGAGGGAGGTTGGGCTTTGCATTCCTGCTAAATTGGCATTTTGGACCAGCGGTTTAACAGCTCGGATCATAAGGTTCTATATGAGGCGGATTTGTCTCTGCAGCATTGGAGCAGCAAAGAAGCACGATGGCGAGCTAACAGTGCACTTCAGCGATCCGGTCAAAGCAGTGCTGCCTAAGAAGATGGAAATAACCCTTTGAGCAGTGCCCCAATTTAAGAATTAAGGTTTAGGATGTTGATCAAAGCCAATATCTTGATGTCACATTTAAGCCGTATAACATGGACGATGACCGCATCACCGTGCACGGACTGGCCGTCGGCTCTCCTGACCTGAGCATGACAGCTGCATAGAAATACATGGTGTCACGCTCAGGTCAGGAGGGCCGCTGGCCAGTCCGAGCATTGTGATGCGATCGTCATCCATGTTATACGGCCATCTGACTGCGCCCTTATACTGCTGTGTCTTCTTTTTTATGCATTCATTACATGCTGGTTTGTGATGTTCATTAATATATTGAGAAATTAATGTATATAAGGACTATTACTATAGCAGTACAGACAGTAGAAAGGTCATGACCTGTTCACTTTGGATTTAATGCTTTTTACATGGTATTTCCATCTATAAGGTATCAATAGAGAATGTAGAAAATTTAGTTAGCCATATGAATATCCAATTTTTGTTAATATTGCTTGCATTTGGATTTAAAATTGTGGGAATGGTTGGAAAAAGTAAACTGCCACAAGAAGCCATGGATTTTATTAGGTGAGGAGTATCACTTCATATATTTTGGAGCTGTTTAATCTGGGTTTCTTTGCTACTTCATGTGCAAAGTCTGTAAGACTCAGCCAGGCACAATATAATAATTTGAGTGCACCGGAGAGCTCTTCAGCCATATTGCTTTTGCCAGATTACGAACATATGTCACTTGCACAGATGAGTGAATTGATTTGTCTGAAACAAGATTAGATGGAGTTTCGGGAGACTTGGATAAATGCAGAGTACTTTTAATAGCCGGCTATTATTGAGAGACGCTGAATACAAATAGTGTCTGATTCACTCATTTCTGGATGGATATGGTGTGGAAGTATTGGCAAGTTTGGATGTAATGTAGACAGACATTGATTGTGAGCCAGTATTTATGAAACAGGGAAACAGGCCACCAATGTTACAATGTTTAGATGTCTGGAAAATGAGGAATGGCGAGTTATTACCAGTCTATGTTAGAAATCCAGGCTTGTATGGAACAATAGATTATCTGAGCATTCATTCAGTAAGAGTCAAGTGACTTCATTTTCAAATGTCTAAAATTAAAACATTCCTATAAAAGTGTCAAGCTTTGATTTCTAGCAAGATTTAAAGTGTTAGGGTATGTTCACACGTGACATTTTTGCAGCATTTTCTTTCTGCAGCCAAAACGGCAGTAAGAATGCTGAGTATAAAACACAGCAAATAGGGTTTTTCAGGCGGATCACATGTGTGATTTGTCCACAGAACATATTAGTGAAATTTGTTTTAATAATCAAATATGCTTCAAAAAATGCACAAATGTTATTCTGCATTTTTACAGTGCTTTTTACTTTCTTAGGCTGTGTGCCCACGATGCGTTTTTTAAGCGTTTCCGCAGCGGCAAAAACGCTGCAGAAACACTTAAAAAACGCATGGTAGAAGGTCTGCCATGTTCCCCAATGATAATCCGCATGTGCTGTGCAGATGCTGCGGAAATTTCCGCTGCGGATTATCATTGCGGAAAAAAACGCAGCACTATCAATTATTTTGCGGAAGTGCCGCGTTTTCGCCGCCATTGACTTACATTAGACCGCATGGATTCCGCATCACTGTATATGTAGATGCGGAATCCATGCGTTCCAATGTGTGGATGGTACCCAGGTCTAGAGGAGAGGAGACTCTCCTCCGGACCCGGGTACCATAGAACCTGTGAAAAAAATAAAATAAAAAATAAATGTTATATTTACCTTCTGATGGCCCCCGCTGCGCTTGTCCTCCCATGCCGGCAGCTCGCGATGCACTGAAGGACCTGCGCTGACATCATAGTCATGTGACGACAGGTCCTTCAGTGTACCGCGATCTACCGGCAGCCAGGACGGAGCGAAGCAAGACTCCGGGGGCCATCAGAGGGTAAGTATAGATTTATTTTTTACCATTCTTTTACGGTCACAATATATAAATCCATGCCGGTTGCATGGATTTATATAGTGTGACCAAGTTGACAAGCACTTTCCAAGTGATGCTAAAATCGTTGGAAAGCGCTTGACAACCCGCATGCGGAAATACAAGTGAAGAACGCTTCACATCTGCTTGTCCCTGGCAGGAAAAACACATGTACAATCCGCATGTACAATCCGCATGTACAATCCGCATGTACAATCCGCATGTACAATCCGCATGCGTTTTTTTCTGCCAGGGAGATGCAGAAACGCTCAGGAAAAATCCGGAGCATTTCTGCATCGTGGGCACATAGCCTAAGGGTAAAAAAGGCTAAACGAATTGATGTGCTGAAGATTTTCAAAATCCCTGCAGTACTTAAAGGCAACGTTCCCACAATGAGATTTTAGTGTGTTTTTTACGCTCTATAGTTTCGAAAACATGCAAGTAACTTAATTTACTTAATTGGTGCAGAAATGGTGCAAAAAATCTGCAACATCAAAAACTCACCAAAAGCTCATCCTATTTCAGTAAGGAAAAAAAAAGCTGTGTGTGCTTGAGATTTCTGAGATTTTTCTGCAGAAAAAAACAGCAAAAAAATGCTGCAAAAACACGACATGTAAACATAGCCCCAATGCTGTCAACTCAGCAAAACTATAATTTATTTATCTGGGGAGATAAGTGGCTGCTGGACATTCTTGTACTGCTTATCTCAGGGAAACATGAGGATGATGGATAAATTTAAGGCTGTGTTCACATGTTGCTTATTTGATGCATTTTACAGTACCAGAAAAATGAATAAGCCTTAACTTAATCTCATCCATAAGTCGCAATAATTTTGGTATATAATCTACTCAGAAATTAGCTTTTGTCACATTTTTTAATTCCACAGCATGTGAGTTTCTGTTGCAGAAACATATGATTTTGGTGCAGATTTTACCCATTCATTTCATTGGGGACCCTAAATCTGCAGTTTAAACTGCTGGCCTAGCATTGTTCTGTTGCATATTTCGTTACGTTTCTGCTGCAAAAAAAATCCTGGAGAAATGCATAAATAAGTATGGAAAATATGCGCAGATTTTAGTTGCAGAAATGCTGTGGATTTTTTAGAAATCCACATCAATGTGTGAACACAGCTTAAACTGTACAATTCCTGTTCCGCTGATTACAGAGTTAGTGGAACAGCTGGGTTATGCCCACAGATGTAAGATTAAAAATGTCAGATATATGGCATCCCTGTTGGTTGGATACTCGGATAGGGTCTCACTTCGTAAGATCAGTAAGGAGAACTCAGCACTTCAATATAGTGTTCTGAATGGAGCTCCACATGAAAATTCTTTTTTATAATTCTCTTATTTTTCTCCTCTTGTGCGAAAATGGAGGGTCAAAGTAAGATAAAAAGAAAAACTATTGTCTGTCTGTTTTCTTGTGTGTGATATAACAACTATGAAAATAATTACAGAGAAAAAATACGTTCTTATGAAGGTTCCATCCTGATGTGGCTGTGTATGATACTCGGGAAACAGAGCATCATAGGACTGTCGTCTTCTAAGCTCCCTGGGGGTTCTTCAGTCACATAATTATAAAAAATTATTTTTCCAGAACATGTAGGTCTACCTTACAAGGGTTTCTGCACATGGACTATTCTATTGTATAAATTATAATTGTACTTTGTGTACACTACCACATAAGCAGAATTTTTTCCATGTCATGCTTTCTTTAACATAACTTATAATTATGTGATGATTTTCTTTAAACAAGGTCTCGTCCTCTGAGCAAATCAATTAGAGTTAATTATCCCTGTTCTCACAAATCCATGAGGGTAGATAAAAACAACATCCATGGGGGATCAAAAAAAAAGAAAACATTTAGTACAGTTCTAAATTAGCATTTGGCTTGGTGATCCCACAATTGTAACTTCAGTTGTTTAAAGTTTATACTTTAAAGTAAGGTTTTGTATTAGGCTGGCTAGAAAATGATGAAGATGAAAAAATATCTGCACTAGCACACAACTGATCATGACAGATACGTGTAGACCCATGTAGCCACTTATCTGCCAGGAAAGAGGACTATTTACCTGTGCTCTTACTTATGTGGGCAAGATCAAACAAAGGGCTTGATCACACGAGCCCATAACTCGGATGAGTGCTATCCAATGTTTTATTGGATAGCACTCGGATCAATGTTATACCATGGGGCAGTACAGATCTGCGTTTCTTTTTTCATGCCAGTTAGGTTCCACAAATTGGATCACGCACACGCATTCAAGTCTATGGGTGCGTATACAACATCCAAGTGCAGTCCGATTTACGCGGACACAGACAATGGAGAAGATAGGTTAGGTTCTCCATAGTCTTCAGACCTGTGATACGATTCTCTCATGCAAGAGAATCGGATCACAATAAACTGACACTCAGCTCAAACTCTGATCGGAGTGTCATTAGCACAATTGAGATAAAGCTCTTGCTTGAGAGAATCATCGCTCGTGTGACCCCAGTAAAAGAAGCAGTGCTAAGGCCACCATACATATTAGACTAATTTCCACTGAATATGCCAATATGAATGGGTTCGGCCGACTGTCTAATCTGAATGGGGAAGCTGGCCGAATGATGGCCGGGAGAAATGTCGATTGTGCATGTTCGAATACGGACTGCTGATCGCATTGTTCTCCCTGAGATAAGCCGCCAGCCGATATGTCAGTTGGCGGATTTCTTATAGAGAACACAGGTGAGCTCAGCCGAATGAGCGTTCCTGTGTATGGGAGTCTTGGCAGAGATGGCTGCCGGCCAAAGCATTGTTCAGTTGACAGCCATCTAATGTGTATGGCCAGACCCAGGCTCGGTTTTAAAAGAGTATTTAAGAACCACACTACTATCAAACAGCAGGAATAATTAGACCAAGTTTTTGGAAAATTAATTTCAAAGAATACGTTCTAGAAAATATTAGTAGAATTCTTTACGGAAAATTACTATTCTAGTTCTTGCCAGTCTTTTTTCCCCCTTTTTCCCCCACTGTTTTGAAATATTAGAAAGTCCAGCAACACACCATGTTGTTGTTCAGATAATGTAGCCATTTACCTAGAGTGGAAAAATTTACCATTTAAGGGAAATTTGCCTGAGCCAACCACACAAAGAAGCGTGCCTTACTGACTGCTTTTATCCTTAGTTTTATCCTTTTTGTTCCTGACCTCTGAGACAAGATGATAAATCTTTCCACGTCCACATATGGCTTCCTGCTGCTACTGATTTGTAGCCCTGTAAATAACAAAGTGCAATTTACACAAATGTGCCATGTAATTTCATCCAACCAATCAACCAATTAGACTCTTACATGAATTACTTCCATTAATCTAGCAGATTTGGGTTGATAAAGAGTTCAAAGCCATAGATACAAACAAACAAACATGTATATTTACATCAGGTTGGCTCAAGAAACCGTCCTTAATGTGTTTCATGAAGATTCAGAATTTTAGGATGAGTATTCTGTATACTATAAAAATTCTCTGATGAATAAATATAAAGGTTTGTTGGGGTGGTTATTCTTTGTTCTTTTATAGGGTATTTGTATCAGTCTTCCTTTAGTTGTGATATATTCCTGCAGTATAACAACTTGCTGGTTGTGACAGTCCTAATTAGTTTGATAATGGCGAGAAATGGTCAATACAATCAATGACATCAAGGCAACCATGAGCCATGGCAGGACACATCAATACAGCTAGTGCTTCAATTAAGCGCCTCTTTAAAGTCCCACAATCAAGAGCGAATACAGATGCGTAAAAGCTTGAATCTCTCTAACGTCAAGCTGTTGAACAAGTGTACCTCCCTTCCAAAAGAAATTTTAGCAGCAGCGGGATCACTGGAGATTGCTTGTCCTTGGGAGAAATCCTATTTGACATCTAGAGTAATGAATACATCTACTATACACCCTTAATACTGGCGACACAACAGCAGAGCAATCATTTCTGTAATTCAGATATTTGTTTATAGCTGAGTCATATGTAAGTAATTTATTATAAATCCTTGGGAAAATTACTGGGGGCCTTCACAGTTGAAATAACACTGATCAAAAAGCTGTAGGCTGAAATCAAGTATGATGGTGGTGCTTCCACATCAGGATATATGTTTATGAAGTATCAGGCCTTTTATTCAGTGTTTATTTGAGTTAAAAAAGATAATTTGCCTGGAGAACAGATTTTAATGGTCTATACCCCACCCTGTTCCTTGCTGTTGCTCCCCTGGTGTGAAGATTGGCAGAAGGCGGTGTCCTCTTCCTCTATGAGCTTTCTGACAATCTTCCAGATTACTGGACCATGCAGAGTCAGTCATTGTTTGAAAATTGTTTGAAGTTTTCAGACACGAGAACCCCATTTCTTATAAATTCCAAGTGGCTAACATGGCCTCGAAAAAGAGGTCGTGATGAGAGAAGACACTCTGTGATCTCAGGTGAGAACTGAAATAATTACGAATTACATCCAGAACAATAACTTTTGAGTCTCTTTCCATATTCAAATTTGTTTTTCAATTCTTTTAAATTCCAGACTTTATTTTTTATATATACATTTTTTTTAACTTTTCAAAGGTTAAATATTTATAAGTAAACTATAAGAATAAATGTAAAACACTTTTAATTAATTGTCTGGGATCTTGTTAAAACACACGACAAAACTGTTGGACTAAATTCAGCAGTGAGCTTGGAAGTTCTCCTGTGTGTTTAGGCTATTTTTGAAGCAGGGTCAGCAATATTCAGGGACAGTTCTTTGATAAGTAGAACATCTCAAGGACGGTTGTCTGCAATGGATAATATAACAGAGAACGTGCAGGCTTTGAGGTGGGCGATCTAAATAGTTTTGATTTTTGTTCTGTTCTTATTCTCTAGATGAAGGGAGAGGGGAACGTTTTGTATAAAACAAATTCAATTGAATCCCTCATTTCCTACTGAAACAATCCAGCTGAATAAGTAAAAGGGGACTATTTTCAGATTGACATTGTTTTAGTCTAATCCGGCCATTTTAACATGATCATCTCCTGGGGTATGACAACATTATCCTTCCCAAAGCCAATTTCATATGACCTATTCAAGGTCAATGCAATAAGTAATTTTAGTTCTCTGCAAATTCCTTGTTGGTAGATCAATGGCTAGTGACCATGCTGCTTGACCAGTAATGACTGGTATATTCCCAGGTGATTGAAATCAAATTGATTGAAGAGCGGGTGAGGGTGTTTCCCTGCAATGCATATGCCAGCAAATGAAAACACAAGTGTAAATGAATTCTTCTTTTCTCCATAGTTTTTAAAGCTAGATGAGATTCCAAGTATAAAAGTAATTGTGTAAGAGCAATAACAAAGCACCTGATCTACAAGGAGAAAACACTTTAAAATAATTGGAGCCTAGTTCTTCAGCTACCTGATGCTACTTCAGCAAATAGAAGATCTAAAATTAAATTGTTTGATGCCGCGCACATTCAGCATACTCAATATTTTATTTGCAAATTGAGTCATATATTCACTTTTCATCTTTTCCCTTTTTTTAATCTTTATGCTCTGTTTTGAAGTGTGCATTTAACAGGGAGAAGGAGCTCTCGCTGAACATGTGTGCTGTTCTCACTTTAGATCGGTTTGTTCTTTTTACAAGTCGAAAAATTGCTAAATAACACCATTAACATGACGTCACTCCATCCAAATGCGAATAAGAACGTTTGAGGATTCTTAATTTCTAGTTAGTGTTTGTTTATAAGCAGTTAGTTATTGTAGTATAACCATACATTACATTCACCTACTTAGGGTGATAATATTTTAGATATTTCATTTGTGGAGGGGTCTAAACGCAATAATAAAAATAGTCCTGTAAGAAACGAGTCCATTTTGAAAAACACCTGCACAGTCATTTAAAACACTTTAGAGTCTCTTACTATTCATTTCTGATATAAATCTGCTTTGCTTTTCATATATACAGTGTTTTGAGCATTTTGTTTCCACTTCAGGTGGTGAAAACCACCTATTAGAATAAAAGAAAGTACATGTTACTACTTTGCAGCAGATCCTGATAGAATTCATTTACCATCCAGGAAATGTCCAATCAAAAGGCTGCAAAAAATGCTTCTGGAAAAAAAAATCCAAAATGCGTCAAAAACTCTTCAAAACTGCTTCAGGAAAGGAAAAAATCCTCCAAAAATTTCCCAAAGTAGGAACATTTCCTGTAGCAGTTTCCACTTGAAAATCTCTGTAAAAAACCCATCTGCACATAGCCTTATAGGCCCACTTTCATATCCTATTCCCTATGGCTCTAGAGTTTTTGTTCACCCGTTCTTTTTTCTCTTAGGGTATGCTCTGATGGAGTTTTTTCATGCAGATTTCAGTGTGGATTCTATGCCTAAATTGGCATGATATTTATATTCCATGAATATTAGTGATGTTCCTACAGTCCTGTTCATTCAAATTTTCAGTGTAAATTGGTGATAGCAGCACAGAAAAAAATTCATCACAGAAATTAGCAGTGTGTTACTTTTTTCTACGAAGTGATCACAGAAAATGCAAGGATGACAATGAGGCTTATCCTAGTGCAGATCCATGGCAGTACATACTGCTATTCTCTCACATCCATATCAGAAATGTGAAGGCTAGCCTTGGATTTTTGCAGTGGAAAATATACAATTTTAATAGGTTCTGTGAACATATCCTATCTTGATGTCACACCCAGTAGGGTTGATACTTAAATTTCTGAGATCTTTCTAATTATCTTACCAGCATTTACTGAAATCCATCTGATTGGCCTTAAAATAATCCCATTCAGATGTTTGGAACAGATTTTAGATTGCAGTAATTTGCAACAAATCTTTCCATGAATTCTCCCTTCGGCCTCCTTTGCATGTCCGTCTAAAACATGTACGTAAAAACAGTGGCGTGTCATAAGTGTTTTTCATCAGTGTGTCATCCGTGTGTCCGTTTTTATCATCAGTGTTTTTCCGGTATGGATAAAGAAGGAGAGATATTACAAAGCTTCTCCTATACTCAGCACACAGATGGCACATGGATGCCATCCGTGTGATGCATGTGTTTTTCACGGACCCATAGACTTGTATTGGCCTTTGTCATCTGTGCTGCCAGAAAAAAATAGACATGTCTCCGACCATGTGTTTTAAAAGCACAGGCATGTTCATAGCACCATAGGTTATAATGGGTATGTGTGGTATCCGTGAAAAAAAAAATGGATACCACAAGTAGCGGAAACATGGACATGTGAAGGAGGCCTTAAAGGACAGAATAGCAGTGTCGGGTGTTCCATAACTTACCTTCTTCTTAATTTGTCAAAGAGGAGAGCTCTGTGCGTGTCCATACTGCCCATGAGATAGTCAGTGGAGGATAACCGGAGTTGATAAGCCTTTCTCTGAACCTCATTATTGGCTGCCATAGCTGATTATATGGCGTATTTCTCCCAATTTTTTTGAATGTCATTATTTGAATGCCTACTTTTACAAATATGATCTGTACAGACCTGCCCAAAAATATAATTTCTAACCCACCATCTATAAAATACTGGTGCTGTTTATAGCAGATTATAGTATGTGAAATGAGTTCTCAGTCCCTAGCATCTATCTGTACTTGTTAGCAGTAATCCATCCACAGGTGTACTGTCTTGATGGCACTTGTGGGACAGTAGCAGAGAATGTCCCACAGCTCTGGAGTGATTCCAATAATCAGATTTTAGCAGTAAAATGCTCATAATATATTTTCTTAATATAATTGTGACTCCAAGGTGGAGCTTGACGTTAAAGTCATATATTGCACAGGATACCTGTGTTTTTGCCAATATCTTTGTTTATTTCCCTTGCCTAATGGCAGGCAGCAGCGAGGGAAAATCAAGAACAGATTTTATAGCACAAGAAACATATGGAAAAGTGAATCTGAAATAAACTGCTAAGTCAGACTCATTGTTCACCGAGCAGTCAGAGAGATGAACTGGATGTAAAATTCAAAGTTGTAAGTATTACTTTGGTTTTCTCAGCCTGACCTCTTCATCTATGATCACAAACACTTTTCATTATTTACTTCGCATTTGTACAACTGAAAAGACAGTCAAAACACCAAGGGTCACAAATTTATCAACAGGTGAGGGTTGAGTGACTGAGAAGTCAGGCTGTGTCCCAAGGGCAGAGCAGCTGTGGTGGTCCACAGATCCCTTCCTAGCCATACAAAAAAAGGGAGCCATCTTGAATGCAGGAGAACAGGAGTGCCGTTCTCAGTGGAGGAGGCAGCAGGAGGTAAAAGAAGACAACCAGGTAGGGTGACTATACATGACAAATTTATAGTCACTCTTCAGCGCCTGGGTGGGGGGTCACTTCAACATTGAGGCTAAGTTCACACGACCGTATATTCTCACATCAGAGAGAATCAGGTTGATTATGCAAATCTCAATTTGGTCAAACTCTGATCAGAGTTTGATCAGAGTGTGAGCAAATGTGATCCAATTCTCTCGGATGAGGAGAAGATGGAGAAACATTTTTTCTACCTTCTCTATTCTGTGAGACTCAGACTGATAATACGCCATCTGCACAAGCCCTAACACTGGTTCATCCCACCTCTACCGCTACATTGCAGACATACATGACTATTGGAATATATTCTAATAGTAAGGTTTAAACAATCTTGGAATTAGAACTTGAAATGTATAAGCCTTTCTCCACTAGTCAGAGGGTTAATAGATATTTAATAATACATGTGCTATGCATTGATTGAGACCTCTTTGAACAATATAAATGACCAACTGAATAATAAAATAAAAGGATGATTAAATATGCAGACTATAAAAATTGCTAGAATTGTTAGAAATAAAAGAGCATATGAGCTGAGCGACCTCATGAAATGGGACAGAAATAGACCTGGGAATGTCAGCATTCCATATAAATGGCCTGGATTATTAATTGGACAGAAGTACTTATTTCAAGCTATTTAGGTTTGAGATTAACTCCACTATGTGATATCAAAGGAGAACATTAGCCGATCACACTGAAACTTAGGTTTTAGCTCTGGACATGTCACTGAGGGATATCAGGTGATAACATTGGTGAAAACCCATGGACCCCAATGGTTGTCAGAAAGCTGGGGCTTATGGCACTCTCTTGAGCGAGACGACTCTTCAGCTTTTAGTTCAAACATTTCAATATCTCTGAAGTTTCATCAGTGGATTTTTTTTTTAAAGCGGTCAATCGAATAGAGCTGCCTTTGCGCATTACAGTTCAAATGAACTCTCTTTAAAAAGCGTTTTGAAGATATTGAAAACTATGAACTCAAAGGCAAAAGGCGCCTGCTGGAGAACAGCAGGCCTCTACATTCTGGCAGTCAGGGGGTCCCAAAAAATTGGGCCCCACAAATGCTATCTGATAATATGTCTGAAAATCATTTGACCTGTAAATGCATTAATATAATATAGTCAGCAACAATTTACTATAATTTTCAGAGTGAATCAGGTCTCGTATGCGATGCTGGATTCTTCTACTTTCTACCTGATCGTTAACTTTAAACCATTTTGCTATGTTTTTACTGATATATAAAAGCTTGTAACTTTGATGGGATTGAATATTATCAAAGGGTTTAGGCGGAATAATAGATTCACCTTACTATTCATAAGACCCAGATAAATTTACCTATGAGCTGCCACCTTCAACATAGATAATTCTATAAAGTATTGATGGCTCACATCAGTACTGCTATTTCGTACTGACAAGTAAAGGTTTGCTTCTAATTAATTACTACTTACTACCAATACTGATAATGTTATTGTTAGAAGATTTAAACAAATATACTGAACCAGACTGATATATTGTGTTATGTCTTGGTGCGGGGCTCAAAGGTGATAAATGTCAGGGCGACATGAATCTGTAGCTCATCAGACCCTCCCATGTATTTTGTTTAGTTTTGTCTGCCTTTTCTTCTCTTTTGCTTTCTTTATTAGTTTTCTTATGTATTTTGTTTGTAATTTTCCAGATTTTTTTTTTATAAGACAATTGTTTTTATAATTTCAATATGAATAGGAATATTGTTTCTCATTGCACCAATGGTTTCCATGATAATGTGAATATTATTTTATAGTAACAATGTACATAAAAATAGTAAAACAACATTTTTTTACATTACAAATACAGTGGAAATCATGATACATGATAAGTTGTGTATAACAAAGATAAATGGTCCAAATTTTGTCAACTTAGGCCATGTTTCTACGTGTGAAGGCTGCTTTTTTCTGCTGCTTTTTCCCACAGGTGAAAGTATCAAAATATAAAATCTGTTTTTCTCATTTTTCGTCTTGATTTTTTATGCATTTTTAGCGTGGATTTGATACATTTTTTAAAGTGTCTATTAAATGCAAAATCATTGTGATTCCACACTTAAAAAACAAAATTCTAATTTTACATGGGTTTTTCAGACATCCCATAGAAGTCTATGGGAACAAAATTCACCAATTACTTCACAGTTCCACACCATCTTTAAACGCACTGTGGGCATGAGCTTTCATATAGTGAATTTACTTGAACTGTAAAATTCATTAGATTTTCTGCACAAAAAAAAATAGCGGAATAAACTAAAATTTTAATGCTAAGTATGAACATGGCATATAGATGACCAGTCATCTGTTTTGAAATGGCTGTTATAGTAAAACTTGTATATTGTTCAAGAAATAAAAAATTTTGGAGCATCTTCATTAAGAAATATGTATTGTGCTGCTTTACTTTTAATCCTTCTGGAAATGTAACAATCATTGACCACTCGGTGTTACCTGTTGGACAGGGGTGTCCCAACACAGTCTGAAACTGTACAATTACAGCTTCTAGTATCACACTGTGCAAGGACACACCTTTTGACAAGGGAAATGGTAATATCTAGTCTTCAATTTTTTTTTTTTTAAGAAATATTCAGGAGGAATAACAGAGTACAGAGATCTTAGGAATGGAAGTAAAGCAGATGTGTCAGGAGTGACATTAGGAATATTATTATGCTTAGTATTATGTAGCACCGTTATATTCCATAAGGCTTTACAGACATCATCATCACTGTCCCCATTGGCGCTCACGATCTAAATTCCCTATCAGTATGCCTATCAGTGTGGGAGGAACATGGAGAACGCGGAAGAAATCCATGCAAACACAGCAGAACATACAAAATCCTTTCAGATATTGTCCTTGGTGGTGGGATTTGAATCCAGGACCCCAGCACTGAAAAGCAACAGTGCTAACCACTGAGCCACCGTGAGAGAACTTGTCCGGCGATTCATTCTGCCTAAACTGCAGGCAGCATGAATTGGAGTCTGATTGCTTGATTGCATCAAGGATTATTAGTCTCTGAAACTCTATTTCCAGCTCTGCTACAGATGAGTGATCTGTCAATCACCTCCAGCAGCGCTGAAAAAATCCATCCAGGGGCAGATTTGGATTAGTCTTGTCTCCGGATATTTAAAGTATATTTTCTCTAAAAAGATACAACTCACAACAATCATGCAGCCAGGATTCGATTCGCGCTACCATCAATTTGTGCAGGTTGAATCGCCTGACAGGTTCCCCTTAATTGAGCAGCATGGCGGCTCAGTGGTTAGCACTGTTGATTTGCATCGTTCGGGTCCTGGGTTAAAAATCCCATCAAGGACAACATCTGCAGGGAGTTTTTATATTCTCCCCATGTTTTAGTGGGTTTCCTTTAGGTACTCCAATTTCTTCCCAAACTCCAAAGACATACTGAAAGGGAATTATATTGTGAGCCTCCATGGGGACAGTGATGATAATGTCTGTAAAGTGCTGTGGAATTAAAGGGGTTGTCCACTACTAGGACAACCCCTTCTTAAACTAAATGTTCGGCCCCAATAAAATAAATAACCTATACTCCCCTCCTGTGCCGGCTCCGTTCCAGCGGTGTCGGCACTCGCGGTCCCGGGGCTGTGATGCGGTGGAATGACACATGATGCCTGGTCCCCAATCAGCACTGGCGTCACTGTCCCCGCCTTCGGACAAACGGAACATGAAGAGGAAATCCGGGATCAGCTGCAGCCCACAATTCCCCTTCATGTTCAGTTTGTCTGAAGGCTGAGACAATGACGCCAGCACTGATTGGGCACCAGGTATCATGTGTCATTCCACCGCATCACAGCCCTGGGACCGCGAGTGCCGACACCGCTGGAACGGAGCCGGCACAGGAGGGGAGTATAGGTTATTTATTTTATTGGGGCCGAACATTTAGTTTAAGAAGGGGTTGTCCTAATAGTGGAGAACAAAACCCCTTTAACGGCGCTATAGAAGTGAGTAAAATAATAAAAAATAAATTTAAATTGTAAAATAAACAGCTAAAGACAAACAAATGACTATAATATATAATAATTCATATAATCTGCTCTATTTACAATCCAACCCTACATAAAAAGGAAACAGGTTAATGGCTGCTATGTGTTTTTGTTAGCACTTTTAAAGAATACAGTTTTCTTATGGATGAAATGGCTAAATTAGTAACCGCACCTGTAATATTTACTGTCTTGTGCTAATCATTGCCTCTGCTTATAGTGACCATAAAACAATGGTTGCCTCAGAAACAAAGCGCTATCTTATACAGGTTAAAACTAATTAAAAAACAGAGCACAGCAATAGAGTAGGTGGACTGAAAGAAGCCAGCTCACAAATTGGAACTTGTCAACCTATGCGGTGTCTTCTGTCTGAAGCCTGACTAGAGCCGCGTGTGTATTATTTAATTGTAGCACAGTTATGCAGCCATGCAGACAGTTCCCAACATATACGTTTAATTAGACTTTTTCTATTCTCCCCCTCCCCATTTACAATTGTCTCTTTCAGTGTGAGCCTATGACAAGACAAAACAATAATGATCAAGTTTATTTTCTGCATTCCAGTCACAGGTCATGTACACTAAGAAATCTCCCTGTAGGCCTCATTTAAAGTAGAGAAATAATAATCAGGAAAATGCAAAGAAACAAGGGAAATCTGACTTTCGACTTTGTATAAAACAACATAATTGAGATGAAAAGTCTTTGCTTGGTTTGCCGATTTAGTTTATTTTGATTGGAATATTAATATGTGCGCCTGATTTGTTCCATTTCATACTCTTTCCATTTTTAAAAAGACATTTGTGCAATGTCGCTGATCCATATCGCTGGATTTCTACTGAACATTTTAATTTGACTGTCAGACTTTATAAAAGGTGTTTTGCGGCGGAACAAATATTGCCTTATTTTCACAGGAAGCAGGTTTATGATACAGTAGGTAGATTTATTCTTTGGTAGGTAGCTCAGCAGGGATTCTGAGAAATCCTATGTTTTCACATATTAATTCATATAAGCTTTTTATATCCTGAGAACTTGCCATCGGATTTTTTTATGAAACAAAGCACTTTTTGGGAAATCATGTTTACTTGTCAGAAAAATCCCCATAGACTTGAAATAGCTGCAGGAAGTGTAAAAAATGTTCGGCTTGGATTTTTCATAAACAGAGCAACTTTTCTTACTGGGGGTGGGACTGATATTGCTGCTCAGCTTCATTCAAGTGACTGGGTCCGAGCTCCAATATTGGACAAAGTCAGTGCACAAGAGTAGCACTTATGAGTAAAAAAACCTTTTCTGAAAATGTCATATAATCTCCTTAGGTAAGCAAACATTAAACCACCACTCCAGTGTTTTTTTTTATTTTACCACTGGAGTGGTGCTTAAAATCGAAGTCCCCTGTCCCTGTTTTATACTCCCCTTTCGGGGTCCTCATCTGCCATCACTGCCGCTCCTGTCAGTCTCCCGCAGTTTGTGACTTGCCGGCTGCTCCAGGGTTTCATGGAGCGAGTCGGAGGTCATAACTCAATACAAGTCTATGAGAGCCTTGTTCTAGCACTCCTAGATTTACATTAAGAGCTTGTAATGTAGCTTTTCACTTCCGGCCGTTCAGAAGCTGTGGTCACAAGATGGCACAGCATGAATGGAGCTGCATCGAAAAAAGGTGAAGAAACCTGAGGGTGAGTATAAGGCCATGGCCCCACTATCAGAATTTGGTCAGTATTCGGTCAGTATTGTTTCTCAGGAGTGGGAGCCAAAAACCAGGAGTGGAACAATCAGAGATAAGGTATAATTGAAACAAGTCACCAATTCTGCATTTATCACCCACTCCTGGTTTTGTCTCCCAGTCCTGAGAAAAAATATTGACCGAATACTGACCAAATACTGATAATGGGGCTGTGGCGTAAGAATAGGGGCAGGACCAGCACCACTCCAGAGGTGGAAAAAACCCTGCTGGAGTGGTGCTTTAAGGAGCAAACTGTCTAGGGTCCTTTTACACAAGTGATCTGACTACCCAGTCCAAACGTGTCAAGCGATTAAACGATAATTAGCTTGTTCTTTTTGTTCATTTCTTTTATTGCATCATAAAGTCATTATTTATTAAAGCTGTATGAGAGGTGGGAAAACAAAAAAGTGCACAACCATTTTAAAGGGAACCTGTTCTGTTGAAAATGCAGTTTAATCTGCTGGCAGAATGAGAAAGGGCCTGGGGAGCAGATAGCTATATAGGCCCCGATTCATCAAGACTCGCGATTATTTCTCCAGTCTTGATGAGGGGGTGTGGTGGAGCCAGATGCTCCTGATTCCTGAAGAGGTGCGCTCCTCTTCATGAATTTGGCGCGTCTGACAAGTGACATATGCCTCTGTGCACTACGCTAGGAATCTTACTCCATTCAGGGACTGGAGTGAGATTTCTAGTGTAAGGAACACCAAAGCTCGTCATGAATTAGACGAGCTCTGGCGTCACACCCCTGCTGCGCCCTCATCTCGCCCCACTGTAGTGATAACCTTAGCACTGACAAATCAAAACGTAAAAGAACTTGCTGCAAATGTGTTTTATTTAGATCCGCCATCAAATAGGAGAAATCGATATTGCCTAACATTTCAACCTCTATTAGGTCTTTTATCAATGACCTATGTGTAGTGTAAGAACATACAAAAATATGTGCCATCCCGCCCCAGTTTTCCCCATTTTAACTGAGCTGTGAGAAGATGATGTGAAAATGACAACATTCACAAAATTTTAAGACTTTTCAAAGTCTTTATGTCACTTCTTTCTAAAAGCTCTGATGAATTGGGGCATTAGTTTGTGGGTAAATATTCAGTCTAACTTATTGGTCTAAGGCTTTGCTCTTTCTTTTGCTTAGAAGCCCAATGGGTGGTCCTATTTAATGACAGCCAGTCACCTTTGAATGGATACTCATACAGTAGGACCGCTTAATTGACATTTAACCATAGAGGTGCAGGTAATGCCATGAATTAAAAGTTGGAATAGTTTTATACATCCGACATTCATGATCCAAATGTCTGAACCAATGGTTGGTCTCATGTCCCAAACTTATCAGCCTTATAGGCTTATAATAAGCTATTGAGTTCAGGTCAGGAGACCCACGTTTAGTCCAGTCATCACTAACTTTATGTAGATCATTATCATTGGATCTGTGATGCTGGCCTTATGGTGAATCTTTACACACATACTACATATTAGTCTGTTCAACTATGTGAGTGCATATAAATGTGAGCCTCTCGACTTGCAATATGTTAGATTGAGCATGCATGTGTTTTCGATGGGGCGCGGTTGAAGTTATGGTGACAGCTTATCTTCCCTGACAGTATAACGTACTGGAACTTAACATACTGGAACCTTCTTTATCCAGATATCACCTTGCTGGAGAGTTGGAAGACCACCAAACACATAAAAATGACGACAGGTCCAGGCAAAATTGGTGGGTTTGGCAGACGATTTCTAATATGTCTGAGGACCATTACTAATGTTTATTTCCATGAAAGCAAGTGGTAATAAGCTACCAGACTCCTAATAGGAAAAATTGTCTGGGTAAGCCGTAAAACTCGACATTTTCCATCTGAAAGAGAATTCTCATGTGAGTCTAGCCGTCCCTCATCGTTATCTAGATCAATCTACATTTCTAACACCAGGTTAGATACAGACAGATTCCCATTTTGCTTATAGTAACATCTTTAATAGAATTCACATTATCCATTCTTTCAACATGAATACAACTGAGTTTATCACTATTATCAAGCTTGGCAGTGGTTAAATATGAACAGCATCCTGGTGGGAAATATGCCGCGATAGCATGAGATCCCCCGAATCACTATGATGTCATTTCCTCTTTTATTGCTACAAGTCTCCAGTGATGGTGTCTGTGCTGAATTATTAGCTTGTGAAGGGCAAGATAAAGCATTTCCATGTATTGAATTTGATCACGCTTTGTGGTTTGGGTCAGATGAAATATTAAAGGCTGTTTGTGATCTCACTAAAGGGCCAAGCTGGCAAACTTTCACACGCAC
The DNA here is from genome assembly GCF_046119375.1 of Phyllobates terribilis. Classification (NCBI taxonomy): domain Eukaryota; kingdom Metazoa; phylum Chordata; class Amphibia; order Anura; family Dendrobatidae; genus Phyllobates; species Phyllobates terribilis. The sequence goes on from NW_027362761.1 coordinate 433,934,872, forward strand.
AATACAGATTTGAAAAGAAGCTAGGCAGACATCAATATCAAAATGCAGGTGATTTTTTTCTACATGTTCTTAACATTTATTGTATCTAGGGGAACATGAAGAAAGATATTAGCACAGTTTTCTGATTGTAGCTTGGACCACCTACCCTGATTGGAGCTTGCAGGACGCTTAATACTAAAATGAAATCAGCTTGCTGTTCTATCCGCACAGGTCTATACAATCAGATACAGTGCAAGTTATAGGAAATAATTGTATTTTAAGCATTATTTGCAGATAATCCTCCTGATATTGTATTAATACAAAAGCCTTACTGTCCCATAGAGTTTTTGTCGTTCCTGTTAATTAAAGTTATTGCATGAATGGGGACTTACCACCGTGATCTTTCATCTTCACTGTCAGTGATCTAGTTGTGGTTGGCATTGCTTACCTATCTGATTCTACAAACTGCTAATACATCAATTGGCAAAATGGGAAGACTTTTTTTCTTTTTAATCTCTGATAAACTTTTATTGGCTACCAAGCCTGTTATTAAAGACTATTAATGCTGGATAATCGCCCCATCTATAAAATCCCCCCTCATTTTGTCAAATAATTGAGTACAATTCAATGAAGACAGCTTTACTGGAATTTGTAAGTTATCAAGATGAAAATCTAACCAAGGTATTAAAAATGACTTAAACTTGGACTGACTGCAAGTTTTATAACTTTAGGACAACTGTGCTGTAAATTACATGGGTAATTCTAATCTAATGGCGCTGAAAGCAGTCTGTTCCAGGCCAGGTTAGGTACCATGTTTCCTCGAAAATATGACAGGGTCTTTTATTTTATTTTTTTTTGCTCCTAAAGATAGGTTAAGACTTGTCACGCATGCAGGTGGTGCACGGGGTCAGGCTTACCTAGGAGGGGTGTAGCTAATCGGCTACCTGGTGTTCACTGGAGGTCCTGATGGTGAAGTCAAGCTTGAGCTGCAGGTAGCCACCAGGTACCACTCCTGGGCAGTCCTTGGTACTGCAGCTGCTGACCCTAGGGGTCAGGTATGTAGACACGGCTCCATTAAGACTACTTCTCAGGCAGGATGGATACTGACATGAAGTCACAGACAGGACTGGATTTGGAGACTGGTTTTAGCAGTCTGGATATACGGAGTACACATTCAGACACTGGCCGCACAGGGACCAGGGGACAAGATTCAGGCGCTGGCCACACATGGACCAGGGAACGAGTTTCAGGCCCTAGCTACACACAGACCAGAGGATGAGGTTCAGGCACTGGCAACACATGGACCAGGGGATGAGGGTGAGGCTCTGGCCACACACGGACCAGAGGACGGGTTGAAGACCTAGCCACACAGGGGCAAAGAAACCCAACAACTCACTAGTAGCATACTTCACTCACTAATGACTCAATGTTGCTTAGGCACCTCCCTATTAGGGAGAGTGCCTATTATACAAGATGCCTCCCAGCTATTGGCTTGGGGGCAACTTAGCAGGTGCACTAGGCGTACCACCAGGACACAGACACAGGAAGCCGAAAGCACGCCAGGAAACACGCCATGTGGCTGAAACGATGAGGCATGTCGGCGTCCTTGCATGGAGGGGGAAGGGGAACCATGCAGGGGCGCCAGAATTAGTGCTACAGAGCTTATTTTCAGGGTATATCTTTTTTTTTCCATGAACAACAATCTAGAGAACTCCTCTTGATTTTAACCTTTTGTGATATTTGATACAAGTAATAAAGATATACTTATATAATTTATTCATGGCTATACATAATTTGTGAATAGTCTTTTTCAATGCTGCCATGTTTGATTTATAGCCACATTTATAGTTATACAAAAAGTTTCCAGGGTGCGATTATTGATACTACTGTATGCATTACCTGTACTGTAGTTACATGATACTTATATACCATGTATAAAAATATTTTCTCCCTAAAGCATCGTTCAGCTGGCTGAATTTTTGTTATGGTCAATGTAAATAAGTAAATAGAATAAAACAAAACAGATACTGTACAGTAAACCCTTCATCAAGGAAAGCAGACACCCCTAAAAGAATCACACTCACCAGACCCCCTTATGTGTAAAACAATTAGTGTTGCCAAGTGCCGATGATGGATAGGCTCTCACATACAGATATGCGCCACTGTCTTGTTCCCTGCGTTCCAGCTGCATTCCACTGCAGCCAAGTGTAGCGGTTGGCTCCCCCTGGTGCCTGGAATCAGCCACGATACTCAGGCTCGGGAGTGGAGTGATGCCAGCGGTAGTACCCAATTTGTGTATGACAGCCCAACCCTTATTGCCATATTGTGGAGTGTCTGCTTTTCTTGATGAAGGGTCCTGCTGTATTCTATTCACTTTTTTACATTCATACTGGTAGCTGCCTAGACATTTTTTATTGAACTGCAACTAGGGTTTATTTTTGGAGTAAGGCTTATATTTCAAACAGACTCCAAAAATCCTGAAAAATCATATTAGGGCTCACTTTCGGGGTAGGTCTTATTTTTGGGGAAACACAGTATAACTGAAAGGCTTAAAATTGGAAACGTTTATATACTGTATGTGTATGTTTGTCTGACTTTTTAGCTGTTTGTCTCATATATAAGTTCTTATAACAATATACATACTATAATATGTTTAATATACTGCATGTATGCAAAAACATGAATATATATATGTATATATGTATATAATAAATTAGAGATGAGCGATTAATTCAAGGCAAATTTAAAGGAGTTGTCCAGTACTTTTTATAATCTTCCCAATGTATTCACCCTGTGCCCATAAGTGTTTTTGTAATTACCTTGTGTTGTTATTCTTGCCTGTGCGCTATCACTGGCCGCTCACAGGCATCACGTGACGCCCGGCGGCAGCCGGCTCTAACATCCGCTGATGTCACGTCAAATTCCGGCTGCAGCCGGGCGTGACTAAGTGCTGTGTTCCATGGTGGATGCTGGGCTTTGGGTGGGGTTACCGCCACGCGTCCCAGCCTGCATCCACCGCGCGCTCTCCCTCTCCTCATTCATTGGGAAAGCGCATGGTGGATGCTGGGTGAGACGCGCGGGGAAACCCCACCCACAGCCCAGCATCCACCACGGGGACCGCATCACTGATGTAACGTCTCACTTGACATGACATCAGCGGGGGTTCACGTGATGCCTATGAGCGGCCAGCGATAGGGCCGCTCACAGGCAAGAAGGACAACTAAAGGTAATTACAAAAACCCTTATGGGCACCGGGTGAATACATTGGGGGATAATAAAAAGTAGTGGACATCTTCTTTAATTTGCCTTGAAGTTAAAAAAATTGTGATTCACTTTGTGCAAATTCAGCAAAATGGTGGCTAGCCAACTTGTAGAGGGCATGAAAAAGAGGGGGAAAAAAAATACGTCGCTGATCACGTGTCTCATCACAGGGCACAACCAATCCTCAAAGCAGGTCTTCCAGCACAACACACACAATCCCATTCGAGCTCTTCCGGGATCTTCACTGCTCTCATGGTTTCCAACACCACATAGGCCTTTGACACCATGGCGCACCACATGACGTCATGACTTATGTTTCCCAAAGTGCTGACTAGTCTGACTGAGGCCAACTCAGAGTCAAAAGCCCTGTTGCTGAGTGAAAATGCTGGAAGGGCCAAAGAGGAAATCATGTTGAGTGCTGGATGGAGCTGTACGAAGGACCAGAAAGGGGGCTGCATTGATGAGACAGGTGATCAATGGTTTTCGTTTTTCATCCTACCTTATTATGTTCTGGGTTCTAAAGAGTTCCCAGGGAATAATGAGGAATATTAGATTTGCATCAAATAACTTTGATGCAAATTGAATTTCCTTGTCAAATGTATATATGTGTGTGTGTGTGTGTGTGTGTGTGTATATATGTATGAATACGTATTTATTCTTGCTTATGTATGCAAGTTGATACTAAAGTAATACTTCTGTTAAAATAAAAGGAATTGAAGTAGCGAGGTTTAATCCAACAGCCAGGTGTTGATTGGCAAGCCTCTTGATCTTCTATCTCTCATTAATCTCTTATTGTTTATTTTCTTTTACTTATCTCATGTGAAGGATTATCCACGACGTACAAGGTGCTGTAACAACAATGGCATATAAAGATTACACACTAAGAATTTCTATAAAGTCATGGCGGTGATATCGTTCTCCTCACCATACCACTGAAGCCAGCTGTGAACAATTACAATCATGTCTTGTATTGCAAGTGTGTGTGTGCAGTGTATACCAATTTGTCATTGCTATATAATACCTGGCTTTTATAGCGCCATAGTTGTTAGCTCATTCAGAGTTATCAGCAGTAGAGAAGCTACCCCATAAGCTTTATATATGGCTGCTTTGATATTATGGCCTAAACAATTACATAGCTTAAAGTAATTCATATGGTTACTTTGATTATTGATGTAATCTCATACAACTGCATGCCTATTAATTAGCAGTATTTCATGGGCTGCTACAGTATAGTGCTATGTATCTACACTTGTGCATTTATCTGTAGGAACGTTGTATCTTCTGCAGTGCTGTCTGCTGTATGGAACCCCAATAGAAACTACATAGACCCAATTATAAGTCAATGTGGTCCAACACCCAACTGTATCTGTTGGAAAACAGATCTGTCCTATCAGTTGTGGCTTTATCAAGAAAGGAAGCCATGTCAGTATGTTAACAGGATGCCCAAATTTAGAAACTTCACCTGAATAGGGCATTTTTTCCGGCTTCGAAGTTTTGTGCAGTTGGAAGAGTCCCAGTTAGACTTTATATGTTACTATGATATTGGAAGTTAGAGAAGAGTTCGGCTAAAATATACATTTGGAGGAATATCTTCATACAGCTAATCCCTATTCTGAGATTGCAAGTTTCCACTAAGAACTTGCATCTTTCCAAGAAAAACAGCCTGTCAAGATCTAGTAGCTTTGATATATATATGATAAGTACAGCATATGGTGCAATAAAAATACGTTTTAGAAGGACTGGTTTAGGAAGGTGCAGAAATGTTGGATTCAGAGCAAATTTTTCCTGTTCTACCTCAATTACAAATCCTTGGCATAAAGAAAATAATGAACTCATTTTAGAAAATAACTGTAATAAAGTTTTAAAGACTTTGGCTTCATCCTTCTACTTAATCATATGGATGTGATTACATGGGATGTATTTTTCCTCTTTTTTAAAAAAAAAAAGTGACACGTCTGCATTCATGACATTGACAATGACACACTTTTTTTATTCTATAATTTTATACACTTTTCAACTTTTTTTACTAAGCAATTAACTTTTCAGAATATGCTGTTCTGTGTGTACGTAAGTGATAATGCTATTTCTGGCTATGATATGTCCCGTATCCTGCATTTTCACCAGTTTTCCTCTCTGGAGGCTCTAGCTCTTAATTTACAATTGGTTCGGAGCTGGTGGAAGGAGACTAACTGCTATGATGTCTACCATACACAGTACAGCATATAGATATCTGCTTTTCATTCCTTTGTTAGCACACAGATAGAAGCAGCAGCATAGAGGAAATTACACAGAAGTACTGATCAGTGTAAATGTGAATCCAGCTGTCAGATTACACCTTCTATTATTCCCTATGGAGAGTGGAAGTGCACAAGGAATGAGGAACAAAGCGAGAACACAAGCAAAGGGAGGCAGAAAAAAATGTAGTGAGGTTTCTATCAAGTCTTTTACTTAACAAGGAATTGGGTAAAAGACTTGATAGAAACCTCAGCACAATTTTCTACCTTCTTTTGTTTGTTTTCTAACTGTTCCTCATTCCTTGTCCACCTCCACTCTCCATAAGGTATAATAGAAGGTGTAATCTGACACCTCAATGTGCTGGCGGTCCATCTTGCTTTGAACAAGATGGAGAGGAACTGGATGGGGTGTTCAGGATGTTTGGGAGAGAAAAAAGTGTCTCACAAGTGCAGAAAAAAATGCAGATTTCTCTAATAAGATATATTGCAAAGTTTTTTTTATACTTTTAAATTATGGAAAATTCCTGCCTCTAATCCAGGTTTCTGTATTGTTGATTTAAGGAAAATTTGTAGAAAGTACAAATCCCATTCAAATACAATCATATGTAAGATACAAGGATAAAACCCTGAGGATGATGGAGTTGTGTCAATTGTAATAGAGGATAAATATTCACAACAGGTGCTTGGTTGCCATTAGGAAGAATATACGGTCATCTGGTGCCTCATTGTCATTAGATAACATCCACAGTCATCTGGGATGCAACAACATTAGCCATATTATGTGTGTAGATGGGATTTCTGGATTCTGCCACCATAGCATATGGTGCGCTCAGACTAATGGTTTAGCACAGCATTCTAAACACACATAATGTCAGCACAATTCATTGTATACTTCCTCAAACATAAAGAGCAATATGGCCGTAGGTCAAATGTTGTTTTTTTTTTATGTGAAAGCACTTAATTACATAGACTCGGTGGTATGTTTTCCTAGACTGCAAATTAAAAAAAAAATACATCTGAAATTTTTGTGGAAACTTGCAAAGAAACAACACAATCATTTAACTTGCCAGATGAAAGAAAAACTACATGAAAGAAATATGTTGAAAAGAAGTTGGAGGCCAGTCAATTTTTTTTACATTTCTTTCTTTTTTTTCCCCCTAAGTTGAAATATATAAATGGTCCAAAAGTCCCTAAATTTAAACTGATGCAAAATCTGCTTTTTAGATCATTTTCATAGTTCATGTTTAATTACAATTTATACAGCCAGAGTGTATACTTACAGAGAAAAGGAAAAATATATATATTTTGGCATAAATTCCCCCTAACGTTACCTTTTGTAGAACGAAGGCAATAAAATATGTTACCATAAAATAAAAAGCTTTAGAATTGTGTTAATAGGATGAAATCTATGGATTTTATTGTGGAATTTGACTTGTTAACACCACAGAAAAACTAATTCTTAACATACCTACAATAACTTTTTTGACCATTGCTTTTTTTCCAAGATACATGGGCTTTTGTTATTCAGGTGTCTTTCCATAGTAGGCAGGTTCGAAGCAGAACTGCCCAACAGTGCATTGCTTTCTGCCAGCCTCATATCACTGGTAAAAGGAACATGGCACGCAGGTGTTTAAATTATTTACACTCATAATCGGCCTTTATGTTACATTGCCGAGCTAGGCCTCTGTTATTCTAGTGCATAATTGATGGTGCTCAGAAGTGGAAAAGTTAGAAAAGCGGAATTAATGTGATGCGAATGTTCAGTGAGGCAGCTCCAGCTGGCACAGCCGTGTTGGATTGAGCGGTCGGAGAAAGTAGAAGATCGCGTGTGCACGCCCACCGAGGAGAAGACATCAGAAGTAACATGTCTTGACTTGGCATGCTGTCAGGGGTTTGTAGTAAGAGGAGAGACAGTGATGATAGACTCAGCATCATGGATTTCCTAAGTTCAAATGGAAAACTGAATATTCACATTTTTTTACTTTATTAGTTTGTACGCTAATGGCCAATTTCCCCTTCATTTTATTAATATGAGGTATAATGGGAACATACAAGGGCAAAGTATAAATCAAAGCAAAAGTCACATACATAGAAAGCAGCACTGTAGTCTCATTAGTTTTACCTTTTATTGCTTAATTCCGTGCGCTACTCTAGCAAGGGCAGGCATAAAGGAAGGGCTAGTCTTGTATCGACATGCGAGATGCTATAAAATCAAATAATGAGGACTATAAAATACAGGTGTGTGTTTTCCTCATAAGGCAAATAAAATAGCACAAAGAAGAACAATAAAAGATCTTTGTGCTAGCACACCTTAATAAAGGCAACATGGAGGCCTGAGTAAATTTACTACGATGTTACGATGATGCCTCAACCCAATCTTGTGAGTCCAGACAACGAGACCAGTTTCAAGTCCCTCTTTTCACTGTTTGTATTACTTTTGTTCTAACTCGATTCGCAGACACTGCCGACATTGGCATCATAAGTTATTTCTCACACGTCTGTGTGTGAAAATGAATTGGAAGGAAGGAAACGGTAGGAAACTGTGAGGCCAGGAATGTATATGCTCACATTTCTACTGGACATCTTATTATTGCAGCAGACCAAGCTTAGGAAATCTGCGTCTGAAGTATAAACATGAATCCTTATTAAACATGCATAGAAAATAAACACCAAGTAGTTTAGAAGAAATAGGGGCACATTCAGCTTTTTTCTTTTTAAACACTATTTTTATGAATTCAATACAATGTTATGATAATGTATCCTTCTACACACAAAATCCTTAGATCCAAGTGCTCAGAAAGCCATGAAATGTGGTAAAATATAATTTAAGGACAAAACTAAAAACTAAGTAAAAAAAAATAATTGTATCCATGTACTGTACCATTACATTGGCTTTGTGAGGGCTACATGGGCATCAAAGTTTCGGAATTGGTATTTTGTCCTGCCCTTGTATCAGTTTTTCTTTTTAAATAAATTTATTTCTACTTTGATGACAACTGTCATCATAATATATATTTAGTTAAATTAGTTAAATTGATATATTTTTTTCTATTATCTATTTTGAAAAAAAATAATTGTATTGATCACATACTGGAGGGGGCAAAATAAAATGTTTTTAAATATATTTAATTAACACACGATGACATTATAATATAATATCTGTTTTAAATAGGAACCTGATACATAGGCTGTGCTGGGAGATTAGTTGTTTATATAGAGTAAATCATATGTATGGGCAAAAGTCATAAGAATACAGAGAACCAATTCCGCATATATTTAATGGCGGGTTTCCTAGACTGTGTGAAAGCCTACAGTTCCATGGTAATAGGTTAGGAGATGCCTCGGAGATACAAATAGTACAAGTTGTGTGTATTATAATAATCATGGCCATATACCTTAGATAAAAGTAATTTTATGGCTGAGCAATCTCTGAATGAACGATCATCTAGTGAACGATAATTACTCCAAAGCAGTCATACACATCCTTTTAGATTATATTGGCATTTAAAATCGTATAACCTGACCATATATGTTCAATGTTACAGGATGAAAAACAAATGATCTTTCTAGGAATATTCTTTCAAGGAAAGTTCATATTGACTGAAAGATCTTTTGTTCAACAAATCACCGGCGATCCTTCAACAATGATGATAATACGTTTTTTTTATATTTTATTCACAAAGCGTTTCAACGCCGTACTATTGTCTTCATAAAGTGAAAAAAAATCAAGCAAATGACATTTGCTTTATTCACTTGATAAAGATGCCGGTACGGCGTTGAAATGCATTGTGATTAGTGTTGAGCGAGTATGTTCTGTCCGAGTATGCTCGGGCCGAGCTCAGAGTATTTACAGCTGCTCGGTGATATGGTTGAATCGCTCCCGTGTGCATGATTTGCCACTGTTTGACAGCTTTATTACATGTGAGGAATGCGTAAGAAATAGACATTCCTCACATGTATTAAAACTGTCAAACAGTCGCAAATCATGCACACGGGAGCGATTCAACCATATCATCGAGCAGCTGTAAATACACGGAGCTCGGCCCGAGCATACTCGGCGAAAGGGTTAATAGAACATACTCGCTCAACACTAATTGTGATAAGATAAAAAAAACGTTCTTATCATTGCTGAAGAGTCGGTTTACCCTCAGCAGTGCAGCCCACCTATCATATTTTATCCAACTGCATCCAACATTTCTTGTAAGTTTGCCCAAATAGTAAAAAAAAAGTTTGGAGTTACATGAGGATTTTTTAGACCTATACAAACAAACAAACCTAGCTGCAGTTTCCAAAATGACTAGGAATCAGTTTAGTCATTGTCTACACCTTCAATATTGATGGTTTGTCTGCATTTTTTTTTAGGTCCAATGTTTTAAAGGTCCATTAATTTTACCCAGTGCTTTATTGCAAAGACGGATGGGAGCATTTTTTTTACCTTTTTAACAATATGAAATTCCAAGGAAAATCTTCATCTTGGCATTACATTCCGTTACATCTAATAGGCCATTATTCCAAATATTTTTAATTACCGGCACAATAATAAATCTAAAGTTTAGTGCATGTTTTACAAAACATTTACCCTTGCTCTGAATAATTGAAACAGGTTAATGGCATTATTTCTTCTTTACAATCACAGCTTTCATGCTAAATAATCTGCTTACTGGTTGTATTTATTTGTACTTGTCTGCTTGTTGTATAACTGCAATCTCCATGTGCCATACGTCTCTGAGCTGAGGAAGGACTAATTCCTGTATTTGCATGCTAAATGCTTCCCTAGTGACATTGCTCCAGGTGATAAAGTGGCTAATAACTTTTATTATTATTCCTCTGTAAAGAATATAAATATCTCCTTCCTCTTTAATCTGCACTAGGAGATTCAAGTTTTCAAGGAAGTCCCTGCTCAATTTTGGATATTAATCTTCAAAACAAAAAAATTAATAAAAAAAAAAGCAAGCTCGGTAGCACAACAAAGAGGGCAGAAAATGAAACACACAAAACAATGCAAATCACACATTGATCATTAAGGTCGTAAAAATGACTTGAAAAAGTAGGAGTCATCTCTTTAAAGGAAGGAAGCCTCGTAACACTTAATGAAGCAGCTCATATCCTTAGCTTTGGTGATGACTGTGCTATAAAGTATCCTAATAGACTGAAGAAGAAATGCTTTACCTACAGTAAGTAGCTCAAGTGTCATAACAATAACTTGAAAACAGAAGAAAAAGTTAATAATTAGGCACAAAAGGGCTATACCCTAGCAACTTTTCATTATCTCTGGTCTGAAGCCACCGGAGGGATCCTTCATGTTCTAGTTATGTATCATTTAATACCTCTCGGGAACGTTCCTTCGAGACTAGGCCGAAGGAGTAATAATCGAGCAACACATCTTCAACAACAAAACATTTTTTTTTCTTGGCACTGACATATATTGAAAAGAGACAAGATAATAAACTAGAACCATTTCCAAGGTTTAGACACGCTATATCACTTATTTCGTAAGACCTCTAGGCCTCACTTGGCAATGTACATAGCCACACGCTTCTAACCCTTGTATTACGTAGACACAAGTCTGGTGGCCTTATGTAGCTAGAAACGCTTATAAAAAATCCAACTTTATGTAAAACAGACACTTTTTTTGCCAGTAAGATAAACTTCTATGGCCTGAATATCTTACCTTTTGTGAGGTGATGGGGGAAATTAACATTTTAATCACTCTTGAGGGAGAACATTTCTCTCCGCGGCTCAACCTTGGTATTAAAAAACAGGGAGATATGGTCTTTGTGTTGGTGTTTCATTTACTAAATAAATGATTTTCGTGCTGTACTCTATTGGTTAGAGATAATCCCGATGGCATATTGGCATTTATATTTAACAAAAAACAGGTAAACAGACCCAGCTGTGTACACTTGATGGTACATAAGGACTTCATTAAATGCCACATTTCCGTTGAAAAACGAAGCTGTTTTAGGATGTAACCTTTTACATGCTTCTGTTTGAAAGAATGAATTTTATTGCAATTCCTTTTTTTTTTTTCTTTTTTCCTTTAGACGATTTGTCAAATTCAGGCGCAGTGTGTCAAAGCAAGCTGTGTTTTATGATGGCGATGATTGATAGCTAGCTAAATTGAATTAAAGAATTGATGAAAAAATGAATAACGGCATAAGTAGCTTAAACTTGTTTCAGGGACAAGAGTCGTTTCGAAGCTGTCTTGTGTGCTGTGTAATAATGGGAGAAATATCTAGGTCATTTTACTTTGAGGTTATTTATATTACAGATGAATCAAAGTCATTTACTAAGTCTAAAAAAAAATATATATATAAATACATATATATATACTTCAATGGATGTGAACAGAATTAAATAAATGATTTATCCTCATTACACTTCACTACTCCATTAAATACAGTAAAGAAGGAAGAGAACGCTGCAAATATCTTTTATTGAGGATAATGCAAGAAGTGTTAATGCAGAATATGTATAAGGCAGAAATTGATGAAAGATAACGCTGTCCTGCCCACATGACATAGTGACAAGTTACCCAAACCACTGATCCATCACAACGAATTAGATAGTCCTTCCTGAGAGAATGCACTCTACCACACTACTTTTACATCAACAGTTTCAAGTCACTCGAGCATCAAATCTTTTCGTGATCATATGGTCAACCCTCTGCACGCTATCGGTGCGATGAGACTTCTTTGCTGGCACGCAACGAAATTTCAACTGTTTCAGTGCTGGATTAAATTGTAACCCCCTTATGCGCCAGAGGCTGAGATTTCAATCACGTTTTAGCTTAAAGGTGTTATATTGTAAAGTATTCAGAGTAAGGATAAAATATTTTTTTCTTTTTCATGAAATATGAATTTTGCATATTTTGATCCACTTCGGAAGCTGGAATGATTCAGTTAACATGCACCTAAAAAGTACATTAAATATACATGTAGTAGAAAAATAATATAAGCATCTACCCGGTTATTTTAGAAGCACATTGTAATGTTTTCAAGTGCCTTTTCTAGATTATTATAATGGATACTTACATGCCATTATGATGATTGTATTCTATTCTTTAACACTATCCTACTGTGAGAAAAACTACAATGAAATTTTAATTATATATATATTCTCTTGTTTAACAATCTAAAGTTTCCGTGAACAATTAATTTTTTTATTTTATTTTATTTGAATTATTTTGCAAATGGCAAAAGTCAAAAACAATATAATACCTTGTATACTGTATAAATATATATATGTGTGTATATATATACACACTCATATATATATATATACATATATATGAAGTAAATATTTGTGTATATGTGTATATGTGTGTGTGTGTGTACATATACACATGCAATAGAGAAAAAGAGAATGTATGTATTTGAAGTCGAAATGATCCAAAAACATATTATGTGCTGTATATACATTGTGTGTATATATAAAGATATATATATCTATGTCTCTATCTATCTAGTGATATATATATATATATACATGTGTTAGGCTCTGTTCTCTGTGTGTGGTGTGTATGTGTATATATATATATATATATATATATATATATATATATATATATATATATATATATATATATATATATATATATATGTATGTATATTTATACACAGAGAGAACAGAGCCTAACTAATTCTGCCTAGGATAGGCCTATTTTTAGAAGTCCACTACATCTGAGTGTCCACCTCCAGTAGGCGTACACTCCCAAAAATGATGTACGTCAGAGCGCACGTTTGTAATAGTGACGGCAGAGCAGTCTATGGCCTTGTCAGCGAATACGTCTGGATCCCGTTTTGCTGGGGGTTCAGACATAAGCTCCGACGTGACCAGCGAACTTGACCCTAGACACAATGTAAGAGCACCCTTAGTGTTTTTTGCAGTTCTCTGATTAGACAGTGCCTAGTTGGAACGTTTTCCATCAGGATCAGCATCAAAAAATTGACATGCACTTTATTTTTTCCCACCAGGTGCTTTTCAAAACCTGAAGCAAAAAAAAAAAGCTCCTAAGACTAAACCTATGAACATCAAAGCAGTTTGAGTGAAATAAATACGAAGAATCTTACAAGTATTTTTAAAATGTGTGGTTATTTTTTTTCCAGGCGTTTATTTTTTAAAACATGTCCATTCCAAAAATCGACCCAAAAATTTCTTTGTGCACATGCCCTTAGACTTTTCATTTTCAGATCCACTCCTGGATTTGCTTCAAAAAGCTGAGACACAGCCGTGAACCATAGAGCAATAGATGTGAGTCATAAAATCCAGCATCCTTCTGTGCAATACTCCTTGGCTCCATCCTACAAGATGCTATCATTCGCCCAGTTCCTCCAAGCTGTTTGAGCCATTTATACTATGTAAAGAGGCAGGCACTACTAGTGGATTTAAAGTAAGACAGGATTTGTGTTGAATAAACCCTTTTGCTGAGACTACATAGAAGGCAGACTGAACAAGTGCCTGGGACTTTGTTATGCTTCCTCTACTAAAATAGCTTACACTTTCTGCAAGAGCATAAAAGGTTTTTCTTAATGCCTTCCTTAATGATTCATAGCACTGACCACACTTTTCACAGCTGCCAAATGCTCCTTTTTATGTTTTTGGAAGTAATAAGGCAATATTACAAACTATAAATTCTTGTCTTAGTAGTTGCAAGCTGGCCAGCCTATCCATTCTGTACTTTATGAAAAGTTATGTTTAATGTCACTTAATGAGTACTTAGGACTGGTGCGCTTTCAGGTACTTTGATAGGCTCTTAAATTTACAAACGTCCTTCTACCATAAATTCCCAATAAAGATTAGTAGAAAGATGGAGAAAGCAGTTCTGTATACCACTTGTGATTTATGAAGGTCTTTCAAAACACCAGATCTAGAGTACAAAAGTACTGGAAAAAAATGAGTTCTGAAAGACTTATGTTGGTGATATATGTGTACCACGTGAAGCCACATTACACATATCCACTGAAAATTCATGGATATTTGTTTTTATTAAATAGGAATATGCAGCACAGGAATTCATAACATTTTATGCTGCAGAAACTCCCTAATCCCTTGGCCTCAATTTTGCATTTTCACACCCACCTTTGTTTTTAACTTGTTTTGAATATTGCATTAAAGAAAAAGTCAAAAGTATATTTAAGTAGAAGCCAAAGAAATGTTCCCACTATTTAACTAAATCTTGGAAACAAAATTTGATGTAACATTCTTCATGTGGCGTTCATATGGGCTGGACTTTTTGGTAATAGCCGAAGAACCGTGAAGAGGTCCTGAAACTTTAAGCTGACTCCCACCCAAGGAGGATTTTCCGGAGCAAATTTTGGTATGGATTTGACCACGCTACATTAAGTAATGTGAAATCCACAGTGAAAATCTGCATCAGAAGTTGTGGATTTTTAAGTCTAGATCTCGGGTTAATTTCCTTGCTGAAAAATTCCATCAACATACTTTGTACTGTAAACCTTTGCAGATTTTACCTGTGAAAATCCAAATATAAAACCTGCAACATGTCCAACCTATGTGGAAGCTCCCTAACAAGTATAATAGGACCATTTCAGGTACATTAAAATTGAGCATCCCTTAATATTATCTATGATGAGTTTTAATATATTTTTTGTTTTACTATCCAACAGAGATCCCATTTAAGACTAAGTTCATGCATCTTCTATGTAAACAACCCCAAACTAGAAATGGGTATCTTTCAGAAATCCTCCTCCTTTCTGTAGACACCATTCCTTGGCCCATTTTATTTGCGTAAAGAACCCACTAAAAAACTGAAAAATGTGAACAGTAAAATTGTTATTGATTATAATGATATAATATGATGTATACATTTCTTTGAAACTTAGAAATGTTGCTTAAAAATTACTAGGGTGAAAGAGGAAGAATTCTTTCATTTCTGTTCCCATCCTTAGGCCTCATTTAGACCAGTTATTTTTCTCATACATAAAAACACAGACCAGTTATTAGCATTTTGGATCAGATTTTCGACAGGGTTTGGTCTACGTGGCAGTATTTACCATCAATATTTCATCAGTGATGTTAAAAATGGACTTCACATGGATGGCACTCAGATAATGACTTTTGTCAGTGATCTACATGGACCCAAACATTTGTATGTGCAGGAGCGAACACAGTCAGAAGAGGGCACCTGTGAAAAAAACAATATATGGGCCCTTTGCGGTCCAATAGCTCATCATAATGCACAATTTCACCTGCTTTGGTGGAGGAAGAGTACCCTCTTACCTCTTGGGCCCTTGTGTGATTGCATAGGTTGCTCCAATGATATGCTCGCCTCTGTACATGGGTCATTTTGATCTGAGACTCAGATCAAAAAATGGACATGACTCCATGATTTTTTTGCGGACATGTAGTTTACAGAAAACTACGAACGTGTAAATAGCACAATAGACTATAATGGTTGTGTCCTATCTGTGAGGATCAAAGATAGAATACCTACGTGAATGAGTTATATTTGTTATGATAACAGTTTAGTCTATGTATTGAACATTAGTTCAGGTTAGACTGAGAACCACTGCAAAATATATTTTTGTTAGAGAAGAATCTGATGATTCCATGACAAGGACTGGCTGTGGATTTAACACTGTTCTATAAATAAGGAATGCTGCATAATAAAGGCTGGAAATGCATGACTATATCTCTGACAAATGACTGTCTGCTGGATCTTATCCAGGATTCACTAATATTAAAGACTTACAAACAGAAATTTGCTAAGTAGCCTGGCACAACACATCATTTTTTGCTAATTAACTCGACTTTCTTTTCACACTGCAAACTTTACCCTAAATGTTCTGTTAATGGTCATTTATAAACAAAGAGGAAAGTGATATATCCATGGCAACAAATCGCACATTTGCTATTATTAGTCTGACTTAATATGGTTAATTCCAGGCTATGGTATTTACATTTTGGGCGCTATTCATTATTGCATTTGCACCTGTTTTTGTTGAGCTTTTAGTATTTTACAGTCTTTCTTTTTCAGCTTTCCACTGTGAGCTACTTTTCAAAACTTTGTCACAAATATACTCCATTTATGTACAGTCATGGCCAAAAGTTTTGAGAATGACACCAAAATTATATTTTCACATGATCTGCTGGCCTCTGGTTTTTATTAGTGTTTGTCTGATGTTTATATCACATACAGAAATAAAATTGCAATCATATTATGAGTACCAATAGGTTATATTGACAGTTAGAATGAGTTAATGCAGCAAGTCAATATTTCCAGTGTTGCCCCTTCTTCTTCAAGACCTCTGTAATTCTCCCTGGCATGCTCTCAATCAATTTTGGACCAAATCCTGACTGATAGCAGTCCATTCTTGCATAATCAATGCTAGCATTTTGCCAGAATTTGTTGGTTTTTGTTTGTCCACCCGTCTCTTGATGATTGACCACAAGTTCTCAATGGGATTAAGATCTGGGGAGTTTCCAGGCCATGGACCCAAAATCTCTATGTTTTGTTCCATGAGCCATTTTGTTATCACCTTTGCTTTATGGCAAGGTGCTCCATCATGCTGGAAAAGGCATTTTTGGGCGCCAAACTGCTCTTGGACGGTTGGGAGAAGTTGCTCTTGGAGGACATTCTGGTACCATTCTTTATTTATGGCTGTGTTTTTAGGCAAGACTGTGAGTGAGCCGATTCCCTTGGCTGAGAAGCAACCCCACACATGAATGGTTTCAGGATGCTTTACAGTTGGCATGAGACAAGACTGGTGGTAGCTCTCACCTCTTCTTCTCCGAATAAGCTGTTTTCCAGATGTCCCAAACAATCGAAAAGGGGATTCATCAGGGAAAATGACTTTGCCCCAGTCCTCAGCAGTCCACTCCCTGTACCTTTTGCAGAATATCAGTCGGTCCCTGATTTTTTTCTGGAGAGAAGTGGCTTCTTTGCTGCCCTCCTTGAAACCAGCCCTTGCTCAAAGAGTCTCCGCCTCACAGTGCTTGCAGAAGCGCTCACACCAGCCTGCTGCCATTCCTGAGCAAGCTCAGCACTGCTGGTAGTCCGATCCCGCAGCTGAAACAGTTTTAAGATACGGTCCTGGCGCTTGCTGGTCTTTCTTGGGCGCCCTGGAGCCTTTTTGACAACAATGGAAGCTCTATCCTTGAAGTTCTTGATGATGCGATAGATTGTTGACTGAGGTGCAATCTTTGTAGCTGTGATACTCTTCCCTGTTAGGCCTTTTTTGTGCAGTGCAATGATGGCTGCACGTGTTTCTTTAGAGATAACTATGGTTAACTGAAGAGAAACAATGATACCAAGAACCAGCCTCCTTTTAAAGAGTCCAGTGATGTCATTCTTACTTAATCATGACTGATTGATCGCCAGCCCTGTCCTCATCAACACCCACACCTGTGTTAATGGATCAATCACTAAAACGATGTTAGCTGCTCCTTTTAAGGCAGGACTACAATGATGTTGAAATGTGTTTTGGGGGTTAAAGTTCATTTTCTGGACAAATATTGACTTTGCAAGTACAGTAATTGCTGTTAAGCTGATCACTCTGACATTCAGGAGTATATGCAAATTGCCATTACAAAAAATGAAGCAGCAAACTTTGGAAAAATTACTATTTGTCTCATTCTCAATACTTTTGGCCATGACTGTACACCTGAAATTTTAGTGCAATTCTTGTGGCCTTTTTAGCAGAACATAACTTTTTGAGCTACATATTTGCAAAACGGGTAAAATAAAAAATAAAAGCATTTTTATTACGGCCAAATGTCATGAACCGTGTGCACCATTTTGATGAATTTGGAGCAAAAAAATGTCAGCGACCAGCACAAGAGAAAAAAAGAAATGTGACTTCAATAAATCTCAAATGATGAATCAGGCACTTTTTATTAACATTTTATTTCTTTTTTTACTAAAGTATGGCTATGGCAATTCTGGCATCTTTTCTTGGCATCGGGGCTTTAGTAGGCATGTGACATCATGATGTGCCATGACATCAGAAGTCTACTTGGTGCCAAGTAAAGATGATAGGAGAACCAAAGAGAGCATTGTGCATGTGTTGCCAGAAGAAGCTGCGTAGAGGACTGGACAGGGGGCTGTGACTGTGCCAGCTGGCTACTATTTTGGTAAACTCACACTAAGTGATGCTCAAAAAAAAAAGGAATTCAGAAAATGTTGAAATTTTGGTAAAATTTTTGGAAAATTCAGTTTTTTATGCAATTGATTCACTCATCTATAGGGTAGGAGTCATTGTATCTCTGCTGTACGTTCTGTCAGACTGCCTACTGGTATAAAAGGATGGGCTTTTAGTTTAGGGAAGCTAAGAGATTAGACAATTGCAAGAGCAATTCATACTGGAAACAGAGGGGAAAGGACGTTCCAGCAATTGTAGTACTGACAGATTTCTCCTGAAGATGAACCACTCCTTTAATATAGTGACTGCCAAGTTACAGAGCATGAAAATCAGTTCCTGGACATACTAGACAAATATATGCATGCAAAGTAGCTTTAGGCTATGTTCACACACATTGTGTTTTGCAGCAGATTTTTATGCAAATTTTCAGCTTTGTCTTGCAGTACCAGCAAAGTGTATGAGAAACCAGAATTCTCTGTTCACACATGTTGCTTTTTGTTTGCGGCGTATTTTCTGCCTTGCTTGCGCTTTTGGAAAATAGAGCATGTCACTTCTTTCAGCGTTTTTGCAGCAGAAAATGCACCTGCTTTTTTGCTGCGTATTTGCAGCGGTTTTTCACCCATAGGAAGTATTAAGTGGCCAAAAAATTCAGCAAAAAAAACAAACAAAAAATGCACCAAAGCCTGCATTTTTAACGCAGCTGTTTTCCTACCAGAGAAAAGTTAGCAGCAGAAAAAAAACACAACGTGTGTGAACATAGCCTTAAAGGGGTTGTCCACTACTAGGACAACACCTTCTTGATCTAAATGTTTGGCCCGATAAAATAAAAAAGTCTATACTCACCTCCCATGCTGGCGTCGTTCCAGTGGTGCTGGCACTCATGTTCCCGGGGCTCTCGTGCGGTTATTATGACAAGTGGGCCCATCGTCCAATTTGTGCTGGCATCACTGTCCCCGCCTTCGTACAAATTGAACCTTAAGTTAAAGTCAGAGATCAGCAGCAGCCCAGGCTTCCTCTTCATGTTCAATTCGTATGAAGGCGGAGAGAGTGACACTTGCATGATTGGGCGCCAGGCTCGCGTGTCATAACATCTACACGAAAGCCCCGGGAACTCTAGTGCCAACACATCTGGAACGGCACTGGCACGGGAGGGGAGTATAAGCTTTTTATTTTATCGGGGCCAAACATTTAGATCAAGAAGGGGTTGTTCTAGTAGTTGACAACCCCTTTACCTTGTTGTGGAAGATGAGGGCAGCAAAGCTATGCCATTGCTCTGATTCTGGGTCAAATGATGGTAACATTACAGAATACACACCTGACATGGTAATTGCTTTATTATTCAGATTACTAATTTGGTCCCCAACAGCTGTTTTTGAAGGGAATGCCTGAAGAAGTTATAGGGTTTATTTTTACTGCATCTGTCTTCACTACTGCCTTTTCCACAATTGTCTCCAAAATCAGGGAGATGTTGACCTTAACCCCTTCACCCCCAGACCATTTTCAGTTTTTGAGCTTTCTTTTTTTGCTCCCCTTCTTCCCAGAGCCATAATTTTTTTCTTTTTCGGCAATATGGCCATGTGAGGGCTTATTTTTTGCGGGACAAGTTGTACTTTAGAACGACATGGTTGGTTTTACTATATCGTGTACCGGAAAACAGGACAAAAAATCCAAGTGCGGCGAAATTGCAAATAATTGCAATTCCACGGTTGTTTTTTTTTATTTTTTACCATGTTTACTAAGTGCTAAAACTGACCTGCCGTTATGATTCTCCAGGTCACTACGAGTTTGCAGATACTAAACATGTATAGGTTCTTTTTTATTTAAGTGGTGGAAAATAAATCCAAAGTTTGTTAAAAAAAAAAAAGTCGCCATTTTCTGAGACCTGGAGAATCCCCATTTTTTAGGATCTGGGGCTGGGTGAGGGCTTATTTTTTATGTGCCGAGCTGATGTTTTTATTGATACCATTTTGGGGTAGATGCGATGTTTTGATCGCCCGTTATTGCACTTTATTGCAATGTTGCGGCGACGAAAAAAACATAATTTTGGCATTTTGATTTTTATCTCATTAGGCTGTTTACTGATCACAGTTAATTCTTTTTATTTATTGATAGATCAGGCGATTCTGAAAGCGGCGATACCAAATATGTGTATATTTGAATTTTTTTATTGTTTTATTTTGAATGGGACGAAAGGGGAGTGATTATTTAAACTTTTTATATATTTTTTAATTTTTTAAATATTTTTAAAAACATTTATTTTTTATTTTTTACCTGCTTCAATAGTCTCCAAGGGAGACTAGAAGCAGCAATGTTCAGATCGCCTGTGTGCAGCAGAATTGCTCACTTGCTATGAGCGCTGCAACTGCAAGGGTGTCCTGCAGACCCCAGGTTGTCATGCCAACCCATCGGCGACCCGCGGTCATGTGACACGGACGCCAATGCTTGAGACTTCTGACGTCAGCGACATTTAACATGTTAACAGCCGCGGGTGGATTGTGGTTCCACCCGCGGCTGTTAAGGGCACATGAAAGCTGATCAGTTCAGCGGTCATGTCCCCAGAAAGGTGCGGGCTCATTGCCGGAGCCCGTGCTGAAGTGAGAGGCACAACATGTGCTGTACATGTACTGTACAGCACATGTCGAAAAGGGGTTAAATGTTGTGGCAATATTGAAATTAAGACAACATGACCCCCTTACTATCAATAGGTTAAAATTCTATTCTTGGCAAAGTAGATCTACTTGGACTCCAACTAAACTTTGATTTCCTGAAATACTTTTGTAAATAGGGTTGTCTCAAGAAAAAGGCAATCCTTCTACTTTCTTTGGAGGTCACATGGTCAGTCATGAAAAATAAAACAAAATACACAAATGTTATCTTAGAGTAATAGGTGTATTATTTCATGATGCCATAGATTAAGGTATTAACAAGCGCCTGGCTTCTCTTCTTTTTTTGCAAATTCCCAAATTCTTTCACAAGTATATTATTACATTATTAGATATCCAGAAAAGTTGACATTCTGTCTTCTCTTAGAATGGCTAATTAAGTTGCTCTAGTGGCATAAAGGTGGACGGAGCCATATGAAATGGTTGTGTAATATGTTTGAGCCTTTAATGAGACATAAGGGATTCTATTTTGCTGTCAGGGTAAGTTTCAGTACAAGGCACAGGTCCAGCAGAAAGTTGCATGCAGTATTTATGTGGTTGACATCAGCAGAGAAGAAATGGTGTCTGAATGGAGGATTGGTCATGAGGGTATGAAATAGAGTTTGAGTAACTGTCATCTTTTAGTTCCACAGTAACATTCTTTGATTTCTTTTGAAGCCTCCAGTAAAAGATATATAATGGGATAACCTGCACTTTCAGTTCAGCGAATATCTAACCTTTTTGAATTCATTGCTTCATTGAGTTATTATTTCTAATCACACGCCTGATTGACTCCAACTAAATAACTGCTAGCCTGAAAGAGGCAAGAGTGTTAAACCCGAGACTGGAAAGGAGCATTTTAGCTAGAAAATAGGCATCATCAAGGGCTGCTTGTACAGTCCATATGTTGCCGTCTTTTATATTCTCAGATTAAGCATTCATCCATATTCCCGCATGAGAAGTAATTGTTCCAGTTTTCCTCTTCATGTTAAATTGAATGGACTCAACACCATTTCTTGGTAGAGTTTAATTGGTCTAATGTAGATAATAAATAATATCATTATTGGAATATTTCAGATATTACATTTCTTGATAAATCTTTATCGTGGTAAACCTATTTTCTTTGTCCATTCATCTAGAAATCTGGCTCCCTAAATAAAATAAAAATAAAAAATACAGAATAGAATAAAAAAGTAATATTTTGTCAATATAGTCAGTTGTTTAGAATTTCCAATCTCTATAGATAGTGCTATATTTACTAGTAGAAAAAGACTATGTGTGAAATATAAGCAAAAAAGAGGAATTGAATGAAGGAGTTTGTATGTTCTCCCCGTGTTTGCGTGGATTTCCTTCGGGTTCTCCGGTTTCTTCCCACACTCCAAAGACACAATCTAAAATTCCCTTTCAGTATGAGCCCCAATGGGGACAAAGCCCATATTGTCTGTAAAGCGCTGTGGAATTAATGGCGCTATATAAGTGAGTAAAATAAATAATAAATGTTATAAGTGAATAATTTTCCCAGCTTTACTTTAATAAATTAAATTTTTTGGTCTTTTCTTCAGCACAAATATTTCTTATTAAATTTTCTATAATTTGCGTTAACTCACATGGCAGACAATGGCAAATAACCCACGCTGTCTTATTTTACAAGCAAATCTGTAATATATGAATGATCTAAACACGACACATGGTTGATGGCACCGATAGTTGGTCTATTCCAGGTTTAGTGTAGCGTGCTGCTAATTGTAACGTTACTGTAAGGGATACACTTTAATAAGATACAGTCATGATTAAGATTCTGGCGTGTATGGGAAATTGTGTCAATATTCGTGTCTATTTTCTATACAGGGTAAAAAGTTAATAAAATGCAAAAAAATATCTAAATAAAAAATGAATGAGTCTGGAAGTGAACAGATCACAATGGGTACATAGAAGTCTTTTGGTTTTACACAGAGCTAATAAAGTAAAAGTGAAATGTGTTCCTTGAATTGGAAAGCAGAGCGAAGTGCAGGGGTGTAGCGATGTGAGGTGCGGAGACTGCAGTCGCTCCTGGACCCTGGGGCATAGAGGGCAGAGGGCACCTCTGCCACATAAAAAGACACCAGTATTATAAATGATACATGACAAAGTTGTTGCATTGGCAACCAGGAACTCCAAAATAGCTTCTGGCAGCCTCTCCCATCCTGTGGGGGTACAAGATGAGTCATCACAGTCTATGCATTTTCCAAATCATTGTTTGAAAGGATGTGAAGACATGAATGGTCCTTGCATCTCTAAAGATAACTATAAACATCACATTCATAATAATGGATCTCAACAAAAATTGATGTGTATGTGGGCCTCTCAACAACCCCCAGCTGATCAGCCTTGGGAATATCTCAGCTTACTCACTTAACTTGGTAAAGGAATATTAATAATAGTAAAATGCATGTACAGTATTTATTTTTTAAAGTAATTGTATTATGATCACTATACTTTATCTCAGTAGCTACAACTATAAGATCTGTAGTAGACCCAATAATACAAGTAAAAAAACCTCCCCCCTATTGCCATTGTTCTGACCATTGTGCACCGTATCATTTAATGTGTGCATTGTTTTACTTGTGTTTTAATATTTTTTTTAACTTCAAAAGGTAAATTCAAATGAAACCAGAACAAAGGAGTTTTCTCCATTCTACAGGATTTTATACTTACATTTCATTTATATTATGCTGACACGTCCTGCCAAAGTCTGAATCAGTACCACATGGCTGAAAAGGTTTGATCTGATTCCCCTTGACTCATATCAAGAAAACCTTTCAGAATCTTTTATAACAATCAAACTCTTGTCTTATTCTTTAAAGGAGGAGTCGGGTGGGGGATCAATAAGATTTGATAAATATAGCTATAAATTTCTATCTATGAAAGCGTTATAATAGTCATTTACATACTTTAATATCTATCTAATCTATCACCTATCTATCTAATTTATCATCTATCTATCATCTATCTACCTATCTAATCTGTCATCTATCTATTTATCTAATTTATCATTCATCTATCTAATTTATTATTCATCTATCATCTATATAATCTATTATCTATCATCTTTTTATCACCTATCATCTATCTATCTTATCGATCTATCTTGTATCTGTAGATCTATTAATTAAACTGTACATCTATCCATCATTCTTTGTAAAGATTATTTGCCCGTTTGCACAAAAAATTAGTGCAGGTGATATATTTTATTCCAAATACATATAAAGTTAATCTGATTGGGTGACAGTGACCGCAAACTGCGTTAGAGTCGCTAGTTTCTCCTTTGAGTTCACAAGGTTACACAAACTGTCACAGAAATTAAACAGCACAGTTGTTGCTTGCCAATTGAATTATCATTAAGCCACATGAGACAGTCAATCAAGCGTTATGGATATAGCTGGAGAGCTTCTATTGCGTCAAGGACAAACCATTTGTGCCTGTAATATATGTATAAATAAATAAATACTACATATATATATATATATGCATATATTTTTATATATATAATATGTCTTGTGTTTATTGCATACGCGTGTGTGTGTATATATGTATATACATATTTATGTATAGATTTTGTATGTATAACGTTATATCTATGTACACATATGTATATGTGTGTATATTTATACATGCATTTCATGAGTCAAGCTTACTTCAATCAAGATTTAATCTGTGTGGTATCATTCTGTGGAATATGCCTGTTGGGCTTCTTTTATTTATACCGGTTTAATCTGTCATTCATTAATCTTGGCCTTGGGGAAATTACTCTGATTTTAAAATTTTTTTGTTTAAGTCTAAAAATGTCCTTGAAAAAAAAAAATAAGATGCAGACCAATAGTTTTCAATCTTAAGGTTGCCTAAAGCACAGCTTAGTAAGGGCTAAAGGTAACAACACAGACATAAAATAGATACCATTTCTTAAGGTGGAAACCTTGTGGTGACCGTGTGGCAGTTTATTCACTGATCTGTGTATTATTCTATATATTATAGATGAGGCAGAATGAAATCATTATCCATAGGCTGACTTTAGTCAGGCCTTTCTCATGTAATCAGTGTGTCCATACTACATATAAAGGATTACTTACAGCTTTTCTTTCTGTTTATAACATTCTGGAGAATATGTTGATTGCAGGAGCACATTATAAGAGGAACAGCCATTAAATAAATGCAGGTCGGTTATCAATTTTTCTCTTTTTTTTTTAAATTAATTTTGTCTTTAATTTTTAAAGAGAATTCTTTTCTGTTCTCTACTTCGTACTTCTACTGTAAAAAATACTTTTTTTCATAGGGATGTAACTTAAAGCTTCTTTTCTTTAATGTAAAATCTACAACAGCCCCCCATTCTCTCCCCTACTTACCTTGTGTAGATTACAGTACTTACGTCTTTTCTTGAGCCAGTAGAACTTTTTCGTATTTCTCAGTCTCTAGGGCCTGGATGTGACTGTTATCTCTGTACCCTCTACACATATGGCACATTATCGGCTATACATACCAATTAATTTGTGATGCCTTTCTGTTGCTTTTGCATTTTATATTTATGATTGGTTACCCATTTTTGTGTTTTTTTATTCTCTATATTACATTGATGTGTGTGGTGTTTCCTTGCAATAATGAAGTCAGACTTCTTACCTCCCTTGCTCATAAAGAAAATTCTGCTCTATATATTTCCTTTAAATTTAATCTTTCGAAGCGGCTGCTCAAATGTTAAATGAGGCTGTTATTTTCTTTTTCCCTCCCTTCAAAGTTTTAATTCCAAAGCTGCAGTAGTACAGAGGAGTTTCAGAAAGCTTTCGTCTGCTACACCACTGGGGTCTTGAGTAGGAGGTGAAAGGCCTACGCTGGAAGGAACCACTGCAGTCAATTTTAAAATACCTAAGTTGTTTATCTAGTAAAGATTTAACAAGGGGCTCTTTGCTTAACCATATGCTGTACTTTAGCTTCTTGGACTTGTGCCCTGTAATCTACTATACTTCTTAAACCCCATTTTCCATTTGCCCTCCACATTATCAACAAACATTGTGGTAACAGACCAAATATTTTAGAAGACAAAATAATACAGACTGGCGATAACACAGATGTTTTAACAAAAGATATTCACATAGTATAATTCCATCATTTACGCCTGCTTACGTTATGCTCCTCTACTCTTTCGGAGTGAAGAATTTGATCATCCAAATGTGTTTAACAGGCTCCTATGTGTGGAGCTTTTCAATAATAATTACAAGTAAAGTAAAAGATACATCAGCTGTACAAACACTATAGTTTGCATTGTGATGGCAAACAGGTAGCGATATGAGCGTATATTTCATTGACCCGTCTATGAGAGAGTCCTATGGTGCATGATAGGACGCAAAGCTGGTGGGAGCTAAAATGAACTTTTCAGATGTGCTTAGGGCTATATTATGCAATTATTTCATCTTCAAGTATTTTCATGTACTATATAATTGCTAAATCATTATACATTATGTATGTATATATATATATATATATATATATATATATATATATATATATATATATATATATAATTTTAGACTTAAGGTACAGTATGGATATTTGGATTTTAAAGACCGAAAGAGGGAAAGACACAAAGAAAGAAAAAGAAAAAAATATACAAACCAAACACAAGAAAGAGAGAAAGGTAAGAAAGAAAGACAGAAGGAAAGAAAAAGAAAAAAAAAGTGCAAAAATATACAGACACATTTATGTCTATATATTTTTTCACTCTATCTATCTATATATATATATATATATATATATTCATATATATATAATTTATTTTTTTATTTCTCTTTCTTTTCTATCTCTTTCTTTCTATTGCTTTTCTTTCTTTCATTTCTATCACTTTTCTTTTTTTCATACTGCTTTTCTTTCTTTCTCGTCCAAATATCCATACTATACAACAATTCCAAAATTATTTCAAAAGAAAAATATAGCCTGACGCTAAATGAAGCTGCATAATATAAAATACATTGTAGGAGACATAGTTTATTAATATGTTTTATTGCTGTTGTTGTTTTTTAACTACTGTGGCTTGTCCGAGCATTTAGAGTAATTGATTTATATTTATGTGATTTCTAAATCATCCAAAAACTGATAATGAAGTTATTGAGTGCAATAAATCATTTATCATTTTATAGGCTCGCTTATATTTTTTTAGAATGCCATTTGGACATCTTTATATAAGGGCTAGAATACAAAAGGATGGGTAAAATAAGGCTTTTTATTGGCAAGACTTCATCTCTGTGGGATCAATTTCTGCTTTTCCATAAAATAATATAAATTAAAATTTTGATGTAAAGTGCCTTTCTCTAATTTATTAGCTTCATCAATTGTATAAATCTGTGTTTACGCACTGATATAATATGATATTTCCTTTGGTATCTTATTTCACAACAGAATATCTGGGCATATCACAAAAATTATGTTAATTGATTTAGCAGCCCTGAAATATTACTTCATATCATTGCCACTAGCAATGCACAATACTTTTTGCTTCGAGCCATATATGCTTGCTGAATTCTAGCTTTGCTTTTGTGAAATATTATTTACTAGTTTTCAGTCGGGCCTGCGTCTCCTGCAGTTAATGTTAATAACATGGAGGGGCAGATCAAAGAAAAATTGACAGGTCGGTGTCAGGAATATTCTTTCTGTGGCCTACACCTTAAGCCGAGGACATTAGACTGTGATAGTCATTGTAGCATTTCTGCTATAGCTCGAAAGAATAGAAGTAATGCTAAAATCTTCAGTTCACTTGTAATAACTAAAGACAATAAAAGGCCTGGATCACCAGAACATTTACCCTATCGACTGCGCCTGTCTTTGCTTATTATCGATCTTACCAATGTATCGGTCATTGAGTTCTGTAACTTATGAGTAAACCTCTGATGACTGAGAAAATCCCATTTTGATTAGATAAATTCTTTAGGCAGACAATGACAAATCATAGCAAAGTCTGCACTCGGACAGCTGCTTCATATTGCATGAACTTTTTGACCGCTAATAATCTTGTATGATTGCCAAGCAAACCAAAAGGTTGAGACGCACTGAGAAGTAAGTTAATGTTCCTTTTCATTTTGATGGAGAAGAAAGCAGGTCATGTACAAGAAAAACATATTTATAGTTGAAGCACATCAGACAGGATTTATTAGCCTACAAATTTAATGTACATCTCTGCGTGCATCCGACAGATGCCATTGATTCTTTATGTCAGCTGCTACCGCAAAAATGACTAATAATGCAATTTTGTTACAAAATATGTCAACAGTGTTTAATGTATAGTTGAAGCTAAACTATGCAGTGCAACCACAGTGTTAAAGTAGAATCCTAAGAGAAATGTTACGTTATTTTTATTTACAGATGTGTGTCTGTAAATACGCACATACGCACACTTGTATCCAAACAATAGAAGTAAGCGCTAAGCACCAAACTCTAACATCAGTGGTGAAAATAAGATCTGCCAAGGAGAAAAGGAAAAAGCAGCGATAGTACCCAATAAATAATAATAGATGAAGTGTAATAAAAAGTGAGAAATTACGGCACTCACCAAGCTGTATAAAAAAACTACCTTTATTTCCAAAATAAGTACATATCTATGATGAAGCGCAAGTGAACGCGAAACAGCTGTTACCCCGTCCTACAC
Organism: Phyllobates terribilis; assembly: GCF_046119375.1. Lineage (NCBI taxonomy): Eukaryota > Metazoa > Chordata > Amphibia > Anura > Dendrobatidae > Phyllobates > Phyllobates terribilis. The sequence goes on from NW_027362761.1 coordinate 433,963,754, forward strand.
AATGTAGTTCTCCTCCACGATATGCACTTATTTTGGAAATAAAGAAAGTCTTTTATGCAGCTTGGGGAGTGCCGTAATTTCTTCTCTTACTAACACACATTCTTACATGGTCTTGTTATGGCTCTGTAAAGGTTCGAGTTGCAAGAAGCCATGGTGCAAGACATCTAGAGATCTACGGGGACATACTGTACCTTAATATGACTTCAGCTCTGTAATAGTTTTGGAATATGGTAGTCAACAGAAGCACAATATGGTGGCACACATATGGAGGTATAGAAGAACCATGCACTTGGCTGTGCCTTGTGTATGAGCTCTAATGGAAGTGAGTTTAGAGATATTGCAACAAACTTGCCATCTTTTAAAAACAGGTGCCCAGGGGTCATCATGCCAAATGTTTTTTTCTTTCTCAAACCACACCCCTCACGCCTATTTCATGCTCATCACCCCTTTTAATTGATTGGACACCGGGGCTTACTCTAAAGATGAAGCATCCTAGTGTAAAACCCTAAGCCTTCCATAAGTACGGCTTTCAGAAGTCTTCAGCAGTGCCCTGGAAATGTGCCAATTTGTCTTGGAAAATTATTCTGGGAACTTTCTGGACATTTTGGGATAGTGGGCAAGTATGTATTATCTTTGTTATTCCACCTAAGCTATTCTATAAGAATGGGGTAAACTGCCACTCTAATTCTAAAGTTCAGCTAAACTCTATGTATCCATGAACTACAAAATAAGTGGTTATACCTAAGTGTTAGTCTCACACTAAATGACTGTTGAAAACCAGTTTCCCCAATTAAAATGCTTAATCGACCATGTCTTAATAGGATCTACTGGCCCTTCCTAAAGTAGACTCCTTGTGTGTGGCTAAAATACATTCCTATGTTTTTCATCACTGTTTTCCTTCTACCTTTTCGTGATTCATTTCTTCTATTTCTTTTGTACAATACTTCTTTGTACAGTAGTTTCCTCTCGTCACCTGGCACTTACTGTTGCATTGACCGTTTCCATACCCTAAGGTGACTCCGCTATTCCTCTCTTACCTGGGGCTGCCAATGAAACTGAAACCTCCACCTTCAAATCAGACGACTTGTGTTATCAATGGTTTGATGAATATGATATGCCTACTTTTGTCTTAAAATCCTTGTAAAGCACAAAAAAGTGGTATCACTTCACTTTTCTATTAAACAGCAATTATTGTCCTTTAGAAAATTGCTAGGATTACCGCTGTTATATGGAGATCTGTCAAACTGAAAGATATGAATTATACAATAATGTACAGTAATGGTGTGGGAAATGACATTGTGATTCGGGGACACTAAAACTAAATACAAAGGCAAAGTTTTAAGGTATTTGCAGTTAAAGGAGTAACAAATAAAAGACCCAATATTCACCTCACGAATCCTCTACTGTTTCTGTTCTGACCTTACACAAATTCCCTTTAGTTTCTACTTCCTACTACAGGACTGACGTCCCAACGCAAGGACATGTGGCTGCTGTTGTCAGTCAGATTAAGGACTCTCTGTGGGGTGTAAAGGTGGAGGATGTTTCTTTTTTATTTCTAAGCCTTTTGGGAAAAAAAATTGCAATTGCCAGACAACCTCTTTAAATGTTTTTTTGTATGGAGCCATTTCAGGCTATAGAGCTGCAGATTGCAGTATGTACGAAGCAAATGACTGATTTAGAAAATGGCCGCCCCCATGATCACTATTTTATCTCACATGTCCCCAGTTCTGACAGTCTACAGATACATTTACATACAGATGTGGGGATGATATTAGGTGCTCTTTCCATAAATTACACTATTCTGTGCTTTTCGGATTAGCTTAAGTGCTCCTTTAAGAAGCCATATATGCTGTGCTGGCAAAATGTCTTGAGGTAAAATGTTTCACTAGGTTTCTTTGAAAGATCTTGTGGTCAGTCAGTCAGTGTTCGTTATCAGATAGGCGCTGAATTGAAACAAGTAGACAGTGCCATGTATCATTCAACCATGTCAACTCATCTTTTATTATCTGCGCCTCTGATTTCCATCCCGCCCTGAGCTGACCTACGCTGATGCTGAGTCACATTGAGGAAGCCATTGATTAAAAAGGAGGGGACCTTCAGTGGAGTGACAGGCCTTGCCAATCTCATTAGACAAATAAAACATACATAAATCATTCCTTTCTGTCCTTTTCACAAAGCATTAACAGATATTCCTTTGTGGATTCTATTGTTTGTTTTCGATTTCTTTAGCATTTTATGCAGTTTGTGAATTATTCTGCACATTAAAGCCAGTGAATCTGTGCAAAAAGAAAAAAAAAGAAGCTGTAACCACTGAGATATGAAGCAGCACTCGGCAGATCCAGGACAGATGAGAGAGAAAACAGGATGATTATTGATGGTCACTATGATGTTGTGCGCTAATCTTTCTCTGTTTTCATTCTTGTCCTGGGGAGCTCTTTGATTTTCTCCACATAGTCTCTGTCTGAGGCTTCATAGATTCTTCCAAGAGCAAATTGTATTCACAGTATATGGTCCCTGGAAATAAACTAGTGAAAATGTAAACTTATTTTCTTTTACAGTGAAGATCTGGTTTGATGCCACCTAAAATATTATATAAGGGAACTGCATTGTCAGCAATATGATGTTACTCAGAATTATTTCCTTTAAGCCGGGTTCAGACGTCCGTATATTTGGTCAGTGTCCTGTCTCTGTCCCAATAATAACCAATGTGCCTGTGCTCACTATAGAGTTCAAGTCCTCTGTCTCTCCGAAGAGGCAATTTGCATATTAAATTTCCCAGAGGAGCATTGCACAGTAAATAAGCCTCCTTACATTGGCATGCCAGAGTCGGTATGTCACTCTCCACAAGGAGAAACGATACCCTTAGACCTTAGTCCAGAGCCTCTCATCTAGCCAAATCAGATCTCATACTTTACACTGATGAGGGGCAATACCCTGAAACACTGTGTCGGCAAATTGAGATTCTGATTTGGCTTTTATCCTAAGTCATATTGCAAGACTTGTTAAAGGGTCGAAAGTGACTTGTTGGATTGCTGCTTTAAACAGATGGCACTATAGAGTTCAAGTCCTCTTCCTCTCTTAAGAGGCAATTTGAGCTAGACTAGAGCAAATAAATGCAGGCAGCTCCTGTACCCATTCACTATGCAGGTGAGCACACGGAGCTGCACTCGGAGCCAATCATATCCACAATTTACAGACATAGCTGACCCTTTTTTTCTTTTTTTTTTCTTTTTCAGAGTTGTTTGCACACAGTTTTCATATTCAGCTGATACACAGCAGTAATAATAGCATAAAGAGGTCATTTAATGAAGAAAATTCCCTTCCATGTACCTTCATTTCATGAACATATAATTTGCATATTCCTTATTCCCTTTGATGTCATAAAGGGAGAATCCACTCGCAGAGTTTTATACTACCACAGTTCTGTGGTACAAAGAAAATAAAGTTTTTTAATTTCAAATTACACACCGTATTAAAATATAAGTACTTCATGCCCAGGATGAGCATGTCAGTGCACCTGAGCTGTATTTGTTGTCCAGTACCAAGTGCCTTGACATCATATTCTGATATCTGTAGTTTCCCATTAGCAGTAGATAATCTGTTATGGCTGTACGACATACATATTGCTCTTTGCAAACAGCAGGCATCATGAAGCATATGGGAGCAATTCACTAAGATTGACTTTTTATACCCCTGTCTTAAACAAAAGCCAACTGGAGTAAAATGCACCAAATTTATTAAGAAATACATTAGAGATTAGTAATTCGATTTGCGCTGCCCTGAGGCCACAGCCCCACTATCAGTATTTGGTCAGTATTCGGTCAGTATTTTTTCTCAGGAGTGGGAGCCAAAACCAGAAGTGGGTGATAAATGCAGAATTGGTGACTTGTTTCTATTATACCTTTTCTCTGATTGTTCCTTACCTGGTTTTTGCTCCCACTCCTGAGAAAAAATACTGAACGAATACTGAGCAAATACTGATAGTGGGGCCATGGCCTAATCCAGCATGCAGTCCGGTCATCCATGGCAGCTAGTCTTCACTTCTGCACTCAGCATGCTTCACTGAGCATTTTGGTCATCTTTGGCACTTACTATGCCTTGTGGTGTCATGACATCGAGGAGCCCAGTAAGTGCCGGAGGCAATCAAGAGCACAATGCTTAATACATTTTCCAGAACAGCAACTCCACAAGATTAAGATGGTGACAATCACTGCTAGCTTTCAGTCATGTTTTTTCGTAATCATCAACATGGGAGCAGTTCAACACATCTTAATCATTTGCTGCACCTTGGGCTGTATGTGCACGAAAGACTGAAATCTACTGAAGCTATGCCAGTAAATGTGCTGAGCCATGGTAGGTCATGCTAAAATCTGTCCACTTTTTATAAAATGGAGAGAACAGCATAAAACGAAAAAGTTAAACATTTTTATCCTGCAGATCTAGCAAAAGATAAGGTGCATTTACATTGCACTACCTGCGGCCATTAAATAAAAGGTAACTGGCTACCTTTGCCAATTGGCAGTCATTTATCAGTTGGTTTAGACAGAGCGGCTGCGCTTCTGACATGCACAGTATGATTGTTATTAAATTTTTCTGTGCGTAGAGGCTGTCATTGTTCTTGGAAGCACGTGTTCTGTTTACACAAGACAATGTGCTGGGGAGAAAGATGATTTTTAAACCAGCTTAAAAATCTTAAAAACCTTATCATTCAATGAATGAGTGTTGTGTTCTTTCATAGTGTTTGACTACTATAAATTCACCCTCACCTTTAGGCCATGTGCCCACGTAGCGTTTTTGTAGCGTTTTTGCGGCATTTTTACGGCTGCGAAAACGCTTGTAAAACCGTCTGCCATGCAAAGCAATGTGAATTCGGATGTGCTGTGCACATGATGCGCTAATTTGCGCGCCAAATTCGCATTGCGTTGCAAAACGCAGCATGACCATTTCTACCGCGATTACGCTGCAAATTCACGGCCATTGAGGAACATTGAAACGCAGCAAACCCGCAGGTATATGTGGATTTGCTGCGTTTCAATTAAAGTCAATGGCCGCGAATTAGCAGCGTAATCGCGGTGCGTGTGGTACCCGGGATGAAGAGGAGACTACAACTCTTCTTCATCACGGCTACCACGCGGTGAAAAAAAAGAAATAAAAAAGTTAAAGATAAACAAAACCTGTATATTCACCTCTCTGGCGGCCCCCGGTCTTCTCTCCGGTCTCCTCCAGTCTGCTCCCGCCCACGTCCTCTCTCCTTGGTGTCCCGCGGTGTACTGTCGGGACCTGCGGTGACATCATTTAGTCACCTGATGGTCACGCGACCGCTGACGTCGGTGGTCAGGTGATGGTCGCGTGACCATCAGCTGACTAAATGACGTCACCACAGGTCCTGACAGTACACTGCGGGACGCCGAAGAGAGAGGATCGCCGCCGGTAGCAGAGTGGAAGAGACCGGAGAGGTGAGTATACAAGTTTTGTTTTTGTTTTTTTAACATTTTAATTCTCTTTTTTTTACTATAGATGCTGCATTTAAAGCATCAGTTGTTCACACATTATAAATCCATGTCGGTTACATGGATTTATATTGTGTGCCCAGTTGTCAAGCACTTTTCCAAGTGATGCTCAAAATTGCTTGGAAAACTGCTTGAAAAAACGCATGCGAAAACGCATGTAAAAACGCTGAAAAAAACGCTTCTCTGGCAGAAAAAAACACATGTAAATCTGCAAGCGTTTTTTTCTGCCAGAGAGGCGCAAAAACGCTCTGTATCAAATCTGCTACGTGGGCACATAGCCTTACTCAGGTATCACAGCAATGGGATATCACAGCACAAAAAGTGTAATTTGACATCGGTCAGTGGCTTGTGCAATGTTATCAATGATAACCTACCTCTTAAGTGAGATAGCCTTCTATGACATGTTATCAAGAATCAAGATGGTGCCTTGAGAGTTATGATAACCTTTGCTATATCTTTAAGTAAGCATGCACAAAAATATGTGCTTTGTTCCTTGAGAAAATTGGCACAAATTGTTTGAGAATTTCCCATAGTGTTCCAGTCTGAAGATTAGCTATTGGGAGTGAATTTTATGTTATGCGATTTCAATATGACTTGTATTTATTTCAGTCTTGCATGTTATCCTATTGGCAATCCATAATTATGTTCCCTTTATTGGGCATATGACAAATGTCTAATGTTCTATAGGTTCAACACAATGAAGATTTATGTCTTTTATTAATTTAAGAGTAGCCATAACATCCCTAGGTCAACAAATAGCACACTGCCAATTAAATCGCTATAGAAATTCCCCAAAGATGTTTGTTTCATCATTGGACCTAGTTCCAGTAAAGACACAAACAACGAGTCCTCTGAGAAAATATATATTAAGTAATGTTTCATAACTGGCATGCAGGCATGAATACTGATAGCTGATGATAGCCTTCTTATGGCCTTTTTCTTCCTTTCAAAGTTGAATCACTACAGTTTTCTAGAGGCAGTCCACTTATGGGGACTTTTTTTGTTAACTGCATGTATTTTAGGCTAAAAATCATTTTTTCAACTTTGTTTTGTTTCATCAAAAATTTTACACAGTTTGGCTTTTACAAGCTCTTTGTTTCATGCACATTCAACTGTGATATGGTCTGTGGTCATAAATCATCTGAGAGGAGCTCAAAAAAAGACAGATTAAAGAGTTCGGAGGTCTCTCATTGGACTGTCAGAATGAACTCACTTATGGAGTCTCAGTTAACCTAATCTGAGGCCACCAATAAACAGGTCAACACAGAGGCTATAGGAAGCAAACAGTGCAACATTTTTAGCAAAAAAACAATATAAAAAATTATTTATAGCCAAAAATACCATGCATTTAAGTAAGAAAAAATGTCCTCAAAGGTGAACAAGCCCTTTAAGTCATGGCAGAATGCAAGCCACATTGTTGTCTCTTCTTTCATGTGTTTGTAAAAGATTTAGGTGTAGAACTTTAATAAAGATCCATACTTTATATCCTTACGTATCTCCTGAGTTCTTATGATGATAAATTGTTTAACGGGATCAATAAAAATTTTTCCACCTGGAGTAAATACTCTAAAATGACAAGTGAACCTGTACCCACCTGTTATATTCCATGCCATTCCATCTGCCATGGTCCCGTGCACCATTACCAGTCCTTGTTTGCTGTAATGCTCACATTTGGTTTATACATATACCTTTCAACATCGAAATTGCAACACCAAAAAGGGAAAATCCTAAATTTATGAAAATCACAGGATCGATAGACATGTTAGTGATATGCAATTGAAATGCCACACGATAATCCTGGGAGTAAGAGCAGTATGTGTGACACTACCTCGTGAAGACCATGTGGTCTCCTCACCAATCTCTGGCTATCAATGCATCCAAGACTAAAGCGGGACTCACTGCTAAAGAGGCCTCTATTCCAGCCTCTATGGCACAATAACAGCCTCCTGTCTCCTTGTGGAGACCATGTGGGCAATGCATAAAAAGGTTTTTAGGATGAAACGTTATAGCAGTCCTCCTCCCAAGATTATGGTGTGGAGTAACATAATGTACTGTAGCCAGACCCCTCTAGTAGTCATTCTTAAACATTGATCAAAGAACTATTTATAACCTCATTGATAGCAACTAAGGAGTGTAAGTACGTATATTTCTGCGTGTGGCGCTCATACTCAATCATAAACAAAGTGAGATGTTTTGAAAATGTTTTCATAATTTTCATATCATTAACATTTTTATCCATCCAGCGATTTTCATAATTCTGTGACTTTTTCTTATTGGTGTTGCAATTTCAATGTTGAGTATATACACATATATATATATATATATATATATATGTATATGTATGTATATATATATATATATATATATATATATATACAGTACAGACAAAAAGTTTGGACACACCTTCTCATTTAAAGATTTTTCTGTATTTTCACGATTTTGAAAATTGTACATTCACACTGAAGGCATCAAAACTATGAATTAACACATGTGGAATTATATACTTAACAAAAAAGTGTGAAACAACTGAAAATATGTCTTATATTCTAGGTTCTTCAAAGTGGCCACCTTTTGCTTTGATGACTGCTTTGCACACTCTTGGCATTCTCTTCATGAGCTTCAAGAGGTAGTCACCGGAAATGGTTTTCACTTCACAGGTGTGCCCTGTCAGGTTTAATAAGTGGGATTTCTTGCCTTATAAATGGGGTTGGGACCATCAGTTGTGTTGTGCAGAAGTAAGGTGGATACACAGCTGATAGTCCTACTGAATAGACTGTTAGAATTTGTATTATGGCAAGAAAAAAGAAGCTAAGTAAAGAAAAACGAGTGGCCATCATTACTTTAAGAAATGAAGGTCAGTCAGTCCGAAAAATTGGGCATACTTTGAAAGTGTCCCCAAGTGCAGTTGCAAAAACCATCAAGCGCTACAAAGAAACTGGCTCACATGAGGACCGCCCCAGGAAAGGAAGACCGAGAGTCGCCTCTGCTTCTGAGGATAAGTTTATCTGAGTCACCAGCCTCAGAAATCGGAGGTTAACAGCAGCTCAGATTAGAGACCAGGTCAATGCCACACAGAGTTCTAGCAGCAGACACATCTCTACAACAACTGTTAAGAGGAGACTTTGTGCAGCAGGCCTTCAAGGTAAAATCGCTGCTAGAAAACCACTGCTAAGGACAGGCAACAAGCGAAAGAGACTTGTTTGGGCTAAAGAACACAAGGAATGGACATTAGACCAGTGGAAATCTGTGCTTTGGTCTGATGAGTCCAAATTTGAGATCTTTGGTTCCAAACATCGTGTCTTTGTGCGACGCAGAAAAGGTGAACAGATGGACTCTACATGCCTGGTTCCCACCGTGAAGCATGGAGGAGGAGGTGTGATGGTGTGAGGGTGCTTTGCTGGTGACACTGTTGGGGATTTATTCAAAATTGAAGGCATACTGAACCAGCATGGCTACCACAGCATCTTGCAGCGGCATGCTATTCCATCCTTTTTGCGTTTAGTTGGACCATCATTTATTTTTTAACAGGACAATAACCCCAAACACCCCTCCAGGCTGTGTAAGGGCTATTTGACCAAGAAGGAGAGTGATGGGGTGCTACGCCAGATGACCTGGCCTCCACAGTCACCAGACCTGAACCCAATCGAGATGATTTGGGGTGAGCTGGACCACAGAGTGAAGGCAAAAAGGCCAAGTGCTAAGCATCTCTGGGAACTCCTTCAAGATTGTTGGTAGACCATTTCCGGTGACTACCTCTTGAAGCTCATCAAGAGAATGCCAAGATTGTGCAAAGCAGTCATCAAAGCAAAAGGTGGCTACTTTGAAGAACCTAGAATATAAGACATATTTTCAGTTGTTTCACACTTTTTTGTTAAGTATATAATTCCACATGTGTTAATTCATAGTTTTGATGCCTTCAGTGTGAATGTACAATTTTCATAGTCATGAAAATACAGAACAATCTTTAAATGAGAAGGTGTGTCCAAACTTTTGGTCTGTACTGTATATATATATATATATATCTAGGTAGATAGATATATAGATATATCTCTAGGTAGATAGATAGATAGATATATCTCTAGGTAGATAGATAGATGTACACATCATGACCCGACCTACCTTCTGCCAGTTTCATACTCCGTGGAATACCTACTAAATAGTTGTCTGTTTTATTCCTTTAGTTCATCTAATTAACAATAGCAAAAAAATTACTAGTGCAGTTTTTCTTTAATTGTATGGGATTGCAGAAAATCACCCATGATATTGTATGCAAGTAATCATGTGAATCCTTCCATGGCACATCTCTTAGGGGATTAGCTATAAAGTCATGTTATGTTCTTGGACTGAAAACATTATTCTGGTTAATGATACAATTTAGGACCATAACAATGCCATTTTACATTTATCATTTTTGTTTTTCATAAAACACATTTTCTTATGTGAGCTTTGGGATTAATTTCAATCAACCGGGGGTTTTAAAATGACTCAAAGTTTTCTGAATTCCATTAGTTTAGAGAGTTTATGAGAAAATCTTAAACATCCATTTAATAGTATAATGCAATCTCCATTTTATGAAGTGGTCAGTTTTTTGGGGGGTCAAGATAACATCAGAAAAAAAAAGTTGAAACAAATTACAATGAAAACAAAATACTATGGTGGTGCAGATGGCTGCTTTAATTTTTCAATGTCAAATATGAGAAATGTACACGTTCCCAACCTAATCTTATATTAAAATCTATAAATCTCCAAAAATGGCCAGTTTTTACATAGGATTTTTATTTTTACAATACTCTTGTAAGTTTCCGTTAGCAATTTTTAATTTTTACTCACATTCCAAAAATACATAAATTGTTTAACTGACTTCATATTAAACTTACTTGTGTCATTATTAGGGTAGTAGTATAGCGTGGCAATGTATAGAATAAATGTCTAAAACAAATCATAAATTCAAATCATTACAATGGTGTATTTTCAAAGGAATCTGTCCGTAGGTTTTTGCTATGTAATTTCAGGGCAGCATGAGGTAGGGACAGAGACCCCGATTTCAGCAATGTGTAACTTATTAGGCTGTGAGATGTTTCAATACAATGAGTGTTTTATCACCAGGAGATTATCTCTGCCTTACTGGTGCATACCTGCCTGGTCCAACTCCACCTCCAGCACTGATAAGCAACTCCCTGTCAATAGATAATGTACACAGAAACCTGTGATGTGGACGGGGTTAGCTTTATCAGCTCTGCTACATGCTACATCTAAAATCTCTGATTGTATCACAAAGGCTGCCCCAGTAAACTAAGTTACACATCCTTGGATTTGGAGTCTCTTTTCCTACATTGTGCTGCTCTCAGATGAGGTAGCTAAAAACTGGTGACAGATTCCCTTTAGATAGTACAATAATTAAAGTAAACATAGTTTACCTACTGATAGGTAGAGATTGTCCTACATTAAAAAGTGATTAAAAAGTGATACTTCCACATATTCGGTATGATGGTTGGCCTGATCAGAACATCAGTTTAAAAAAAATCAGGTCTTAAAGAAGACCTGTTTGCTCTACTGATGTTTGTTTTAGTGAATATTTTTGCTCCCCATAATATATTTGTATCCATTTTTTATCCCGCCTCAATGTTTATTAAAATATTTGACAACTGGGTGTTGACATCATCAGTGTTAAGGAGGTGTGCCCTAAGATAAACAGCCCTGATTGGACAGTGATAAGACACCCCCCTTGACTGGTAACACACAGTTGACTATTTATTCACACATTCCCCAGAGGAATAACAGAGGATCAACAACAGTTCAAAGAAAAGATGCTCCAACATTATTAATTCAGGGGGATGCAATTATTTTCTATTTTCATGATAGTAAAGCAGACAGGTCCTTTAAAGTTTGTCCTACAAATACCTAATTTTCCCCATCATTATAAGCTTCTTATAGTCTTGTTACATTATCATTTTTATTCATAAATCATTTTCATAAATGCTGTATAAGCCTCCATATCATTCTCATTACTGAGATTTATTTTATTAAACCAAATAATTGTTTATATCTGCGTCGTGCTATCAATTTTTCAGAAAAAAAACATCCAGTTTGAAAGAATAAGCTGTTAAAAGCCCGATGGCACTAGTTACCATTTAACACTATAAAATATCTACATTATTTTTGTTGCAACGGTAGAACAATTATAAATCATATTGACCCAAACAGAGATGTAGATGCATTTGGTTTCAGCTGCAAGAATAATAGAGAGCTGATGAATCTTGGAAGACTACCAGGTTTTTTGAGCGAAAAATACGAGACCTGGTGTTAGATCATCTTTATTAAAGCAGTAGTTCATGTCAGCTCATGATGTTTAGACCAGCTGAGACAGTGCCAGCTTCTGAATGTAGAAACGAAAAGAAAATCTTTATCTAAAGATTACCTAATCCCTACCTAAGTGAGAACGACTCCCGCAGGTTTCTCCGCCTGACAGACAGGTTGGGTGACACTTCACTTTTTTCAAACTAGAAATGCGCTGTTGGCCGTAATTCAATATGCCACATTTTAATCTGACATTTCAAAAATATCTTTTGGATGTGGGAGACAAAACATGTATTTCAAAAACCAGTATTGTTTCATTTTTTGTGAGGCCCGGAGGTCAAATAATACAATCCAAGCTGAGGGTATAATAGAGAATTTTTTACAGCATTTGGTATTTGGCGAAGGATCTGTTTCCCTACTAAATTCATGAATAATTTAAAAAGTCTGAAAAATGTAGAAATAGGATCCCAAGCAGTTAATAAAGACTAGTCAGTCATAGCAGTGGTTAATCAGCGAGTCTGAAAGAACACATATTTTTACACATATTTATTACTTTACCATATGTAGTGTAAAAGTTTATGTTTAAGGCAGGTGATTGCATTGTAGATCAATCTGAACTGCTTGATCACATTTTCCAGCTACATAAAAAAAAATCCAAAATCCATTTACCTATCCTATTTATTTTTTTTATGTGTGTGTGTGGGGAGCAGTACGATATTGAAAAGTATTTGCATATATGTATATGAACAAATATAAATGTAGAATGGAGGGTATTATCAGGTTCCTGTTTTGGGATGCAAAAAAAAAATAATTATATACTTTCACTTTTTAACTTTAGATTTAATATAATTTTTTGTGACATGTTTAGGGTGTTTTATGACCATTTCAAAACAGATTCATTATGAAAAGTTTATCAATAAAATTACACCAAATTATTGTCTTTTATGAAAAATACCATATTTATTATTTGTTTTAAACAATTTCTGTGCTTTTCTCTGACAAAAGGGTGTGACTTAACCGGAAATGGGCATGGCTTAGAAAAATGGGTTATTGTTTAACATGTGACATCGTGAGTAGAAATAAGTGAACTAGAACTGTAAGGCTATGTGCCCACGATGCAGAAATGCTCAGGATTTTTTCCTGAGCGTTTCTGCATCTCCCTGGCAGAAAAAACGCATGCGGATTGTACATGCGGATTGTACATGCATTTTTCCTGCCAGGGACATGCGGATGTGAAGCGTTCTTCACTTGCATTTCCGCATGCCGGTTGACAAGCGCTTTCCAAGCGATTTTAGCATCACTTGGAAAGTGCTTGTCAACTTGGTCACACTATATAAATCCATGCAACCAGCATGGATTTATATAGTGTGACCGAGAGAATGTCAAAAAATAAATCTATTCTTACCTTCCGATGGCCCCCGCAGACTTGTTTCCCTCTGTCCCGGCTGCCGGCAGCGGTACACTGAAGGACCTGACGACGTCAGCATCGCGTGACCCGTCACATGACTATGACATCAGCGCAGGACCTTCTAGTACATCGCGAACTGTTGGCATGCGAGGAGGAGCGCACCGCGGGCCGCCAGAATGTAAGTATATATTTATTTTTTATTTATTTTTTTTTTTTTTACAGTTTTCTATGGTACCCAGGTCCAGAAGAGAGTCTCCTCTCCTCTAGACCTGGGTACTATCCGCACATTAGAACGCATGTATTCCGCATCTACATATGCAGTGATGCGTAATCCATGCGATCTAATGCAAGTCAATGGCGGCGAAAACGCAGCGCTTCCGCAAAATAATTGGTAGTGCTGCGTTTTTTTCCGCAATGATAATCCGCAGCAGAAATTTCCGCAGCATGTGCACAGCACATACGGATTATCATTGGGGAACATGGAAAGCCTTCTACCATGCGTTTTTTAAGCGTTTCTGCAGCGTTTTTGCCGCTGTGGAAACGCTTAAAAAACGCATCGTGAGCACACTGCCTAGAGTTCAGGGTTTGTACTGGACACCTAGTGTCTGGTACTGAACTCTGAACACTGACTTCTCCCGGAAGTACGTTTTAGTGTTCGGAGTTCGGATGGAAAGAGACTCTGTGGGGGTACTCTGCTTCCATTTTACAACACCAAAGTTTGGGTACCCGTTGACTACTAAGGGTTTCGGGTTCAAATTCGGGTAAAGTTCTGGTACCCGAACTTTGGACTAACGTTCGGTCAAACCCGGGTCTGCTCATCCCTAATCATGAGTCAAAAAATGCACCAAAATGTATCAAACAGCATAAACTGCTACCACAAATTTGCCCCTGTTTATACTGTCTTATACTATACTATACTAGTCTAATATTGCACTTTATAAGAATTAGACAGTTTTAATAAATATGCCTGATTGTGTTTTATGTTCTAACTCGCAAAGGTCTATCCCCTTCTGACTATCCTTGTTCTGTTCTTTCTTGTAACAATAGCTTGAATAATGGCCAGATATTGGAAATACTCACTTATACTAACACGCTGAAAAAGTGGAATGCAAATATATACTTTGCTGTCTGTAGAAATGGGACATAGAGAAAAATAAACCAAAGTCAACATTGTGCTAAGAGGGAATTCTATGTGACAAAACAATAAAAACAAACAAAAAGAAAAAACACGAGATAAGTAAACATGTCAGGAATTAAATGTGAAGACAATCTGACAACCATTGTTAATGGGGCTGTGTGGTAGAGGTGGGTGGCCAAAAGTTTTCTTATACTGAAGAACATTTTTACAGACTAATTTCGCTTGACCTTACAGTTTACAATTTAACATTGTCAATAGTTTATAGTAAAATAATGTAAAAATCGTAACAGGTGACACAAAATGTTTCTTTAACAAAGAATCACCAGTGTAGCCATATTTTAATATATTGTTTTTGGTTTTATTAAAATTTAACATTATTACAAACACATGCATAAAAAAATACATTTAACAGCATAATTAACCAATTACTTTAGAATATTGACTGATGTCATTGCTGGGGCTTGGTGTTGTATTATTTATCAAGCTGGCCAAAGACATAAAGATCATTCAGTTACTAAACTAATTATTTTTTCATTATTTTTATAGTCCTCTCTGTTTTATGCAGTATTAAATACTATTGTAACCACTCATCAGTCCTAATTGCTATTGGAGTGGATGTATGGGGTGTATAGATACAATTATTCATTTTATTGGCTAATTTCATTAACCCATCAGAGTATGGGCATAAGGGCTCGCTCACATTGTCATATAAGACGGCCAAGTGCTCTGCGATGTTTTATCGGATATCGCTCGGCCCAGTGATATACTACGGGGCAGTGCTGATCTGTGATTATTTTCTAATGCCGATTCAGCTCAAGTCTATGGGTGCATGTGAAACATTGGACTGCACTTGGATGACATCCGAGTGCAGTCTGATGTACACGCACAGGCAATGGAGAAGATGAAGAATTTAAGTTCTCCATCTTCTCCGCACCTGTGCTGCAATTCTCTCATGCGAGAGAAACGGATCACAGTCAGATGACACTCGACTCAAACTCTGACAGAGTTTGAGCCGAGTGTCATTAGCATAATATGCCCGATTCTCTCGCATGAGCGAATATACGAAGTGTGAGTGAGCCTTAAACCAGAGATCCCAGAGGAAATCCACAGACTCACTTGAGGCATAATCCAAAGCTGTTCGTCAGGAACTGGCACTTGTTATGACCATAAACCATAATCACTCATCATAAACTTTGGATAATATAATATAATTATATAATTTATATGGGTTATGATAATGAAACACTGAGGACCCGATTCATTAACACTGGCGTTGTATACACTAATCTTAATGAAGGGGCATGGTGTAGTACTTCATTATGAGTCACATGCCATTTAATGAGTTGGGCACAGCGTATCACTGACCTGTGCTTACGTGTCAGAAATGTTACTCTGACTGGAGCACATTCTTGGCATAAGTTATGCTACTACAGTGGTGTATCTTGTGGAGAAGTTGTCGGGCAGGAATCGTCACACCACATCCCACCTATGCTTCGTCCACTTGGGTACATCTTGCCGGATTAGTGTGAAAACGTCAAAAATCACAACATTTACGTGCAACTTTGAGTTATCAAAAAACATTTTGCAATTTTTCAAAGTGTTTTACTCCAGAAATCTGATGAGTCGGGGCCAAAGTTCTTTACTTTCAATAATGATAAAAAGTAATGACATTGTACAATGTTTTTAGGTTATGATCCATACTATAGGAGTATAACATACATTCTATAAAAAGGCAACAATTCAAGTTAATGCATAAAAAGGTTGGCAAACATCGCTTTAGAATTTTTTAATGTAGATAGGAAACTAATATTTAACCCCTTTCTGACATGCACCGCACATGTACAACGCATGACTCTGCGGATAAATGTAGCAAACTCCTGCTTCTAAGAACACCTGTCTCTAACATCAGCGATCGGAGCTAACTTCAGTCTCTGCTGTTTCACTACTTAACATGCATTTCTCAATATCTGATAGCAGCATTTGGGAGATGTGATCCTGATGGGGCATGGTTTCACAAGGATAATGGTGGCTTGTCATATAGTTCACTGTGAATGGGGACACACACCAAATTTTCTTTTCACTAAAGTTTAGAATTTTTTTAAAGGGAATGTCACCAAGTTTTTGCTACCTCATCTGAGGGCAGCATAATGTAGAGAAAGAGACCCTGATTCCAACAATGTATCACTTACTTTACTGGGTGCAGCTGTTGTGACACAATCAGAGTTTTTAGATGTAGCATGTAGCAGAGCTCAGAAAGCTAACTCCACCCACACCACAGCTTTCTATGTACATAATCTATCAACAGTATGTGCAGCACGGTGGCTCAGTGGTCAGCAGTGCAGCCTTGCAGCGCTGGGGTCCTGGGTTCAAATCCCACCAAGGACAACATCTGCAAGGAGTTTGTATGTTCTCCCTATGTTTTTGTGGGTTTCCTCCAGGTACTCTGTTTTCCTCCCACACTCCAAAGCCATACCGATAGGGAATTTAGATTATGAGCCCTGATGGGGACAGTGCCGATAATGTCTGTGAAGCGCTGCGGAATTAATGGCGCTATATAAGTAAGTAAAATAAATAAACAGTAAGCTGATTATCAGAGGGGGTGTGTAGTCCAGACTGATAATTTCCTGGTGATAAAACATTAATTGTATTGAAACAACAGCTGATTTCCCTCCCTGTAGATCTCACATTTTATGATGGACCACAGGTTCTCTATGGGGTTCAGATCAGGTGAACAAAGGGGCCATGTCATTATTTTTTCTTCTTTTAGACCTTTACTGGCCAGCCATGCTGTGGAGTAGTTGGATGCATGTGATGGAGCATTGTCCTGCATGAAAATCATGTTTTTCTTGAACGATACCGGCTTCTTCCTGTACCACTGCTTGAAGAAGTTGTCTTCCAGAAACTGGCAGTAGGTCTGGGAGTTGAGCTTCACTCCATCCTCAACCCGAAAAGGTCCCACAAGTTCATCTTTGATGATACCCGCACATACCAGTACCCTACCTCCACCTTGCTGGCGTCTGAGTCGGAGTGGAGCTCTCTGCCCTTTACTGATCCAGCCTCTGGCCCATCCATCTGGCCTATCAAGAGTCACTCTCATTTCATCAGTCCATAAAACCTTTGAAAAATCAGTCTTAAGATATTTCTTGGCCCATTCTTGACGTTTTATCTTATGTTTCTTGTTCAAAGGAGGTCGTTTTTCAGCCTTCCTTACCTTGGCCATGTCCCTGAGTATCGCACACCTTGTGCTTTTTGATACTCCAGTAACGTTGCAGCTCTGAAATATGGCAAAACTGGTGGTGAATGGCATCTTGACAGCTTCACGCTTGATTTTCCTCAATTCATGGGCAGTTATTTTGCGCCTTTTTTGGCCAACACGCTTCTTGCGACCCTGTTGGCTATTTGCCATGAAACGCTTGATTGTTCGGTGATCACGCTTCAAAAGTTTGGAAATTTCAAGACTGCTGCATCCCTCTGCAAGACATCTCACAATTTTGGACTTTTCAGAGCCCGTCAAATCTCTCTTCTGACCCATTTTGCCAAAGGAAAGGAAGTTGCCTAATAATTAAGCACACCTTATATAGGGTGTTGATGTCATTAGTCAACACCCCTCCTCATTACAGAGATGCACATCACCAGATTTACTTAATTGGTAGTTGGCTCTCAAGCCTATGCAGCTTGGAGTAGGACAACATGTATAAAAAGTATCGAAGTGATCAAAATACTCATTTGCCTAATAATTCTGCACACTGTGTAGACAGAAAATGTAAAAAAAGTTATGGCCCTGGAGGAAGAGAAAGAAAAAAAGAAAGTACAAAAATGAAAATTGGCTGTAGCGGGAAGAGGTGAGAAAGGATGACCAGACAAAATATGTGTTGGCTCATTAGTAGAGAAGGTCGATAATCTTAGTTTATAGACCATTTCTGCTGTGTCTTTTTTTAGAAGAGACATTTTCCAGCGAGCAGTGGAGCTCATGCAGTTATTGCTTATGTTTTTACTGTCTATCCGAGATAAATCTGTATGCCTGTAGCCAAGAAGAAAAAACAGCTGACAGAACCTGGGTCAGTCAGGCACTGATTCCTTTTTTATGGGAGCAGGAATGGTGTGAGCAGATAGGCTTTAGCTAAAGCATCTGTTCTGGAAGAAGTATCAGCAGAATTGCTCAGTTAGGAAAGTGGTTTTCATTACTTATGGTAATGTTAAATATGCTGCTCTGAATAAGATCTGCATATATATCCCTATTTCTTTTCTTTGCCTTGGAAAACATCTTTTCATCCGGCTAAACACACTCTGTGGCATAATTATCAAGCATGATTTCAGGCTGTTATTACTGTTATATCCATAGTGAATTTTGTTTTATTGGAAATTGAATTTTAATAAAGATGTGGCGAACACTTCACGAAATAAACACATGCAAAAAAAAAAGGGGAAAATGCAGAAAAATTGTACATGGAAATAAAAGCATGTAAAGTATGAAAGAGACCTAGCACAAAGCATTTTTATATCTGATTCTCCCTGCAGGCTGAGCATATCAGGAATAGGATGAATGGTAGCCGTTGTGATTTGCTTATTAAAATATCTCGCAGTACAAAAATGAATAGATGTGTAAATTATTACAAAATAGATTCTTATTACTTAGAACACGTCCTAGTTCCCGGACAATGGCCGAACCCCTCACCATTACCATGTACATTTGGATTTCCCTAGTTCTCACGCTCTCTGGACAGGCCTGAACTTGCCTAATATTAGGATTTTGGGAAATAACAAAATCTCATCCTCATTCATTTAGGCAGCGATATGTTTAATAGGCTCAATCACCATAGTCTACTGTAATACCGTATAAAACATAATTACAGCCATATTTTATTTCGGTTTCTATAATTATGGGATAAAGAAACACACTAGACTTTGTTGTTGCCCTTGATTGATAAGTCACTTCCCAACTGCTCCTTTGTTCCCACAATCATTACAAAAACAGGGCATTTCTTTTTTTTTCTCTCCATTTTTCAGTTCATGAACAGTAAATTATATAAATTTTGCCTCATTTAAAAAACTGCAGAGAAAAATCTGCCTTTGTTGCCCTTGGCAACCAATCAGGGCTCATCATTTATTTTTTAAACTGCACTGATAAAATGAAAGCTGCTCTGGGATTGGTTGCCATGGGCAACAAAGACAGCTTTTCATTTACACACTCTCAATAAATCTGCTCCTTTTTTTTTTTAAACTTCACCGTTTATAAAATTGGCAGAGATTGGCAGATTTCTTAATTGTTTGTGTGATGTATGGGAAATAGTATCCATTTTTATTCTCTGATGATCGTCTCGTATATTTATTGATACTTTATCTTACAAAATAAAAATTCACACTGGAAAGAAGTAATTCAATCTCTATTTCTCTTATAGTATGTAAAATAGAAGACCTGTAGTATTGGTCGAATGTCACGATTGGGCTAATATTCTGGGTAGCTACCAGGAGATAGTCAGCAGGTGTTGGAAAAATTACTAAAATGACTTCCCTTACCTAAGAAAAAAGGACAAGGTCCATAAAGTTCCACAATACATATGAGGAATGGCAAGTGTTTCACTGATCATCAACTATAACCATGCATTATTTGTACCTCACTTATTTAGCGACATTAATTTCCACAGTGCTTTGCAGACATCAGCATCGCTGTCACCATTGGGGATTACAATCTAAGTACCCTATCAGTATGTCTTTGAAATGTGGGAGGAAACTGGAGAACCTGGAGGAAACCCACATAAACTCCTTGCAGATGTTGTCCTTGGAGGGACTTGAACCCAAGACCTCAAGGCTTTAGTGCTAACCACTGAGCCACCATGCTGGCCACTACAATATACACATAAACTTGCTTGATGGTCAGCTGCCACTCCTAACCGTCCCATATTTATCCACATTCACTTCAAAAATGTATTTTCAGTAGTTATAGAGGAATAAGCAATTGTCAGACTCTTCTTTATCACTTGGAAACAAGGGAATGGGCATGTTGAAATCTAACATGCCTGATCCTCTTTTTCTTGACAACTGCTATTGAAGGAGGGGGCCAGGTGGCCTCCTTAAATAATAGATAGTTGACTGATCCTGCCATAATCAGCTGGTTCAAACGACTAGATGACTTTAATGTTTGTGGGCACCATTACACTGTAGCATAAATACTAGCACTGTGCTTTATGGCAATGTTCTTCTGTATAGCTCACCATGGCTATAACATGTTTGATTAATGTTGGATAAACAATAACAGGATTTGTCCAAATTTAAAAAAGAATTTCCAAGTGGCAGGGAACATTTGAAAATAATAAAATGAGCCAAACACCACAGCTCTAACCACCTTGGATTCTAAGAAAGCCACTCCGGTGTTCTCCTCCGGGAGAGAAAGTGGTGACGATGTTCTAAAGTCACCTTCCTTCAGACTTGGAAACATTTAGAGGTTGGACAACCTCTTTAAAAGGTTGGGATTTATCGGCATAGCAGCCCAATTTCAAATATGATCATTGTTTCTTCTTCATTGTATATGTATTAAATTTCCATTATCAGGATCTGTGTGTATTGGTCTACTGAATTGTTTTTTTTAAGTTTAGTCTAGTTTTGTCTGGCTGTATTCTCAACTACATTATTGAATGCAAGCTATCAATGCCAATATAGATTATCTTGAATTCAGCAAAGACCTGATAAGGAAAACGTATATTTAAAAAGAACCAAGTATCAGCTGAAAAAACAGCAGTATGAGGTCACTCTTTTCCTGGGCTTTAGCATATTAGTGGTTTTTAAGAATATGCAATACCACAGTATAGCCCCTTCTGTGCCAATGTCGTAATGCACAGCACGCTAACTTCTTGCACCTAGAGGATCACATATTTTAAATTGAATTAGAGCTCTGACTGCCCATTATTAAAACACATCATAAACTTCAAGAGAATATTTTCCATGATATGTTGCCATCTAACATAACTCCTGCAAACGGGCTCACTTGGCACTAATATATGTATGGATATCATTTTTGAATGACTGATTCCAGTTTAAGGCTATCAGTGTTGAGAGTTGGTTGAGATCTGGCACAATTTCTTCCTGTGTAATCGGACAGTTATGTCTGATTTTCATTAAGATGTCATACAATTGGTATCACCAACACTGTACTTATTAGTTTAGACTGCTGGAGATGACCCAACTCCTTGAGCTTCCTCCTTGGTCTTGTTTATTTTTCCTTGAGAGCAGAGAGAGCTTACTAATAGCAGAGGTAAAAAGGTTACGTCCTCATGGGAGGCCTGGGAAGCAGCAACAGACAAACAGTAAACTTGTTGGCTGAACTTATATCTTCAGTGTATTTTTTTATTTAAATTGTGTCATGTTGTGTCGCATGATAAATTAAGATACAACTTAATAAAATCAGTACAAAAAATATTTATTTTGTAAGTAGATATATATATATATAGCATGGTGGCTCAGTGGTTAGCACTGTTGCTTTGCAGAGCTGGAGTCCTGTGTTCAAACCCCACCAAGGACAACATCTGCAAGAAGTTTGTATGTTCTCCCTGTGTTTGTGTGGGTTTCCTCCCATACTCCAAAGACATACTGATAGGGATTATAGATTCTGAGCCCCAATGGGGACAGTGGCCATTATGTCTGTAAAGCGCTGTGGAATTAATGGCACTATATAAGCGAGTAAAATAAATAAATATGTATATACACACACAGCGTGTGAAATAAGTATTGAACTCCTCTCCAATTTTCTAAGTAAATATATTTCTAAGGTTGCTATTGACATGAAATTCTCACCAGATGTCAGTAACAATCCATCCAATCCACACAGGCAAAGAAATTACACCATAGATGTCCAGATATTAAGTTATGTATATTAATGAGAAATGACACAGGAAAAAAGCATTGAAAAGGGGTGGTCCGAAGCCCAAAGTAATTTTCATTCTAAATCCCTATCTATTTCTAAACTATAATTGAGTTAAAAATTCCCTAACTGCACTAACTTTTCTATTTTTTCACCCTACTTTTTGATGACACTTCGTTTGAGAATCCCAGTGCGTGCTGGAATATTCAAACGAAGTGTCACCAGGGGAGGTCACTGCTGCAGCCCCTGCTCCTTCCTTGAAACAAAACATCATCAGTGACCTGCGTATTAGGTAGGGGTCGGTCTCGTCCCTACGTGCTATGCACTGTGTGATGTGCACAATGACAGTGCGCTCTCTGTACCGACTCAGATCAGCAGTAAAGACTCAGCAACAGAGTGCGTTATCAGAATACCCGGCCTGCAGAGACCAGTGTTGTCACTTGCAGGGGTGTGCTGCACGCTGGGTAGTCTGACATCGTGCACTGATGAGTGCAATCTGTTGCTGGCTCATTACTGCTGATCTGAGCCAGCAACAGAGAGTTTGCTGTCATTGTGCACATCGCACAGTGCTCAGGGAAAAGCCCAGCCCCTGAAGCAAGCATCACTGATGACGATTCATTCCAAGTATGAGGCAGGGACAGTGGCAGTGACCGCTGCTTCTGGTCTCTGTTGACATTTCATTTGAGTATCTCAGCATGCACTAGGATTCTCAAATGAAGCGTCATCAAAACAGAAGTGAAAAAAAATTAGAAAAGCAGTTAGATAATGTACTTAGGGAAAGATGGGGAATTTTTAATGCAAGTATATTAGAAAACAGTTTAGATTATGGCACTAAATAGGGATTTAGAATGAAAATTACTTTGCACTTTGGACCACCCCTTTAATCTTCTTGCAACTGTTCAGAGACTTCTGTTATAATAAATCCGACACAACTTTATAGCAATTGTCATTGATTTGAGTGGCCTTCTGCTTTGATTTTTGCTAGGCCATGACTTTTGCAGCTTGATTTAGAAAGTAAATCCATTAGTAACAATTCCCATGTTTGATTATGTTGCATTCGGCACATAGCACTTACGAGTAATTCTCCACAGACGATTAAGATGCTTCATATGGACCATGAATGGCATCAATAAAGCACGTATTAGTGGCAAGTTTTTGATATCTGTCAGCTTAATCAAGGGATTTTTGTAAAATGAAGCTTTTTGGAACTGTACAATAGCTGGAACATGTTATTAATGTACTCCAGAATCAGTGCATTTTTTTTTCAGAACTATAAAATCCATTACTTTTACATCTGCTTTTTAACATTATTATGTGCTTTGAACAATAATCCCTCCTGTAAAAGGAAACCACTTTGCCATGTGTGTAATTATTAAACAGCTCTTACATTTAACACACGCCAGGCAGGATCTAATTGTAACAACAGCGAGAATGTAAAAAATGTTTCATATGGAGAAAGCAAAATTCTAAAAATGTTACTTATGCTGGGCGCTATTTTAAAAATGCCTCTATTTTTAGCAGTCACTAACTTTACACATGAATGAAAGTCACATTACTTACAGTAGTCATTTGCCTATTACAGAAGAATTAAACACTGTTTCAAAATTTACTTTATAATGTACAGAAATTTATGACCTGACAATAGATCTTACCCAAAATGCTCTTAAAAGTGTGTTCAGAAAGGCCCCTGGTAATAGTTGTTACTAGAAACTTACTAGAAAAAGTTGAGTCATTATATCCTTGGGCTAAACCACCAACCGGTTTGTCTGAAGCTAATTAACTTAGTCATTTCTGTAGACGGCAGCTACATTTTAACTCTTGACGTAAGTGCTGTTGTGTCTTATAGAACTTGTAATGTGACATATGGCAGATTAAAATAAGAAATAGGAGAATTAAATTTATGTGGTTACAATGTTTAATAAAAAGATAATTTTTGGAGTAGATCAGAGAGTTGGTGGTTGTTTGTGAAATGGAAAACTAGATTCATCATATTTTTTACAATTTCAGCTGGAGACGGTGATGGGCAGAGAATTGGATGATGTCTTTTTAGATATTAATGATGAAAAAGCTGCTGAATCTAGTCCTTCCTCTTGTATTTTATAAAAGGTAACACTTTACTGAGTTTTGACGTCTCCCAGTGTTGATACATCAGTATGTACGCTGAACATTTAGTACACACTATGTGTCTATGTATTACTACATTTAAAAAAAAGAAAAAAAAGTCAGATTTAGAACAAGGGACACGGCTATGACTGTCCAATGTGATAAGAGGTGTAACTTTTGAGTAAGGCTATGTGCACATGAAGCGTTTTTAATGCGATTTTGCGGCATATGTCCGATGCTAAAATGCCTCGAAAACGCGTTAAAATTGCTTGTAATCGGTCTGCCATTTACTGCTGTGCACATCATGCGGAAATTTCCGATGCGAATTCGCATTGCGGTAAAACCGCAGCAAGACCAATTCTATTGCGATTTCGCTGCAAAATCGCCGCCATTGACTTGCATTGGATCGCAAAAGATCTGCATGACTTGTAGTTATGCGGATCTTATACGATTAATGCACGGATGGTACCCGGGTCTGGAGAAGAGGAGACTCTCCTCCAAACCCGGGTACCATAGTACCTGTAAGTAAAAAAAGAATTAGAATAAAAAATAACCTTATACTCACCTTCTGATGGCCCCCGCTCTGCTCCCGGTGTCGCTGCTGGCTCCGTGGCGGGTACCGGTAATGTAAAAGGACCTTCCATGACATCAGCGGTCATGTGACAGGTCACGTGACCGCTGACGTTGGTGGTCTCGTGACTTGTCACATGACTGCTGACGTTATGGAAGGTCCTTTTACATTACCGGTACCTGCTAAGGAGCCAGTAGCGACGCGGGGGGCCTTCAGAAGGTAAGTAGGAGGTTATTTTTTATTTTTTACGTTCTAATTCTTTTTTTTAACATTATGTTGGTCACACAATATAAATCCATGCCGGTTGCATGGATTTATATTGTGTGACCAACTTCCAAGCACTTTTCCAAGTGATGCTAAAATCGCTTGGAATAGCGCTTGACAAAAGCATGCGAAATTGCATACTAAAAACGCTTGACAAACGCTTGTCCCTGGCCGAAAAAACGCATGTAAAATGCACATGCGTTTTTTCTGCCAGGGAGATGCAGAAACGCTTAGGAAAAATCCAGAGCATTTCTGCATCGTGGGCACATAGCCTAACTGGTATCAAAAACTAGATGTATTACCATCTCTCACCACCTACCATATGCCATTTGTAATACAGGTGTCTTTTAATATGGAGGATTAGTTTTTCATCCCCTTCAGCACCAGGGCCAAAGTGTGAATGCCATTTATGCACCCCCGAATGTGAACTCATGTTCTGGTTATGGATATAAATCATCTGCAGCTAGAAAAAGTGATATACATTTTCAGAATTCAGCAAGATTGGAGTTGCTTGCAATAACCTATTTTTTTCTTCAACTAAATGACCACTGGATTTACATTTGTATATCCGCTTGTCACAGTCTGTGATTCATGAACCAACTGCGGGTTTCCCAAACCAAACTCAACAGCCTCATAGGCATATATAGGTCTGTTAAGTTCGAGTTAAAATATATTTGTCGGACTGTAAGTGCATGGTGGTTCAAACTTGGACCGCGACATAGAATTATTGACTCATAGAATGGTAGAGTTTGAGGGGATCTCCAGGGTCATCATGTCCAACCCCCTGCTAAATGCAGGATTCACTAAACCATCTCAGACAGAGCCTTACTCAGGGAAGACGCTGTTCACACTGCAGCACTTATTTTCTATCAGGTATCTGTTGGTCTTTTGCCACTAAAATAGCATAGACTACTTCCTCATTCAATTCAGGTGGAAACCCTTAAAATTATATGTTTGTGGATTCAATACATCTGTCTTGGCTCCTGTAAAAATAAACCTAATCTATAACCTTAAAGGAATGGGCCTGTATATTTAAGCCCCTTAGGAAAAGCCGCCATACATGTACACTGTCTCTGTGTAGAGCAGGTTCAGGATCTGAGCCCGCTCCATCAGCGCTGGTACCAGGTGTGTAACAGGTGGCACCTGATAGTAATTAATGAGATCGGAGCTTGGGCAGTTTGCATCCTTTTAGTGTCTTAAATGCCACTGTCGAGCATGAAAACAGCATTTAAAAGTTTTCAAGATGGTGGCCATCACTTCTAACAGCCGCCTGCAACCAGTGTGACGTGATCATGGGGTGTTGATCATTTGACATGACAGTTGGAGGCCTTCTGAAGACCGCAATGTCTGCCATGTGAGATCCCCTATGCAGACCAGTCATTTAGCCTATGCTATCCTACAGCAATATTGTATCAAGTGATCACAGCTTGAAGTCCCTTAGTGGACTAATTAAAAGTTTAAATTACCCACTTATCCCTAAAATAAAATAAATAGCAAAAATTAAAAAAACAACAACAATATATTTGGTATTGCTGCTTGTGTAATTGGCAAAACCAAAACTAAAAAAATAAAAATATTTATCTTTGTTGAAAGCTGAAATCAAAGCAAAAAATGGAATTGCCAAATTGCCAAAATTTGCCATTTTTAGTTTCCACAATCCCCACAATAATTGCAATAAAAAGTTATTCAAATATTTTATGTACACCAAAATTGTATCATTAAAAATGTCAGCTCGATCAAAATCTAAAATAGTTACGGGTCTCAGAAAACTTTGCAAATGTTTCCACTTTTTTTTACACCCCTTGAATAAAAAAAACTATACATGTTTGCTATCACCATAATTGCATAGCCCTGGAAAATCATGCTGCCAGGTAATTTTTACAGCAAAATGAATGCCATAAATACAAAACTAAAAAAAAAAATGTAGCATTTCACGGCACTTGCAATTTTTTCCCTCTTTTTTTAAGGACATTGTATGATAAAATGATGTCATTTAAAACTAAAACCTTTCCTGCAAAAAGAAACGCCCTGTCTTTTAAGGGGTTAACTGAGCTATTACTTCTTTATAATGACGAAGGTGCGATAATTGTATGTTCAGCAGCTTTATAAAAGGAACTATTTTTGGGAACTTTTTCTTTTACCCAT
Organism: Phyllobates terribilis; assembly: GCF_046119375.1. Taxonomy (NCBI): domain Eukaryota; kingdom Metazoa; phylum Chordata; class Amphibia; order Anura; family Dendrobatidae; genus Phyllobates; species Phyllobates terribilis. Next base: position 433,991,045 of record NW_027362761.1, read on the forward strand.
TTGCTCATAGTATGATCTTATAAACATCTGCTCACATATAAGAATCAAGTGGTTAGACAAAGCGACATTTACAGTAACCGTGCCAGCATGCTGTGTAAATTACCTCCTGAACTCCTGGGACAGGTTTAGTCATTTACCTTTACTTTATCTCTACTGATTTGTATCTTTTGTGGTATTCTGGTTTGTCTGCATTTCATTTGCATTAAACAACCTTGTGGTTGTTCCAGTTCTCATACTTAGTCGTTTTAGGTTTGTAGGTAGAACTTTTATTTGTTAGACACTCAGGGTTTTGTTTATAACTTATCTGCACATGGGAAATGGACTAAAACTTTGCTTGACAGTGAATATAAAAAATGGACCATCTTGGTGGGTCAAATGCCTGTTATCTGGGGAAGTGTCAATGTTTCAGTGTCCTTTGTACAATCAGTGGCTTAGGCAGTGATAAGACGGGAAAGTGCAACTATCAATCTTTAAAGTTATAGATTGGCGAATGACTTTGCTGACACTAGAATCAATTAGATGACTGTGGCTTAAACAACACAAGCCGTTCACATTCTTCATCTTACCGCTGCACCAAATTGATGAAACCGTTCACAATAAATCTATTTTTAAACTTTACAGTAAAATATATGACCGGTTGTATCAAAGACTGTCATTGAAGGCCATGCTTAATGGAACTTTTCAGTTTGCATTTAAGCCACGTGAACTCAATTTAGTCTTGCTATTATTTGCAGCACGCAAATCCCAGCATTTCTCCATGTGTACATGGATTGCCTGTCAAGCATATAGACAAATATGTAAACTTTATTGGATGCTGTTCTTAAAAGATAAACCTAAATACTATTTTAGGGGCTGATTCATCAAACAGAATCCTGGCATAAAAAACTGTTTGAAATGACACAACTCATAGTTGACTCAACATTTTTATGCCGGTCATGACCAACTCCACCAACTTTTTGAAGGGTAGTTGAAGCTTTGCCAGGGGGGACATGGCCGAGTGAGGCCAATAAATTTCTAAAAAATGAATGCCATAATTGTGGCATAAATTATGGCAGAAATGTAATCCAGTTATTGACTGGAGTACATTTTTATAGTGGTGCATGGCAGATGTGCCAAATTCACTAAGAGGCACAAGCCATTTAATGAATTTGGCACCTCTCATTCAAGCAAACCCTATTTGAAGAATGCTATAAAAATGCAGTCTTGATGAATCGGGAAAAGGGCCCAATTCATTAAGACTGGCATTTCCTACACCATTCTTAATGATGGGTGTAAGAGTAGGATAATAATAATAATAATCTTTATTTTTATATAGCGCCAACATATTCCATAGAGCTTTACATACATTATTATCATTTCTGTCCCTATTGGGGTTCACAATCTAAATTCCCTATCAGTATGTCTTTGGAGTGTGGGAGGAAACCGGAGAACCCAGAGGAAACCCACGCAAACATGGGGAGAACAAGATGAGCCTAGTTCATTGAGAAGTACATGCCACTTAATGAATTAGGTGCATCTTATCATTGGCCAGCACCTCGACAGGAAACTTACTCCAATCAGTGACTGGAGTTCATTTCGGGCATAAATTATGCCACCAAGGTGAAGTAAATATTGAACAATTTGCTGAGCTGGTCTCTACACACTCTGTCTTGCAAATACTCTGGCCACATTGGTGGACATGGCTGATATTAGCATGAAAACGCATAAAGTTGCAAAATATTTGGCATGGCATTAGACAAAAATTCTGTGACATTTCAAAGTGTTCATGCCAGAAATTTGGTGCTTTTAGTGTCACCAGTTTTGTAGTCTAGATAGGACCATAACACAGTTCCGAAAATATAAGTTTTGAATTTATACTACAGGCCCCTAAACACACAATTCAGCTTCTTCAGGACCCACCACCAGCTATCTTAAGTGTATGAGGGTCTCCTGACTCTCCCCAGATAAATGATGTATGAGGAACAAAAGATTGGGTATATTCCAATTAAACATCTGGTTCTTTTGTTGTTAGGGAAGATGTCCCACCAACGTCCATCTTTCTTCATGCTTGAATGATCTTGATTTTATTATAGTTCTTGATATTATCAGCCTAAAATTTAAAGCCTTTAGTCTCAAATCTTTGTACTGAAAGCTACACTGATCTCTTTGGCTGCACACATTTGGAAGGTTTGTTGCATAATAAATTGAGAAGAAATATTAGTGAAGGTAGGAGGTCAGATCTGGGAACCATCTTCTATAAATCCCTAGTTGTTCTGAATTTAATGAGACAAAAAAAATCGACTTCATGTTTTTTTCTAGATTAGTTCTCGGAGCTCTCTCCAATCACATGCATATTCCATGTCATCAGTATGAGCTCGTTCATTATCATATATTATACATGACAATCCCCGGTTGCAGGCTTCTCTGAGATGATCTGACCAGAGCGACGCTGATAAAGATAGCAATGCCCTTGTTTAATGAAAGTAAGTCTGTACTTTTCTCTAGGCAATTGGAATATAAGGCATAGCAGGGACGATCGTGGAGAAGCTGTTTCTAATGGAGCATACCCTCTAATTATTTTATTTAAAATTACAGGAGAACTATTCCACTGGTTGTAAAACTACAAAGTTAATGATGGAAATCATTTAAACTTTGAGTACCTTATGAAGAGTGGATGGTTTCATTTTTCAGTATATAAACCTGTAATTTGGCTGCTCTGTCGCAGAAGTCAGTGTTTTAACTCTAGCCATTCTCGCAAACAATCCTTTCCAAATTTGTACCATCATTTCCATTATGAAAGAATAAGATCTAAGCAGTCTTTTGTGGATCACAATATGTTTGATTCTGTTCTTTTCAAACATAATTTGCTATACCCGACTAACTCCATGTAATTACCGCTATAAACTAAAGCGATGGCTGAATCATAAGTATAGGTGCAGCAGGCTACATGGAATCCAAACCTGTACAGCCGCAGTATAGAGCCACATAATACTGTTATTTACAGTGAAAAGAGACAATTCACCTCTTATACCCCCCCTTCTATTTTAGCTAAATATCTAATTATTTTTTGTCGTTCCTACAATCCCACATCGAGCCACAGTCATTGAAATGAAGCACGTGTGCTGTAGTCAAAGCATTGCGACTGATTAAAAATAATAGTAATAAAAAAAAAAAACACAAAGAAGAAACACAATTTGAAAATGTTGGGCCCCTTTTCTTAAACAGATCTAAGATGATTAAACAAAATAGCAATCTGTGAGGCAATCACAGCCAATCTGCCGGCACGTTGGAACACAATTATCTCATTTTCTACAATAATTTCCTGAACTAGCCTGATTGCTGTTATTTCACCATTTTCTCCTTTTATTTTTATATTTATTTATTTTCATGCATGCTACTATAACATTTTTATTCCTCTCCCCGGCCGGCCGCTGTTTTTGTAATATACGTATAATTCTGTAGCTTAAAGCTTGTTGAAGGAGGGAAATGGAGAGTGAGAGATGTTAAATCTGTAATTGATCCATTTAGATGCAACCTTGACCTACTTCTATGGAAAAAAAACTCCTCCAAGTATAAGTTGGTCATCTCATAGGGGACTCTGTGTAAAAAAAAAAAAAAATGGTCAAAAAATTTAAAATCACTTTAAACGAAGGGTGTGCCCTACAGGCAAAATATTAATGGAATATGTCATAAGTTTTACCAATTTCCCTCTGAAATTGACTTAGTATAGGAATGATAGGACAATTTAATGTATTTTAATTAGATTCATTTTACATATGGTGTTATTTGCACCATCGCGGTGATACTTGATTTAATATTTAATTTTAATTAAATACATTTATCATTATAAATTAATAGTTTATTCATTAACCGATTTATTATACTGCATCACGATGTTTATATATGTATAAATACATATATATATATATATATATATATATATATGTTACTGGAGCACTTAAAGCCGTAGAAAAAAAAATCACAAAGTAATTGTCTTCGGCACCACTGCGAGACTTGAGATGATTAGCATGTAAATTTCCCAATGTGGTTAAGTGTATTGTAGTTTATTTCTGTTTTAATTAAACTCGTTGTAACCAGGAATAAAGCTTAACAATTCTATTTTACATTGCAATATGTAGCATTGCCCCTTCTCTCTACACTGTTATTAGAAAATGACTTGTAAGAAATGATATCTATCAATAAAACATATTTGATTTGCAATTAAAGTGGAAGTTTCATCTAATTAAAGTGAAAAATGTAACAGATGCTTTTCTTTTTCTGTCTTCGGAGGCATATATCCGACATGTATCATTTTACTCATTAGGCGACTAGCACCATTATGCATCTAACTTTTTTCTATAGGCCCAAATAGTGAGTGCTGGTACTTTTTTCAGTTTAAGGGCTTATTCACACATTACCTTTTTTATGTACTTTTTCTGCACTTTTTTGCTGCTGGAAAAAACACATAATTTTACAATACCAGCAAAGTGAATGAGATATCTAAAATCTCATGCACTTGCTGCTTATTTTTTCCTTGCGGATTTGAACCATCAGCACATTTTTTATCAAATCTGTATAAACTATCAATTCTTTCAGCATTTTCGCAGCACTTTCCAACCATTCAAATAAATGGAGAAAAAAACAAGCAAAAATGCATCAAAAAGGCACGCAAAAATGCACAAATTTTATGCAGCGTTTTTCCTACTAACACAAAAATTTGTTGCAAATACTCAACGTGTCCACATACTCTAAGGGTTCATGAGCTTGACAATACAATACACAGACTTTGTATGGTGGCATACAAGGTTCCTTGAGAGTCATATAGGGATGAGCGGACCCGAACTTAAAAGTTCGGCATTCGTACTGGACAGTTACTGTCCAGTGCTAAAAGCTGAACACGGACTTTCCCCGGAAGTCCGTTGCAATGTTTTGAGTTCTGGGGGCAGTCAGTTGCAGAGAGAGAGAGAGAATTAATTTTCCAGTTCAAATGTCCGGGTCCCCATTGTTTTCAATGGAGTTTGAGTTCTGGTTCAAGATTGCATACAGTTCTGGTACCCGAACCGAACTTTGGAATAAAGTTCGGGTCGGTTACCAGAACCTGAAATTCCATGAGTCCGCTCATCCCTACCTGTGAGCTTTCTATGTACTACTATATGGTGATTCTGTTAGGCATCTGTTCATTACCCAATTGGAGAACCCATTTTGTGTGTTAAATTACCCCTTCGAAGATATGTCGCAATGTGTCATGCAATGGAGTCACACATAGATACAATATGGACCCATAAAATTCTCACGGACCCATAATATGGCTATGTGCATTAATCCTTAGTCTTATGTTTTATCATATAATTCATGGGGGAGGGGACTAGAAATTGTAGCCAGGGCGATAAGCAAGAATAGTAAGCACTGATATAAAGGCCCGCAGGGAATGGCCTGACGCTGAGATTATTAAAGAAGCATTCCCTTTAAGTTTTTTATTCATGAAATGTGTGTATATATATGTAGTGTAGTGTGAGTGTATTAATATACTCACCTACTGCCACTCTCCCTGGTGTCCAGCAGCTTTTTGCTCCACTTCTCAGTGTCGTCTCTAGTACTCTATTCATGAGCGAGCAGTCTCTTGTACAACTTAAGTCTATAGAGCCTCTTTCTGACGCTCCATGGACTTACACTGTAAAAGCCATTTCTGGGTCACACAGAGCCCAGTATGGCTCGGAGAGTGTGCAAAGGGATGACGTCACTGAGAAGAGCAGAAGAACGGCGCTGGACACCGGAGAGAGCAGCAGTAGGCGAGTATATCAAAACACTCACATTACATAGCATGCACATACACACATACACATTTTCATTTAACCTCAAACTTTACAAAATATAGCACCAATAATATGTTGCACGGACCCCACTTGGCCGAGCACTTAGACACTTTCTAGACAAATTTCAAAGTGGTTATAACAAGTATAAATTCCCACCATATAAAAACATTATATTCCCAACAAAAATTCCCATAAAGAAAAAAAAAAGGCAGTTCATTTATTTTCCAACTTGTGCACCAATATTTTTTATCTGCATTTATTTTTCATCTTCCATCTCTGAATGTCTGAATGTTACCCAAAAAAGAAAAAGGTATCCATTTTCTAAGATTCACTATGAATAAATGTGTATTAAAAAATATATAATTGTTTAACAGTGCCTGCATTTTTGACCCAGGCTTCTAAATATTTGGGTGCCATGTTCTACAAGTGAAGCATAACTTATCGTTCCTTAGAAACGTCTCTATGGCGTAAACCAGTTGTGAGATAACTTTCTTTTGAAAAGAGGCAGAGAGCAGTGATGGAGATAGTCTTTTATGAAGTAGTACATAGTCATGGAGATCTATCTTTTTAATATATCTCAACCTTAATCTGATTAATCAGTTATGACTTCTTCTTTTCAGAGAACAGCTCGATTCACACGGAAGGCTTTTTCTTACGTTATAGTCTGCTTTGATTAACCACCCGTGTCTTCTTTTGGAAAAGAAGCTATGAAAGACTTCAGTTTTTTCTGTTTGCTGTATTTCGAGGATTAATGGGAAAAAGTCATGCTTTGTCACAAGACAGTTTTTCATGTTAACAGTTGCAAAACAAGGAGTTGCTCTCTCCTGGGACTTTTTCCCTCTGAGACAGTGATGTCCTTCAAGCCTTTGTGAAATGTGGGTATAAATCAAAGTTTGAGAAGTGAATTCAAAATTACAGCATTTTCTAATATGCAAGCAGGCTTAACTTTAGTGATTTAAATCCATCAAGACCAAACATAAGCTGTCGTTCACATCATTGTATATCACCCTTTTTTTATTGGTTCAAGATCACCGCATGGTTTTTCAAAAGATTAGATTAGAAGTTACGTTTTCCTCAGCTTCTTTCACAGCGTCATGCCCAAGGGGTTCTTTAATAAGCATTAGTTAGGCCCGAAAATTGAGAAGACATTTGTGAAGCCTATTTGATGTCTGCTACAGAATTGTCTTTTATATTTTTTCCACTGGGGGGGGGGGAAATCTTCTTAGGAGAAAAAGCCTATAATCTCCCTCTATCTTTTAAATAGGGATGGCAGAGGTTGATGGCACCGGGGTCATATCCTCAATGTAAGCTGTCAAAAACATTTCAAAATGGCTGAATAGAAATTTAAAAACTTGAAAATATGTGTGCAGAAATGTTTTTATTCTCTCAGAAACTTTTAAATACCTTACTTAATAGGTATTTGATTGTGAAATATTTTTACAGCTACTAACAATTTTTCATTTAGAAAATGTATTCCAACTGGAATGAAATGCGAGCAATTAGAGTCTATAGAGATTAATTTTTGTTGCTGTGGATTTCCTTCTTGTGAAGATAATAACTTATTATCTTGTAAGCAAAAATAAATTAGGTAATTGTGACTGTTGCATGACATATTCTGGCTCTACCAGAACCCTGCAATCTGGAAGATCTCAGGGATCAGTATGTAACAGAACCTTTTATAAATGTATTAAAGACTCCATTTCCCAAGAGGACCCCATCTGCTGTATTGTAAGATGATAGGTGCTACAACTCATATCACATAAGGGATTCATTTTGCCTTCCCACAGCGCAGAAGGTAACGGTCTTCTGTGGGTTATAAATATCTTTCAAAGAGCTAATTACTGAGAAATTAACTACTGTAAACATTGCCTTATTATAAGATGGTGATTAAAGTAGACCTGTTTGTTACACAATGGGAGAAGCCATTCTGTTTTAATAAAGCACCAAATATTGAAGACATTGAGCCATTAAATGATAATTCTCATTTTAGTATCTTGTGGATTCTTGATAACTTGATGAAGTCTGATGGTCGATCTGCATGGAAACCCTACCAATCAAGAGAACTTGATTCTGACACGTACACCGATGCTACTGTTAATGTCTATAGGACTGCCATACTTGGTTAGGTTATCTCTGGTAGTGCCATTGACTATAATGGAGCAGAAGTGCGTATGAATGGCTACATCTATATTCCAAAATAGTTCTCTTTTCCCGATTAGTGAAAGTCCCAGTGGTCTGACCACCAGCAATTATCAAGTTATCACCTATCCTGTGGATAAATGATACCTTTCTAGGAAGGGAACAACCCTTTATTGTGCATACAGACCTCAAGGACCCCATACACCGATATCGGTGGCCTTGACCAACAGTCTAATGTATACAGGGACTTCCAAACTCTTCCCTGACAGATGATCTTGGGGAAGATAAGAATCTGGGATATCTGATTTTAATTGTAAATTTTTTTATTCCTGGAGAAATAAGCAGCCACCATAGGAATCTGGCAGTGACTCTCTCGTAGAGAACGCACAAGTGTTCTGCAGCGTGAGTGCTCCTATATATGGAGGAGTCTGCAGAAATAGCTGCTAGGCCAAAATATAATCTGAACCATCATCCAGCTATTGTGAATGGAGCCCCATAGAAAGGAGTCATTTATCTGACAACTATCTCTCCTGGTTTCTCCATTCACAAATGCTCAGCCCAGCGGTCATGTGCTCTTTATGTGGTTGAGTAGAGTAAAATGCAGCCAAACTTCCCTGGAAACAACACATCCAGGGAAAACAAAACAATTGGGAATTGTAAATCAACATGCCAGATCCCTCTCTACCCTGGAATCATTTGTCAGGGGAGAATCAAAGATCCCCCATACACCTTAGATGGTAGTAGGGTCCAGTTGACACTATTCTAATAGGAATGGCAGCCTTGAAGCACCTCATACTTTGGTCATTTCCTCCATTTGCAGTAAATTGATTATAGCATTTTTATGAGTATAGAAACAGAAAGGCTTTTGGGTCTTCTTTGATACTGACCATATGACTTCATGCGGTAGGCATATGAGCTATCAAAAATGAGGTCCCTCTGTTGTGTATTTTGCTCGAGCCAAAAATTACTTCATAAAAGTTTGTATTGCTCAGTGTAACTGAATACACAGAACTTCTTAAGCTTCAAGTGCTGTCCAAAACATTATATGCTTATTCCATAAACACATGGAGAGAAGTAGTAGTAGTTTATAACTTAAAGAATAAGAGTTTTAAGTGCCTTAACAGAGCCGAGGAGTGACAAACGTACAGAAGATATGCCTTGGCCAGAAGCCATTTTTCTAGGTTTGAAAGGGGACTCTAAAATGAAATGTAATGAAATATTGCTTCTCTCATCATAGATTTCTTCTCTCGTACTTGAGCTTTTCCTATATGTTTCTGTTACCCATCGTTATATCTTGAAGACATATTTCATTATATTTTGGTTAGAGCAGTTATCTAAAGTACAGATATAAAATGATACCAGATGACCCAAAGGGACTGACTTGTGTTTGTTTTATCCATTATATTTTCGGCTCAGTCTTGATTGTCTTCTCTAACCTCTGTTTGAAGTGGTGAAATGAGAAAAGACAGAAGGTCTAGGTCCCCAGAGAAGACTGATTCTGTATTAGTCGGTCAACTTCCTTTTTATGCTTGAAGTTAGGGAACTGATCTGAGAACTTTTACTTGGAATTTGGAGCCCTTTTTAGTCAATGTTTAAGAATGGCCCCTTCAATGAAAATCATGTTCTGTATAGTGCTATAGGACCTTCTCCAATGTAACTCCATTATTAATAGAGTTCATTGACTGTTAGTGAGATTTTAAGGTTATTGTCCATGGAGGAGAATAAATTATATTTACTTGTGTTTAGCTGTGCTGACATTTTTCTGGCAGGTTTATTGCTGTAGTATTTTTTTCTAGTTTATTTCTTATTGATTTCATCTTGTTTTGTGGGAGGACAAGGAGACATGTGACAAAAATTATGTTTCAAGAAGCACATATGCATATTAGTAAGAGTAAGCATCCTGTTTGTATGTATGTGCAGCTGTAGGTACATGATGGCCATATGGGTTCCTGCGTAGTTTTATGTACGTATGTACAGTCCATGTAGAATAAGTACCTAGCATTAATGTGTGTTTCCATTGATGGCCGCATGTGTACCAGCACATGAGTAAATTAAGGGTTCTGTGCATACAAGTCAAGACACATTTAACCCTTTTTTTCCCTCGATTGTCATTCTAAACATCCGGGCTCCACATGGTGGCAAAAAAAATACTCTAACTAGCCATCGAACAGCCAATGTAGATTAGGTGTTTGTGGATGTTTTTATTTCTGTATGGTCCCAATGTGAAATCGTGAAGGGGCCACCACCTACAATTTATCATTTCCAATACATACTGTATGTCTTCTCTACCTCTGTCAACTCCTCTGTAAGTATGAATACATGTGGAAAAGTAAGGGTTGGTTATAAATATGTATGTATTTGTCTCTGTTGTAAGTGTTTGCATTTGTACGGGTGTGTATATGTGTACATGGGTGTGTATGTGTACATATGTGTTTGATTGTGTGTACATTTGTGTATATGTACATGGGTGTGTACATGTGTGTAAATGTATGTGTATATATTTGTGTATATGTACATGGGTGTGTATATGTGTACATGTGTGCTTGTATGTGTGTACATGCAAGTGTTAGTGTTTCTGTGCTTGTTGCCATTTACATGTTTGTGCATGTGCTGAATGGATGTAGCTATAAACTGAGACAGTAATTTTCCTAGTATATTCAGTAATAAATAGTCAGCCGTTCCCCTGCATTGTTCCAGTTATATCTGCGCTGAGTACCTGCTATCATAGCCATCGGTCATGTTTTCACAATCCTCATATCCTTGATAGAAGACTTTTCCTGCTTGTTACCATGTTAATTTAATATCAAACCACCTGTAAATGCAATTTCTTATCTGTTTGTTTTCCAAAAGTCACATCTGTGTGCTTTAGAGTATTAATATAATGCTGCTTCTTTGATCTTATCTCCACCTTACTTGCATCTGGTTTCATAAACAGACTTCCATTAAAAAACAAGCTTAAAGGAGAAAGCACGCGTCTTCTCAGTGATAGTTTATACACCACCAGGAAGGTTTCACAGATCTGTTTTATCAATAGATGGATCTAACTTTCTGTCTCCATATCCAGTCTTTCTATTTATCTATCTACTCCTATCTGTCTGTCTGTCTTTACGTCTATCTATCTATTATCTATCTATCTGAGTATCTAAAAAAAACAAAAAAAAATGAAGCAGCACAAGCAAAGGTGCAGGCGCTAGCCCACATTTTGCAACCCACCATCCTATGGTACATAAAAAAGCAAATAAAGTGGACAGCACTCATTTTTTAGTGCTACCCGGCTTCTTTGCTTCTATCTCTCTATCGATTTATCGATCTGTCTATCCATCTCATATTATCTGTCCTCCATTTACATATAGCAAAAATGGCAGCACTCCAGACTTGGGAGTTTCTCTCTTTTTCTTTCTTTTTCTTTTTTCTCTTTCTTTCTTTTTTCTCTTTCTTTTTCTCTTTTATTTCTTTCTCTTCTTTCTCGCTTTTCTTTTTGTAATATACAGTTATAAGTTGGAAACAGAAAGACATCCACCCAACTCCCCTTTTGCTTACACAAATTTTGCAATAATCTTGGTTGTTTTGTATGAATTGCGATATAATAATAATATTAATAATAATAAAAGATAGTACTGCAGATGGACTGTATACATGATGTGAATGTGGAAACTTTGGAATTTAGCCCAGTAGAGGGCGCCAACATCAGGTTTGAAGTCATAGACTATAGCCATACAATGACAGTAATGTAAAACAGAATTTTGAAATATACTTGGGAAAAAGTGAGGGATTGTGTAGTGTAAGATTTATTACTACATGTCATACATGACCATTACAACATGGAAATTTTCAGAATTTTGATCCGAGTATTTTTTTTCTGTGTTTATCTGTAATACATTCCCATTCCCCTTCTTGGGAGAGAGACGGCATCTGTTGCATCTGTTGCAGATGCTCTCGTGAATAGGGAGGATTCTGTCAGCATGCGAGAAAGGCACATTACACATGTGGGGAATCATGATCATTTTGAGTCATTAATGGCTTTCTAAACCATGACATAGCCAAGGAAGAATGTCGAATCTTTCATCCCCTCAAAATGGGAAAAACCTGTTCAGCTATCTGGTAGCGAGGCCTGCGTTCGTGTGACACTATTGCATACTAATGGCGTCTGTGTAGAAAGAGGTGTTAAAGGCTGCGGGACATTTGAGTAGGTGATAATAGGACGTGTTTCACATTGACGCTCAGCATTATCATTACGTGGAAGTTGATCTTGTGTATTATGTGTTGTATGCATGCTCCGATGTGTATGGTAGGCCATGTCACCAGTGCATTGCAAGAGTCAGAGCAATTAGTCACTGAACGCGCCATTTCTATGGTTAAAGTGACTTTTTTGGTCAACAGTAACACAATGTATGTCCTGCAGATATCACTGTTGTAAGAATGAACTGCTTATCCGAAAAAAAAGTCATCTACCTTTTAAGTTAACAGTTTTGATAATAATTTTCCTAGTGAGTTCCTTTTTTTCCTCCCTGCAGGCGTGTTTAGTAACCCAATACAATGAATGCAATGCAATGGCATCCACACAATCCACAATTGGTATGAGCATGAAGTTATAAAATGGTCATAAAATTATAGCTCGCCTGCTTATTGATAGTTTCCAAATAACAACTGATATTTTTTTCGTTGTACAGGAAACACAAGGCAGTGTTCACACATAGCGTAAACACTGCGTTTTTTTTCTGCTGCTTTTGATCTGCATGTTTCCTGCAGGTGTCTGCACAAAAATGCACAGCTACAGTCTTCTGTGAGTGCTGTGTATTTTAATGCGCTTTTTTTTCTATTTTATGTGTTTTTGGTGTAGATTTGAAGCAGCTTTTTTATTGTGATTTTTTTATGTAGGAAAGCTTTTGTTCTGCACAGAAAAACACAACCGTGTTTATATACATGCGTTTTTACATGCAGTTTTTATTCAAGCTCCTCATAGAAGCTTGTACAGAAAAAATACCAAAGATACATAGTCCAACAGCGTCTTTAGAAGCACAGTGGTCAAGAGATTTCATGAAGTCACATCTGCTTTTCTTGGATAGTTAAACACAGAAGATTTTCTGCACAAAAAATGCCATATTTACGCTAAATGGAACATGGTCTAATAAGAATGATCTCAAAATGGCAAATTGCTGATTGTTTCCAAGTAACTATAGGAGGTGTTTCTTCTATGGTGCACAATTAAAAATATATCAAAATAACAAAAATTGCATGGACGATACTACAAGATGCTGGATTGTATGCTTGCTGACCATTTAACCAGCATTAAAAAGTGGGTTGTCTGGTAACTGCAGACCAGCTCTGAGTCTCCGGATACTGCACACCAGCTCCGATTCTCAAGGTACTACAGATCAGCTCCGATTCTCAGGATACTACAAACCAGCTCTGATTCTCCAGGTACTATAGACCAGCTCTAATTCTTTGGGTACTGCACTCCAGCTCCTATTCTCCTATCCTATACTACAGACCAGCTCTGATTCTCTGGTACTACAGACCGGCTCCAATCCTCCGGTAATACAGCCCAGTTCCGATTCTCTGGGTACTACAGACCAGCTCAAATTCTCAAGGTACTACAGATCATCTCCAATTCTCAAGGTACTACACATCAGCTCCGATTCTCAGGACACTACAAACCAGCTCTGATTCTCCGAGTACTATAGACCAGCTCTAATTCTTTGAGTACTGCACTCCAGCTCCTATTCTCCGGGTACTACAGATCAGCTCTGATTCTCTGGTACTACAGACCAGCTCTGATTCTCTGGTACTACAGACCAGCTCCAATTCTCCGGTAATACAGCCCAGTTCCAATTCTCTGGGTACTACAGACCAGCTCCAATTCTCTTGGTACTACAGACCAGCTCCAATTCTCTGGGTACTACAGACCAGCTCCAATTCTCTGGGTACTACAGACCAGCTTCAATTCTCTAGGTACTACAGAACAGCTCCAATTCTTTGGGTGCTACAGATCAGCTCCTATTCTCCTTGTACTGTACTACAGACCAGCTCTGATTCTCCGGGTACTATAGACCAGCTCCAATTCTCCTGACACTGCACACCAGCTCCAATTCTCTGGTACTACAGACCAGTTCCAATTCTCAGGGTACTACAGATCAGCTTTTATTCTTTGAGTACTACAGATCGGCTCCTATACTCCGGGTACTACAGACCAGCTCTGATTCTCCGGGTACTACAGACCAGCTCTGATTCTCAGGGTACTGAAGATTAACTTCTCTTCTCTGTAATAGAAGTTCTGCAGTACCCAGCAGCGGCTACTGTATAAGAAATAGAGCAGCCTAGTGCAGCTCTGTTCAATGTTCTCATATCCGGCGCTTACAGCATTTGATCATTGAGGGTGCTGGGTTTTCGACCCCACCAATCTGATATTGATGATCTATTTTGAATATACGTCCACAATATCTTGTGAGTGGGCAATAATAGGCTCAGTTTTATGTCTGTATATGTGAGTCCACTATGTTTTACTTTCCACAAGACATGGACAGTGAAGGGCCCACTTTCTTAGGCTATGTTCACATGTCCAATAGTGATCAGTTAGAATGGATTCAGCAGCAATACGTTGGCAAAAAAGTTCGGCAGAAACAACTTTTTAGTTTGTTTTTAAATAACTGATCTCTGCTGGATCTGTTTTTTTAACATTGAAGTTGATGGAAAACAGGTGCGTTAATTAACTATCCGTTTTTCTTTCATTTGTAACATCTGTTTTTTGCTTACTGGAAACAGTAAGCAAAAAAGGATCTTCAACTGGATCCAGTAAGCAAAAAATGGATCCATTACAAATGAAAGAAAAATGGATCGCTGATTAACGGATCTGTTTTCCATAGACTTCAACGTTAAAAAAAACAGATCCAGCTTAAATCAATTTTCTAAAAACTGAAAAACAAGTTGTGTTTGCACAACTTTTTTTCCATTTCAATTGCTGCTGGATCCGTTCTAACGGATCATTACTGGACATGTGAACATAGCCTTGGGTTGTAAGGTGCTGATACATTTTTTAGGATCCATATTCGGAATTAGCCATTTTTCAAATCCCTCATGAAGCGATCACCTTATTGGAAATTATATAATTGCCCCCTTGTGCTAAATGTTATCAGTTCATACTCATTTTCCTGATGTACTCATATTAATCAACTTTCCTTTTCTAAAAAGTCACCTGTCAGAGAATCCCATTACCGAAAGTCGCATTGTTCACAAATTAACGTCAGGAATGCATTTGGAGCGCTACCAAGAACTTGTTATAATTGCTCACATGCAAGTAAAAGCTTTGCTCATGTATTCATTATTTGATGCAAGGGATTAAGTGTGATTACAAGGATGACATTGCAGCTTCTCTCCTAATAGGTAAATCAGTGTTTATGCCAGAACTGCTCTGATTTCTTTCAGGGAGAAGGCTTTGATACGGTACCATGGCGTACTGCTATGTTCTATGTGGCACTGATCACTAAGCTTAAAAATGACTGAGTATGGGAAAAGTGGAATATTAATCAAGTCTAATTGTTGGCACTGACAGTGAAACACAAAGGTCGGAGCAGTGCTGGTTCTGCTTTGTAATTAGTGACTTTTAGTACCAGTGTAATTACTGTAAATTTAAGGGCATTTGTGTTTATGGAATCTCTGCATGAGAACATTCAATTAGTGCTAGAAGCCAGCGCTATGGATGTAGATAAGAAAATACTGCGACTATAATTTACCTGCATGTACCTGCGTCTTCTTTATGGCTCTCAGGTCACCAACGGGGCACAGAAATGTGTTACTTAAAAGGAATCTATCAGCAGGTTTTGCTGTGTAATCTGAAGGTAGCATGAGGTAGGGGCTGAGACACTGATTTCAGCGATGTGTCACTCATTAGGCTGCGTGTGTTGTTTCAATGTTATGAGTGTTTTATCAGCAGGAGATTAACACTACAGGACTACAGCTCAGGTGCATCCTGGTCCAATTCCACCCCCAACACTGATTAGCAACTTATTTTCAATATACACAATGCTGTGGGTGAGGTTAGCTTTCTCAGCCCTGCTACATGCTGCATCTAAAAACTCTTATTGTGTCACAACTTCTACTCCCAGTTATCTAAATGACAAATTTCTGGAATCAGGGTCTCTTTCTCTACATTATGCTGCTCACAGATTCACAAATAAGATAGCAAAAACCTGGTGACAAATTCCTTTAACCCCTCTCCGACCTATGAAATATATACGTATGTCACAGGTCGCTTGCCCTCTTTGATGCGGGCTCTGGCGCTGAGCCCGCATCTTTTCAGGCACATATTAGCTGATCCCGCATCTTTTCAGGCACATATTAGCTGATCTGATCAGCTGTCATGTGCCCCTAACAGCTGAGGGTGGAATCGAGTTCCACCCGCGGCTGTTAACATGTTAAATGGTGCTGTCAATTTCTCTCAGCGGTTTTTAACATGCATGCTCCGGAATCACGTCATAAGATCCGCCCATTGGCACCCCTGTCACATGATCGCAGGGTGTCGATGGGTTTAGCATGAAAATGACCCCTGTGGTTGTCATTGCCAATCTGCTATGAGCGCCGCCCCGTTGCAGGCATTCATAGCAGATGAGCATTTTTGCTACAGCCCTGCTATGTGTAGCACAAGCGATCAGATGATAGCAGCTTCAAGTCTCCTAAGGAGACTATTGAAGCAAGTAAAAAGTAAAAAAAAAAAAGTTTTTAAAAATATTTAAAAAATTTGAAAATAGAAAAGTTTGAATCACCTCCCTTTTGCCTCAAAATAAAACAATAAAAAAAAATCAAAAATACACATATTATCACCGAATTCAGAATCGCCCGATCTATCAAAATATAAAAAGAATTAATCCGATCGGTAAACTATGTAATAAGAAAAAAATCAAAACGCCAGAATTACGTTTTTTTGGTTGCCACAACATTGCAATAAAATGCAATAACAGGCGATCAAAATATTGTATCTACCCCAAAATGGTATCAATAAAAATCTCAGCTCGACACACAAAAAATAAGCCCTCACCCAGCCCCAGATCATGAAAGATGGTGACGCTATTGATCTCAGAAAGTGGCACCATTTTTTTTTACAAACTTTGCAGTTTTTTTTCACCACTTAAATTAAAAAGAACCTGTACATGATTGGTGTCTATGAACTCGAAATGACCTGGAGAATCAAAATGGCAGGTCAGTTTTAGCATTTAGTGAACATGGTATAAAAAAAAAAAAACAATTGTGGAATTTTTTGCAATTATCCCGCATTTGGAATTTTTTTCACGTTTTTCAGTACACTATATGGTAAAATCAATGGTGTCGTTCAAAAGTAAAACTTGTCCTGCAAAAAACAAGCCCTCATATGGCCACATTGACGGACAAATAAAAAAGTTATGGCTGTGGGAAGAAGGGGAGCAAAAAATGAAAACTCAAAAAAAAAACAGAAAATCCCAAGGTGGAAAAGGGGTTAAAATCAACCTGTCATGTTGAAAATGGCATCTGATCTACAGGCTGGAGGTTATAGAGCAGGAGGAGCTGATCAGATTAATATACAGTTTTATTGGAAGTTTCAGAAAACTTGCATCTAATTAATTGAATTTCCTGGTGTTTGTGCAGAGTCCAGTGGGTAGTCCTATTCAGTGATTGACATGCTTCCCTGTATGACTGTATGCAAAGATACCTATCAATCACTGAGGAGTATCCACCCACTGGATTCATATCCATACAAACTAACACGCTCTCTGATTATGATGTATATTAATGTTATATATATGCTTTTCATAGCTTTTAACACTCATGAGCCCTGATTCATCAAAGTTTTTACACCAAAAAAGTGGCTTATAAGATTTGAAAAGTCGCAATATTTTGGCGCAATTCGGAGCTGGTGTGGAACGGAGATGGGGTGAGATGAACTGTGTCATTTCCAAAGCCAGAAATCTCACTCCAGTCCCAAACTCGAGTAAGATTTCTGGCGTAGCGCACCTCTTTAAGAATCAGGAGGGTCTGACTCCGCCACCCCCCTTAAAGCAAATTGGTCTTGATGAATCGGAGCCATTGCGTTTACAATTTTTACCCATCATTGATACATTTATGTGTCTAATGATGTAGTTGTCTCCTCTTGTGGATCTGTTGCCCCCTGTCTCTCCTGTGAGACTCACTTTCTATCATTTTTTCATTTTAAATCCTTTTCCTGATATATTGATATTGCTCATAAATATTGTCTATTTGTGTATAAACGCTCTGGTTGTCTCCCCAGTTTTTCTAAAGGATATATTCATGTATAGTAGTGGTGTACCATCTAATGAGTACAAGAACCTCCTAATGCTCCCTCAGCAGATGATATTCGAGGAAAAAAGGATCAGGCATGTTCAAACTCCGCTCCTGATCCTTTTGTTCTCACAGAAGCTAAGCTGATAACAGAGGTATCTAGCAGCAGCTTAAAGTTGTCCAAAACTGTTGAATTTGGCGGGACTGGCCGACTTTCTGATGTATGGGGGAAGAGAAAAATTGGGCACTTGGTATTTTGATGCCTGATCTTTTTGTTTTTTGGGAAGAAAACCTGGTGCCAGAGGTGTGGGGCAGTGGTTTCTTTCATCTTCCTGTTGAAAAAACGTGAATGCTCAACTGAGCCAAACATTCACGTATATGGGAAAGTCAGAAACAATAGTTGTTTGCCAAAAGAATATTAGTCTGACAGCTATTTCAGGGGTAGACATATCATTGGTCCAGCCTGTACATCCGCACAAGGGTCCGAGAGCTAAAGGGGGTGCATTTCCATCTCCAAAACAGGAGAAATTGTGCTTTATGATGTGTTATTGGGCTGTAAAGGGTCCATATACTGTTCTTGCACAGGGGCCCTATTCTGTCTGTGTCCGCCACAGAGCTATCTTGTGTATATGTCCAGCTTTACTCGCCTCTCTCTCTTGAAAACACATTAGTGCTGGACCGAACCCCACATTAATATGTATAGAGATAGCAAAGAATTGCCGAAAACATGCTTGGTCAGATATGTTTGTGTTTTTACTGATGATTCCGTTATTGTCTGATACCTTTTATAGTGGTTTGTTTCTGATGGGAAAAGAAAGGATGGGGTGTGAAATTCAACATGCCTGATCCTTCTTTCTCCAAAGATCATTTGTTGAGGGAGAGTCAGGAAGCCCCTATAAATCTAAAATGGTTAGCTTGTTCTGTCAAAACTGTCTGGTTTGGCCAATAATTTTATGTGAATGGGGGCTCCAAACTCCCCCAACAGAACCATTACTGCCCCCATAACTCAGAACGGGTATACTTCAGAGGTGTCATTTTGATGAAGAGACACTGACCTACAAGGCCACGTGCCCACGTTGCGTATTTGGTGAGTTTTTTACCTCAGTATCTGTAAGCTAAAACCAGGAGTGGAACATAATAGAAACTCGTCATCACTTCTGCATTTTTCACTCACTCCTGGTTTTGGCTTACGTATTCTGAGGTAAAAAACGCACCAAATACTCAATGTGTGAACGTGGCCTAAACGTTTTTGAAGCTAATGAAAGGATTAGGTCTTGTGCACACATTTACTATTTGGTGAGTTTTTTACCTCCAGTATCTGTAAAGGCCCCGTCACACTTAGCGACGCTGCAGCGATCCCGACAACGATACGACCTGTCAGAGATCGTTGCTGCATCGCTACGTGGTCACTGGTGAGCTGTGAAACAGGCAGGCTCACCAACGATCAGGGGAGCAGTGACATCGTGGAAAGAATCTTTCCACAATGTCCTGCTCCTGGTTACCAGCCTGCTGAAGCAGGAGCAGGCTGCTGAAGCAGGAGCAGGCTGGTAACCATGGTAAACATTGAGTTACTAGGGGCACACGCGCACCTAGTAACCCACTGTTTATCATGGTTACCACTCTGCTACGGTGAGTGGGAGGTTACCGCTCACTTTAGCAGGCTCGTAACCATGATAAACAGCGGGTTACTAAGTGCGCGTGTGCCCCTAGTAACCCGATGTTTATCATGGTTACCAGCCTGATCGCTGCTCCCGCTGGTCACACACAGCGATGTCTGCTGACCAGCGGGAGGGCAACGACGAAAAAAAGGTCCAGGACATTCTGCAGTGATCAGCGACCTCACAGCAGGGGCCTGATCGCTGCAAAGTGTCACACATAGCGACATCGCTGGTGAGGTCGCTGTTGCGTCACCAAAATCGTGACACAGCAGGGATCTCGCTAGCGATCTCGCTATGTGAGACGGGGGCTTAAGCCAAAACCAGGAGTGGGTGAAAAATGCAGAAGTGGTGACGTGTTTGTATTATACTTTTCCTCTGAATGTTCCACTCCTGGTTTTGGTTTACGAATACTGAGGTAAAAGAAAACTCACCAAATCCTCAACATGTGCACGTGGCCTTAGATGGCTCATGGAGGAGAAACAAGTTGATATATGCTGCCATTGTAACCACTAGTTCACTTCTGTTACGGACACCCTCACATTAATGTAAAGGAAATAGGTTTCTTTTCAGCACTAAGCATCTTATATTTAAAAATAGAAGAATCAGTTCCTCTGGCAGTACAAGACTTTGCTGCTCTGAGGGCTTAAAATGGTAAAGTTACTAAATTATAATGGATTGTGTCATTCTTAAAAATTTAGGGAGTTAATTAGGCTGCTGAGCAATTAACCAGCGAGAATATATTAAAAAATGATGCGTGCACTGCTAGAAGCATACCATTATGATTAAAAACCCTTCTATCCTCCTCTTATTCCAAGAGCTGGATGTTATCAGTCTTTGGGAGAGAAAATAACATGTAGCATCCTGCTTAAAGTTCACACTAGCCGGAGCGCTCAGTTTTAAAATTCATACCGCTTCCTAGTTATTTACAGCAAATCCTATTACTGCTCAGCGGGCTAATGTATCATCGTGCTATTGCACTTTCACTCCTACTAATGAAAGAATTGTGATACACATTACCTATCCCCTGCTGTTTGCTTTAGAGGAGGTATCATTTTCCTTCATCTTGTCAAAGTATGTAGGCAATTGTAACCCTTGCAGTACTTGAGGGACTTTTACGACTGACACTAGAAAGCAATTTAGGCCGAAGTCTCTTGCTGCAAGGAACCTGATAAACACCTCAATTTAGTAAATGTGCTCCCTTCGGGGTAACTGGCCCAGGCTTGGGGGACGCCCTATTTCCGTCTTCAGGCACCACTATAATAATGGGATACGGAGATGAATTACTGTAGATGCTTGGTGACTAGCCCGATAAGGTTTAGTGCTATCAGAGCGGCAATTTTACCCCGTATCGGAAAATCTTTCTAACTGCAGTTATTATATGGGGCTGAATTATCGAGCAGTGAGATTTTCTTTCTTTTCAGGACTTATGATCACATCAGGATTTTATTTTTTGTTAAATTGACACAGCTCTAAAAATGAATTCTTCATACCAGATAAATCCACATTGTGATGACCTGAGGATTAGGACTTATTGCTTCACTTTTCTCTAAATAAAATGGTTTTGATTTCCTCCAAAATGCTGCAAAACTGATTATATGTTTTGTATCATTTTATAAGCAATGTGCTACCTGGTTTCTGCACTTCTGTATTTATCACCCACTCCAGATTTTGGTTTCCAAATACTGAGGTAAAAAAACTCATCAAATACTCAACGTGTGAACGTGGACTTAGAGTTCAAAATGCAAATGAGAACCTATATATACTCCAGTAGCAAGCAAAAAATAATAAAAACCATAAACATCAACTAGTATATGTCTTATGTTAAACAACACATTACTTAGCAAAATGAGTCATAAATATAGACTCAGTCCAATTCATCAGTGTGCTGCAGTCCTGAGATAGTCCTTAAATCTAACACAGGGGGGTACTTGACATTTTTCTATCAGTAGATTAAAATAAACATCCACTTTTGAAGACATTTTTATTTTTCAAAGTAAATGAATTATATTTCTGTGTGGATCTATTTCTTAATAGTTCCATTGGAGCATAAAAACTCAGTTTTTCTGATGCAGACCTCCAAATCCCCTGCATACATTTGGCACTAAATACAAAAATTTTGCCTGCCCGCATCTGCCATTGGAGAGAGCTTACTGAAAACTGTCATTGAGTCTGATATATCAATAGTGTACAATTATTTCCTAAGCTCCCCCTAGTGGATCCTTCAGGTAGACAATATAATAATATTTAAAGGGTAATTTCTATCTTTAGCCGTTATTACCTATTTTTTAGTCATTTATTTTACTTACATATATAGCAACATATTGCACAGAGCATACAGACTTTATCAACACTGTCCCCTTTGGGGCTCACAATCTAAATTGCCTAGTATATCTTTGTAGTGTTGAAGGAAACCAGAAGGAAACCCATGCAAACACATGGCGAAAAAAAGCAACCAAACTTGCAGATGTTGTCTTGTGGGGTATAAACCCAGAACCACAGCACTGCAAATTATCTGAGCCACCGTGCTGCCCATATTTAGTGGATAGGTGATAACTTGCTGATTGGGGGCTAACTACCGCGAACCCAATGATCCCAAGAATGAGGCTCTATTAATTCTGTATGAGACTGCCAGAGATAACCAAGTGCAGCATTCTGCTTTTTCTGGCAGTCTCATTGAGATTGACTTTGCAGAGTCAAGGTCTCAGATTGGTGGTGGCTTGGGCATTGGGATCAGGGAGTTATCAACTTATCAGCGCCAATTAAAAGAGAAGTGGGTAAAGCTAGAGGCAGACACAGGCATCCTGCTGCAAGTTCTCCTAAAACGACAGTTACAGTTATCCGTAGAACTTTATGAGCATGTAGCACCCTGAGGATTCGGCTGCTACAGGGGTATTACACCTCAAGCCAGAGGTGTGGTATTCCACTCCCGGGTAAGGATGGAGTGTGGAACTGAGCTAGTAGGCTGCATGCACTACATACATCCCATTTCCGGGGGACAGAACTACGGTACTCCCACCAGTATATGTGCAGGTACGACAGCGTCTGTCCCTGGCTGGAGTGGGAGGGGGGTGGAACATCCCAGTAGTGTAGGGGCAGATAGGGGGAGTAGTCTGGGTAAAGATAGGAACTCATTGGGTGCTGGTCACCTGAGCTCACACATAGAGGGAGTATATAAGGTGGGCACCATCTTAGAACAGGGTCAGAGTTTAGCCTGAGGAGCAGAGCAGAGGAGCTCAGCCAGGAGGGCTGACAGGGAGCTGTGGCTCCGGCTGGGCCCAGCTCCAGAGCAGAGCCTGCAGAAGGAGAGAGGAGAAAAGAAGGACCTAGAGAGGAGACAAGAAGGGAACCCCAAGATCCCAGAATCAAGACAAAAGGGTGAAGGGTTGGCGGACAAGGGTACCGGATCCCAAGCTGGCAGAGGCCAAAACCAACCTTAGCCAGGAACCGGAGGTCGTGGTCAGGATCTGCCACGACCCTCACCAAATCCACTAGAAAGGCACACCGAGTATAGGGTCAGGGAGCCCAAAGGAGGCTTGACCACCAAGAGACCCGAGGGAGCCGGCCAAAAGTGGATCCCTGGTGGGAACGGCCAGAGGAAGGGAGAGTCAGAAAGGAGCTCAGGACCACGCTCCGGAATTGCCTGGGGGTTGGCCGAGTCCAGGACCTGGTGGACGCAGCACAGCTCGGGTGGTCACTCAAGGCCAGAGTGACCAAGAGAACACCAGTAAGTAAAAACCCTGAACTGCATCTCCTGACTCTGAATCTTCTTTCTGCATCATCACAACCCCCATCATCCACAGCTGCTGCCCTGAGGCCATACCCCTCCCGTTGGGGGTTATACCATCACTGCTGCACATATACCACCGGCCTCAGCGGACTGCTCTGCAGCGGCGGCGTCAAAGCCGCACTCAACGGGTGGCGTAGTCGACAATCAAGTTAACATCTACTGCCATAGACTGCCACTTAGTTTGACACCCTGGGCACGGACCGGGTCACCGCCACAAGGACTACTACCCCTATCCAGATCTGGCTCCGGGTATCCCTTGCACATGGCCCAGGGGGTGCGTCAAGCACCAACTGTGAATAAAGAATTTTGAGAATGAGCAATCAGCTCAGGATTATAAAGAAGCAGATTTCTCTTATAAGACATATACAAAGTTTCTTATTTTAATATGTACCATCAATTTCTGAAAAAAATTAAAATGCCAGGTACTCTTTCCATTTTCTGATACTTTCCACTTCCAGTCTCCTATAAAGAATAAGACAGGCCTATATAATAGCCAGCATGTGCCCTAGTCTTAGTGTGTAGCCATCGGTGAACACTGCTATATATCTTCAGTGTGGGCAATAAATACTTCATCTAGATAAATGCTAACATAAAAATCATAGATACATGGAATATTCACATTGATCAGAGGAAATTCCTCAATGTACTGTATAATGGCTGCATATGTGCTGCATTCTGAAAAGAATACATTTATGAATGGGCTATACATTCACTCCTGGTATGTTTGACTATGGAGCCAGATCTACCAATATATATTAAATACCTTGAGGCATTTCTCTTACAGGGAGCCTTGAGAGCAATTTCTGACCTTTAATGTCAGGAAAGATTTATTGTACATGCCACCCACTGTGCGTGTAAGCCGTACTGGACCATGCACCATCTCTTAATGCAGGGTTAGTCCTGTCTGATGCTAATGGTCTTATTTAGTGGAGAACACTAGTAAACAAAGTGACATTTCATGTAAACTTCAGCTCACATTAGTGACAATTAGCACTTGTCTGTAAATGGACCATTAATTCATAAACTCCTTTAGTTAAGCTTTTTATTGATAAACTTGAGGTCATCTCACTACTGGTTCAAGTAGCACAAATGGACTTTAAGTAATAACCCTCCTGGTAAAACCTTTGATCAAGCTATTAGAAAAGCAAATATCTGACAGCTAGTTGTTAAGTAAAGTGCTTTTCCCAATGTAATATAAAGTAAGGCTTGTGAGAATATAAGGGACCATCTAAACCAAGATCCATGAGCTCATACCCTACTTTCCAGCCCTGTAGGAACCAATGAAGCCATCACCTGCAGATCCAAGTGAGATATTTACTCATATCTGATGATAAAAGACTTGTGTTCCTTCAGGAGCACAAACGAGCATGGTAAAGGCGTGTTCTCATAGTATGCACTTATCACCTGTCCCATGGATGACTGTAGGACCCCAACTACTAAAAAATGAGGGTCCAGTGTATCATGTTTAAATGGAGCAGTGATCACATCTTCTACAGCTTCATTCAAAGACTGATGAACATAGCCAGGCTCTGCAGTCACGTCACCCCTGTTGATAAGTGAATGATTCTAGGAAAACCTTTTCAAGCAGATGCTTTAGAACAGGGTTCCCCAACTCCAGTCCTCAAGGCCCACCAACAGGTCATGTTTTCAGGATTTCCTTAGTATTGCACAGGTGATGGAATTATTGCCTGTGCAGGTGATGCAATTATCACCTGTGTAATACTAAGGAAATCCTGAAAACATGACCTGTTGGTGGGCCTTGAGGACTGGAGTTGGGGAACCCTGCTTTAGAACACATTGACAATTACATAAAATTCCCTTTTAGTGAATTCTGAATTAATAAAGGTGATCACTTACTTGGAAGACCCATTCTGTCCTTGCTCTACATGGACATCCTATTCATTGTGCAATACTTCATTAACCCTATGGTAGCGCTGCAGCAGAATTGAACGCTGCCTGCTGGATTCACCAGTAGACTACAGCTGATCATTGGGAATCGAAAATAGTAATCAGCTTATTGTTGGGAAATTTTTCGAATCAAAAATGTAAAAAAAAAAAAAGTGAACATCATCTTTAAGAAATCTTACGCTCCATAGAAATGTTACTTTTGATTATAATTTCCATGTAGTTTGAACACACTGAATACCTCTATCTTTGTAATCCTGTATTTCACTGCGTTCTAAAGGCCTGCAGATTTTATATAATGTGGTCTGAGTCACAAGAAAGGTCTTAATTTGATTATTGATCTACGCACTGAGCAGATCTTGGCAAATTGTGAGCAATGGCCTTTTCCTGACACTAATGGGACATTTTTTATCCTATGTTTGAGATATAGCAATGTTTCCATTCATGTACATTACTGTTATCCAATTATTTACATCAGTCTTCCCATAAAATATATGTTTATCATGAGAAAACAATGTGCTTTAGGCGTCTTGCTATCAAAGAGAATATATCATTGAATAACATCATAAAATACAGATGGTCACGGATGGTGTGTGTCATAAACTAGCCTGTCGGACATCTCTGACATATATCATCTAAATGAAATGCAACAGTAGACACTCATAGCCTTCATGTGTCACTGCCATTACTGTTTCTCCCTGTAAAACTATCATCCGCCTACACAGATACAGATACAGCCTAATGGTGGCCTAAATCAATATTAATAAGAATGTAGCCTATAGACGTCCTAGGCATCGGGCAAATATGTCTGTAGCAATAAGGTTGGATATTGTAGTACTACTCACATTAATAAATCAGTCATGCGCAGCTGGTGGTGCGGAATTTTATTTGAATACTATGATAACGATCTACATATCATATCATATTACAGTATAGTCCATGTAAACATATTACGTGTGCGTATGTTTTTATATATATATATATATATATATATATATATATATAATATAATCACAATAAATAGAATGTAATGATAAAGTAAGAATAACATTTCATACTGTTTTTTTTTTCTGCTAAACGATTAACAATAATAATATTGAGACATTAGTAAGAAATCCATTCAACATTTTCGCTGGATTGAAGTCCATGGTCTGGAAATATTCACAAAGTAGTCACATTCATTGTGTATGCATAACCAGTGCGTTATCATAATCTGTGACAGCAAATAAGATAATAGCCCAAAGATTTCAGGCCTCTTTTGTCCTTAGAGTTGCACTACTCAGACAACTCCTTCTTAAATACTATATTCCCCAATGTAAAATAAACATAACACATTCTCACTTCCCATACTGGCACCGTTACAGCAATATCGGCCCTGGATCACGCGTGACATTGTTCTACCACATGAGACCTGCAGCCAATCACTGGCCGCTGTTGGGCTGCAGTGCTCACAGCTCCCCCGAGCATCCGCGGTTTATCCGAAAGGAAGAAAAAGCACAGCACCTCAATAGTGGCAGTTGATTATCTGCAAGGCTCACACTTGGCAGATCCATGTCACTTGAGGTCTGGGAGACACGGCATCAGCGCGAAAGGTTAGCATGTGTTATTTTTATAATACACTGGTAAAAGATAGTATTTAAGAAGGGGCTCTCCCAGTAGTGGACAACCCCGTTTCCCAAAATCAATGCTTATCACTTATCTGCAGGATAAGTTCAAAGTTCAACTTCTTCAGTCACATCGACAATGAATAGAGTGGTAATGTGCATAGGAGACCATTGATTCATGCAAACAGAGCTCTCCAAGTCCCTATTCTTGGTATCAGTGGGGAGTCCCTGTTGTTGGACCCAACTTTTCCTCTTTCTTGTGGATAGAAGATAAGTTGTTATGGTGGGCCAATCTGTTTAATTTTGATTTTCCCTGAGATAAGATCTGATTTTGAGTTTTGCCATGTGGGATTTATTTCCCTATAGATATTCAGCTATTTCCATCTTTACTCCTGTAGATAAGTTTAATTCTCATTCCATGCAAATAACTGAACAGGGTTGACCCTTATTTATATGTTAAAAATGATCCCATCATTGAATAAAAAAAAGACCTTGTAGTCCCCTATTGATTCCCCACATCTCCACCGTACCGCTGGCTGAACCCCCACACCGCTGCCTAGGTCCTCCACCAGTCACCTTCCTCTTTCCGGTAAAGATATTGCATTGCTCGACTCCCTTTATTATGTGGGTTCTGCACAATCCTCTTTGGTTAATTCCTTATTTTGTCTCTCCAGAAACAGTTAACATGTTAATCTTTCAATGACACATTCTGTCCACTTGTAGAAGGCCTTGAGACTATTTCCACTCACTCCTTCCCTGGATCATAATACACCTGTATTCCACGTTAAATGTTAGTTTATCATAACCATTACCGGGGAATTATAATCAAAATGAAATGGTTTCACTCAGAAAGGCTTCTTGTTGTTAACATACGTTTCATCTGATCTTGGCGCTGACATATTGACTCAAGCATATTACTTGTGTAGGATATCTAGCCCAAGGCTGTTTGATATGCAGATTTTCTTTTCTTATTCCTTTTTTTAGTAGTGTGTGTAGAGGGACGAGGAGGGGGGGACGAGACAAACACGGAGCCAGTTCAGCTGTATTATAATGTGTCTGTCAATTTGAAATAATTACACTGAAATCACTGAGCTGAAGATTTATTATTTTTTTAATAGAACTCATCACAGAAACACTGATGCCTGCCTCTTGAATCAGACAAATAATATCTCCCTGGCCTTCCAGTCCCGTCTCAGCCGATTTGTCAAAGATGGCACAAGTGGTCATAAGCTAGGAAGCCAAGAGTGATTGCTAGTAGTGATCAACAACCAGTACTTAAGTGCAGTGACAAAAAAGAATCTGCAATGAAGAAAGTGTAGGTATTCCCCAGGGGAGATGATTGCTGATTCACTGGACCTTTTTTTTCTGCTTTTTTTCTCTTTTTTTTTTCCTCCTCTCTGAATCATGGTCCTGCTGAGCTAAGATTTATTACTGAATTGCTATAAAGACTGTCATTTCAGAGAGGCATGTCTGGAAACGTGTACTTAGAAAAAGGAAAATGTGATTTCTAATATTGCAGATGATATTAACTTAGTCGGCACAGTCGGTTGCAATTATGAAAAGCTGTGGCCCCGAAATGGAATTCTTTTTTCTCTCTCTCCTTTCCAAGAGTTGGCTTTATGAAAAATAGACTTGAAGTCCTTGTTACGACAATGTTCACAATGGCAGAGTCACAATAGCAGAAAATTCATAATGTAATGTCTAAGAGATGTAGGAGTGTGCAGATTGTTGTATAAAGTGCCATTGTTCTAAAGAGTGCTCTGGCCCAAAACGGCCATGCCATTAATCGACTATTCGCAACCTAGGTATTGATATTTTCTATCCAGAAGTGGTTAACAGTCTGGGTTATTTCACCAAAGTCCAATCTTTTTCACTTCTGGAAAGAACATCAGAGGCTTGTTGATAAGGTCCATGTTCATTGGTCTACCGGGAGACCTAAATGCTGCAAATTAATCAAATTTCAGGCAAGAATAGAAATGTCTTTAACTTAGGAGACTGTGAAAGGCTCCCTGTAAGAGACTATGTTAAGGGTATGAAAAATAGTAGTTTATGAGGGAATTGTGTTGCTTGACTAGACCTGCATGTTGCCATTGATGAAGAAGCTTGCCTAATTTTTTTTTTTACTCTGTAAGGTTCTTTCATTGATTCATGCTAGGGAGGTTGTAAATGAGCTCCTCGCTGAGACAAGGTTGAAGGTCAAAGTGTAGTGCCAGCTGCCCAGCCTGCCATAGAACAATGATGCATCCTTTTACACAGAAGAAAGGAACATTCCAGGATAATGTTGTATTGGGCTCCCGCTAATCTTTTTTTAAGCTAATGTCACAATTCCTTCTGAGCAGAATTTTTATGGTATCTGCAGAAATTAACCTTGTTACTCGGATTTCCCTTTAATATACTCTACAGTTCACTTATTTCCTGTTTGCTTGTGAAAGGCATCTTCACTAGAAGTCAGCATCCTGTGATTTGTCATCTTAAATTATCTTCTCCTTCCTCTTGCAGTAATTTAGTGTTTGTGACACTAAGTGGCCGTGCAGACACTCTCCTTTGCTGTTATTTTTTTGGTATTCAGTAAAGTAGTTCTAATTTAAGTCAGTACCAGATATAAGATACAGAAGAAATTTAAGATGGAAGCATGTAATGTCTAGGTCACAAAGCATTATTGTAATGGGGTTATGTGGTGTAAGCGTCCTACACTTGTGGCTATGTGTCCCTTCAACTTTAATAATATATTATAAACTCAGTCTTAAAGGGAACCGTTCTCCAGGTTTTCCCCATATAAAGTATGGCCAGCACTTTTAAGCCCTCTGTTACAGCATTCTAGTCTGCTGTATACAAGTACCCAATCCGCTCTGCGAGGCACAAAAAATAACTTTTATTATACTTACAAATGGCGTGGTCCAGTCCCATGACCATCTCTGGTCTTGATCTGTCGCCTCCTCTCTTCTTACGATCGCCATCCACCTTCCCTGTTTCATGTGCATGACACGTCCTATGTCATCCACAAAGTGTTCTTCATCACGCTCCTGTGCAGGCGCACTTCTCTCTGATCTGCCGAGGGCATAGCAAAGTACTGTAGTGTGCATGCTCCGGGAAAGGCCAAAGAGCGCTGATAAACCATAGGTTAAAGTTAGCGCATGCGCACTACAGTACTTTGCTCTGCCTTCATAAGAGCGACATGGTGGACACTGGGTGGATGACTTAGGACAGATCATCCACACAAAACAGGAAGAAGGATGCCGATATTAAGAAGAGCAGAGACGCTGGACCAAGACCAGAGATGGACCGGTTTCCTTTAAATTTTTACTGTACTCTCATCAAAAATAAATCAATAGTACAGGTGAATATAAGATACTTTTATCTCCACTTATGAGCAACTTTGTCTTGTCAACTCAAAGAAATAACAGTTTACAGTTCCTATTAAAATACATGGAGAGGGGAGGAGGAAGAGTGAGAAGCACTCAGCACAGTGAAAGGCCAAGAAGATTGTGCTACAGCTTTTAGCACATTTATTTTACTTTCACTGCTGGATTCACAGCCACACAGCATAGGACTGCCATATAATGTGTTCCATGCTACTGCTTCTGTCTGTGCTACAAAGGAAAGCAGGAATCCAACTTTCTCTGTACTATGTATGGGAGATATCATAGCAGCTAGTCTCATCCGAATAGGTCAGAGAGAACTGGAATTTAGAAATACATCCCTCATAGGGGAGAACTGGTGAAAAATGCAGCATACAAGTCAAAAAGTAGCCAGAAATAGTGTTATTCCTCATGTACACACACCACATATTATTCTGGAAAATGACTTGTGCACTTTAAATACATAGAGTAGTACGGTAATTAAAGTTTGGGATTACACTATATTTGGAATACAAAAAATATTTCACATAATATAATGCAGACTTGAAAGTTCAAAAAAATGGTGTCCTTCTGACTTTTTTTATTTGCTCGACTTATTAATGACACTTAATGGCCACCATAAAACAAAAATATGATTTTAAGACACTCTGTTGGGAGTTGTTGATGCTAGATATGTCTATATGTGGCCACCCAATGGTCATGATGAACACTGCATCTGTCATGCGTTTTGCTAACATGTTGCGGAAATGTATCGAATTTGTATGGTATGAATGGCCCTAGAATGTATAGCCCAAGAAAAGTTAAGTGTGAACACATCAGTAGGTCAATTGGCTCCCTATGAAAATGGCCCTAGGATGTATACATATGCATGCCTAAGAAAGAACTTCCAAAGTTAATTGGCTTCCTAAGGAATTTGCCCTAGTGTTTGTCTAAAAAAGGGAGATCAGATTGTAGACGCCATTGGGAATGTGATTGTGGTCAATGGAGTGTTCAAATTGATGCTTGATGCTATAGGAAGCTGCTTACGTTCTGTAAGTCAAGCTTTCGCTGAGTGATATAATCTGCTATATGGGATGACATAGCACGAATGCTCCTAATGAAAGAGATATATCAGCATTGTTTCCTTCTTATTTATTCTTGGCTGTTCAGATGATGGGGTATGTTTGTACAAGAAAGATATTTGGATAGAGCTTCGATTCCATTTCTGCCTTGTTGCTTTTTTAGTTTAAAAGTAATGTCTGGTGAGTAAAGATATTTTGCAAAATGCCCAAAATGAGTCAAGAAAACAAATGTAGGATTATATACATCACCGATTTTCTGTTACTCATTTTCTGATGCCGTCATGTACTCCATCAGTCTTTACTTTCTACTGATGACACAGGGGCATGTGACTGCTGGAGCCAATCTTTAGCAAATCACTCAACAACTACTTCTGAAAGAATTGTAAACCTACCGTCTGCATCTTACACTGTGAATTACAGTAACCAGGTGACTATAGTGTATCAGAACTGTTCTGGCTGGCATACGGTGTACGGCATAAGATAACCTGATTATGTTGCAGATCAGAATTGCTGCCATATCTTCTTGAGCTTGAATTTTTCTAATATTTTAATGAAGCAATGATTTAGCAATTACTTTCTTGAATATAAATTCCTATTCAAGAAAAAGCAAAGAGGGTTTCATCTCGACGCATTTCGATCACAGACTGCAATCTTAATCAAAGCTGTGATTAAGATCACAGTCTTTGATTGAAACGCGTCGCTTTCCGCTCCTCTTTTTTTGCCTTTGAGTGCCATGGAATTTTTTTATAATTGTCTAAATAAAACATTGGAATTTTAGCTAAGAAGCCTGGACTAAACCCTCCTTGCTATTTCTTGACTTGTTACGTCGGATCAGGATGGATTTCCATGAACCTGGACTATATTAGACTCAATTGTGAGCTGGCTGTTTCATTACCTTGGTTTCAGAAGTCCATCTTACACAGAGCAATGTTGATCTCCATACATTGTTGCTTCTATTCATATTGCTTACATAAATATTTTCTGGAACAAAAAAAGGCAAAAACCTTCTGGGTATAATCCACTTTTATCTGGATTCAAACCACAAATACATAGGGACAACCTACCACTTCAAAACCCCACAAGTCTCATGCTGCATAGACCCAAGCAGTAAACTTGGGCGTGGACATGGAGTGAACGAAAGGTTGCAGAAATTGCTAGAGCCTAATTATAATTTACTAAACCTTGTAATTTGTAAGTGTTGAGCTTTCAACCCATTTTAAATACCAGCATTTGATGATAAAATAAACATTTCGTTCAGTTTGTTTTATTTAAATAAATGTGTTCAACCCAAAAATGTATGAATTCAGCTTGCAAAGAAAGAGTTAAATAATAACTCTATGTATACCTTAACTTACGGTAAGTAATTATCATTTAAATGGTATTGAGAATTTCAGTACTGGGCAGGGATGGTGTTGGTGAAGAGAAGTTGAGTAGGGCAATATTGTCAGCAAAATGTAGTCCCATAGCACTAACTCCATCGCTTCCCATTGAAAGGCCCTGTTCACATCATATTTTTTGGCCTCCATTTGTTATTGGTGCTAGGAAAAGCTCCCAATCTAGATGTTAAACTGAAACATGTAGATTGTGAGCCCCAATGGGGACAGTGCCCACAATGTCTATAAATTGTCTGAATTGTAAAGCGCTGCGGAATATGTTGGCGCTATATAAATAAAAAGATTATTATTATTAACCTTTAATGGATGCCAATAGTATGTCATTCTTCGGCTTCTACTACAATATTTCATACTTTTTTTTTGCGCAATACCAATATTTTACAGTACATGCCTGATGGTGGCCTAAAAGACAACTTTCTGGCCTCCACTAGGCCAACGAGGTCCTATAAACCCACTTGGCGCCAGTGTTAAAAGGCTCCCTGCTAGCGTTCTCCATGCAGACCAAAAATGTTTTGTCAACATTGCCTAATACAAATTAGACTGTCGGCCAAATCCATAGATATTGATGGGTTTGACCAACAGTCTAATGCATACATGTCAAATCTGGCCGGCAGGGTGATTATATTTGGCCCGCGAAAGCAGAAAAACAACCCCTATATGGGGCCATTATTGTGTAAAGAGGACTTTTTATGTGGCCCATTATACTATATAGAAGGTAATGTGGGGCCTATAGTACTATAAGGAGGACTATGTGGGGCCCATTATACTGTATACAAGTTGGTCCGCAACTTTGCCCAAGTTTTTCATTTTGGCCCTCTGTGTGTTTGAGTTTGACATCTCTGGTCTAATTTATTTAGCGGCCCTGGATTGTTGGGGAGATGTCAATTGGGCAGGTCTGTTTTTGAACTGTCGATCGCTTTGTTCTTCCTTAGATAAGCCACTACCCAACATGTCTGGCGACCACACTCTCATTGAGAATACAGGGCACTCGGCCAAATGAGCGATCCTGAGTATGGGAGAACCAGTCGAGATAGTTGCAACAATTGGCTGAATAATCATTCAGCTTCAGCCAACAGCCATCGAATGTGTATGGGGGGCTTAAGGCACTCGTAAGTGGCATATATGTGTTGGGAAGGAACCTTGCCAATACTGGCTAAGGATCAGTCTCTGGAAAAATCCTTTTCTTTATCAGGCACCTTGAACAATTGAACTCTGTATTGTCATCAACTTTCCATTGTGAGATTTCAGTAGAGAAAATATTAAATGAGCATTTTAAACAGATTGTTATAATATATATCCATTTACTATTAATTTTTAAATAAAATCCAATGTAAATGTGTTCAAGGGTGTACAAGGGTTCTTTGAAGAGATAGAATAATAAAACTGAAAAAAGCGCATTTTGTAAAAAAAAAAAAAAGGTTTCTTTATTGAAAACATACTGCTTAGTGGCACATTTCTCTATATGTTCTCTCTTGCAATATTTATCAGATACTCATTTTATTTCCGAAGCTCCTGTTTTATTCTAAGGGGGTGATTCGTTAGTATGTCATATATATGTGACTTGATGAATAAACCCCTTAAAGTAACAATGACAGCAGATGAAAGATAGGTATGGACTGTGATAAATGACTATCACTTCTGATGGATACAAACAATATGAATAATCTCTAAAGAAAACACATCAGTGTGAAACCAGATTTATAAGAAACCAAAAAATCTTGTAATGTCACAGATGAAAAATGCTGCCTATATAAACATAAAACAGTGCTCTATTCTGTGACTCATGCTAAAAGCATTTTCCAGGTCTAAATATTTGGTAACAAGAGTGATAACGGTCTCATGCACTTATGGGTTGTCAGTTGAATATTTTGTTTTTTTTCAAGGAAAAATCTAGATGGAATTTTTTGATTTTTTAAATTCTTACTTCCTGCTTTATTTGCAAAACGTATAAATACTAACTCTCATTGACTCAATGTAAAAAGAAAAGCATGAAATATAATATGAAACAAACAAAACCAGTAAAATATCCCAGGTGCTTTTATTCTTCCTGATATAATATGTTCCCTGCATGATTGTGTTGTCTTACAACTACTTAGAAACACATATAATACATTTTGTGCTTTTGGTAAGATTGGAGTAATTTTAGTTTACATTGATTAATGTTACTATAATCTAGTACAGACTGTAACAGAAAGCAATAATGCTATACACATATATTAACCCCTTCACGACATATGACGTAAACTTATGTCATATGTCGTGTCCCTGCCTTTGATACTGGCTTGCACGCCGTGCCCCCATCTTTCCCGTTACATGATGGCTGATTATATCAGCCATCATGTGCCTGTAACTGCTGTGAGTGGAGCAGATCTCTGGTCGCGGCTGTTAACCAGTTAAATCCGCTGTCAAATTCTGTGACCGCTGAAGAAACCTTCACTTAGCACCAAAATTGGTGAATACTGCCATCTGCTGGTGACTTTAATGAGAAGTCTACTCCAAATTTGGCTTCATTAATAATAATTTTATTTCTGTAGCGCCAACATATTCTGCAGCACTTTACAATTCAGAAGGGACTTATGCAGACAATAACAAACATTACAGAGTAACAAATAATTCAATAGCTGCCAAGACTTATGAGGGCCCTGCTTGCAAGCTTACAATCTATGAGGAAATAGTGGAGACACACAAGGTAAATGGTAAAAAATGCTTCTATTGTACGGTTCAGCCATCAATATAATAAATAGGGTATTGAAATAACGCTGCTGGATCTGGTCACAAGCCAGTATCTATAGAAGTACAGATACAAAGTGAGTGTATGAAGGGTGCGTAAACCGATACTACAAGGGACCAGAGTTGGAGGAAAATTTTGCAAGGTCAAAATGGGAATAGTAATATAAATTAGGTGAGGCGATAGGCCAGTCTAAGGAAATAAGTTTTTAGAACTTGCTTAAAACTATGGGTATTGGGAATTAATTTAATTGTCCTGAGTACTGCATTCAAGAGAATTGGCGCAGCTCGTGAGAAGTCTTGGAGATCGAAGTGGGAGGTTCGGATTATCAAGGATGTTAGTTAAAGGACATTAGCAGAATGGAGGGCAGAGGTAGGGTCGTAGACTGAGATGAGGCAGGAGATGTAGGGTGGTGCAGAACTGTGGAGAGCTTTGTCGGTGAGTCATTAGTCCATGACCATGTAGGTAAAGATACAAGCATAGAGTTGCATACAATTGATGTCTGAATGCATCCATTGCCTGCATATCTGCAATAATAGAAGGAACCTGTATGATATTTCTATAGATATTTCCATGGACACAGGGGTATATTGTGGTTCCCTTCAGTAAAAGGCTTAGACTGAGCTTCTTTGTCTAATGCAGCTACTTGGCATGAATTCCTTACATAACTTCCCTATATATGATTCACATTCTCGCTTTGTTTGGTTCATCATTTAATATAATACAATGGCTCTTGATTTTACACCCATATTGTTTTTACTAGTGCCAAAACCACACACATATTTTTTGTGAAAAGCTGAGTATTGCGTTACATTTCCTCTACAGGAACAATTAGTTCCAGTATGGACTTTCTTTGTGGCTTTCTCTTGTAATCACTGCTAGATGTCCTAGGCCTCACAAATGACAAGAACAGCTCCACTTTAGTAACCTCAGGGCTAGTTTTTTATCCCATAGGTCAAATGTGGCAAACGGTAAAAGAAAAGAAAATAGTAGAAGAGGATGTCTGTGTTTTTCTTTCACCCTTTCAATCCTGCATGGCCGGTAGATGCAGAGCCAACAGTTTGCAATAATTCTAATTGCTGTTACTTCACCCTTTTACACAAACGTATGTCTCTCATTTCCTTCTGTCTCTTCCCCAGTCGTAACTAGATAACTCACAAGCTTGGTTGGGAATTTAGTTGAAAATTCCCTTTGGAAATATATGCACATTTTTTTTTAGCTTCATTACAACATGTCGAAATAGATTAGTGGTAACTTGTTTAACATATGACTGAAATGTAATTACATAGACTTATATTTGGACATCCAAAATGTCGCTCCTCTCTGTAGCAATAACGAGTCTCTCCAGGAGGCCTAATGACACCAGCTCTGATATCAGAACATCTTTTGTAGCCGACATTATATAGTGAAACAAAACTGTCAGGGTTTTTTTTCTATCTAGTCAATTTTCTTTTCACTTTATATCGCAGCACAGCTCTCCTCTGTGGAGCTAGGCAATAAACCATGCCCAATTTTCATTAGATCTAATTGTCTCATGATGAATTCCAAGTAGAGAGCAAACTGGAACATTCTTTTTGGCATTTAATATGTTCTTGTATTTAAAAAGCTCTTCTATCAGCTTTGCTAGCAAATTGTCCACAAAACCTTGTAAGGCGACACATTATTTCCTATGCTGCTGTTCCGGAGACCTTTTGACTTGAGACTTTTGAGGCTATCACTGTCTTCATCCACCTATCAGCCTCTTCTATTAGCAGAAAAAAAAATACTTTAAAGATTGCTTTAAACTAGTATTTTCTAGTACATCTGACGCGCCCCCTGGGCCTGTGTTGTGCAGGGAATACCCGAAGCTGGATCGCTGGGGGTTGTAGTCTCCATGGCGCTGACCCGGTCCGTGCCCAGGGTGGTCAATTCAGTGGCAGTCTATTGGTATTGTAATTGTCCGACTACGCCACCCGTGGATTGCGGTCAGTGGGGACCGCCGCTGCGCTGCAGACCGCTGAGGCTGATGTTATATGCGCAGCCAAGAATGGGATAACTCCCCACGGGAGAAGTATTGCCTCAGGGCAGCTAGAGTAGATGATGGTAGTGATGGTATGAGCGTCCCAGTACTAATGGTGCTGGTGCGGCGATGAAACACAGAGACGTGTGGTTGCAGTTTCCAATGCTTTACTCACAGTTCTCATCCAGGTCACTTGTGCACATGAAGGACCGCCTGAGCCGTGCTGCGTTCACCAGGCAAGGGGCTCGACCAACTCCCAGGCAATTCCAGAGCGTGGCACAGGGCTCCCTTCTCTTTCCTTTCTCTGGCCGTCCTCACCAGTGACCCACCTTTGTCCAGCTTCCTCGGGCCTTCTGTTGGCGAAACCTATCTCCGGTTTCCCTGACCCTATGCGGTATGCTTTCCTGGTGGATGTAGTGAGAGGTCGCACCAAGATGTGGTCACAACCTCCAGTTTTGGCTGAGGAATTTATTGCCTCCACCAATTTGGGCTCCGGTACCCTGTTCTGCCAACCCTTCACCCTGTATCTCCTGGGCATATGGGGTTCCTTCTGTCCTCGTGTCTCTGGGCCTTTTTCTGTGTTCCTTGCTTCCTTTCTCCTCTGTTCCAGTTCCTTTCTTACTTTCCTTTCCGTTCCTTCTCCTCTCTGCTGTTTCTGGCCTCCACTCCAGGCCTGCCTCTGGAGCTGGGCCCAGACTGAGCCACAGCTCCCTGTCAGCCCTCTCCGGCTGAACTCCTCTCTGAACTGAACTGACTACTGTCCTAAGATGGTGCCCACCTTTTATACCTCCTTCTAACACCCGAGCCCAGGTGACTAGCAACCAATGGGCTCCTACCTATGCCCAGAGACCCACCCCTATCTGCTCCTACACCACTGGGTTTTCCATCCCCCGCCCCACTCCAGCCAGGGACAGATGCTGTCGTGCCTGCACCTCTGTCTAGTGGGAGCACCGTTGAGCTGTCCCTCGGAAATGGGGTGTGTGTGGTGCATGCAGCTTTCTGAGTCCTGGTCCACACTCCATCCTTACCCGGGAGTGGAATACCACACCTCTGGTTCGAGGTGCAATACCCCTGTAGCAGCCGAGCCCTCGGGGTGCTACACATCCATTGCATTTCTGTTTTGTCATCTTTTTACAGTAGTTCTTGAAACACAGTTACGAACAGTGGACCCCAATAGAATCCGACAAGCCTACAACCTACAGTAACCATCGCTCCACCACACCGCTGCACAACCAGCTCTACCCCCATCTACTGTATCCTCACCCATCCCTTGTAGATTGTGAGCCCTCGCAGGCAGGGTCCTCGCTCCTCCTGTACCAGTCACCAACTTGTATTGTTCAAGATTATTGTACTTGTTTTTTATTTTGTATAGCCCTTTTTCCCATGTAAAACACCATGGAATAAATATAATAATAATAATAATAATAATAATAATAATAATAATAATAATAATAATAATAATAATAATAAATAACAATTAGACCAAAGTTAATGAAAATGTAGAATTTCCATCATAATGAATATTATATACTAGATGGTGGCCCGATTCTAACTCATCGGGTATTCTAGAATATGTATGCCGCCGACCGGGCGCGACTAATTAGCGAAGCAGTGTTTAAATGGGTTGTGCACTACTTTAAATTAACCCCCCAATGTATCCCCCCGGGGCCCCTAATGAATTTTGTAATTACGTCATGTTGTCAATACTGCTTGTGACAACATCGCTGACCACGCCGCAAGTGTGAAGGGAGGACCGGGGAGCGAGGCTGCCGGTCGGGGTACTTCTGCTGCGAGCAGCCGGGAGATGACCGGCTAGCACCGGTCATCTCCCGGCTGCGTCACCGCTGATCTTCCGACGGTGGCCTGCGTGTTTCAAATCCGACACCAATTCGTGGTCGCGGCCAGCCCGGCCGATCAGAGAAGCGGTGTTTTAAATTTCGCGCCAATATCGCTGATTGGTCGCGGCCGGGTGGGTGCGACCAATCAGCGAAGCGTGTTTCAAATACAGCGCCAATTCGCGGCCGGACTGCGCTCGTTGCTGATTGGTGGTGGGCGCCGGCCGCCACCAATCAGGACAGCGGTGTTTTAAATTTCGTGCCAATATCGCTGATTGGTCGTGGCCGTGACCAATCAGCGAACCGTGTTAGTGAGGACCAGGGAGCGGCGCTGCCTGTACGGGTACTTCCGCTGCGAGCAGCCGCATCGCCGCTGACCTCCATGCGGCTAGGGCCGCTGATCTCCCGACGGCAAGTGTGAAGGGAGGACCGGGAAGCGACGCCACCTAGGCCGCCGGTCGGGGTACTTCTGCTGCGAGCAGCCGGGAGATGACCGGCTGGCGCCGGTCATCTCCCGGCTGCATCGCCGCTGACCTCCGTGCGGCAGATGAGCCACTAACAGCCGCCATCTTGTTCTGAAATCTCACGTCGCTGATTGGCCAGACCAATCAGCGACGCGGGATTTCCTGGACGGACTGACAGACGGGATAAGCCGATTATATAGTAGATTTAGTTTTCTAATCAAACTCCCTCATCATCCGTAATGATATCAGCCATGTTTGAATTTTATAGCTGATACTCAAACAATGTTTCTGCGAATGATCTTCTGTCCTTCTTTTATTTATGTCACTTTTGGCAATACTTGCCCAGTGTTAATTAACGTTTGACCACTTGAACAACTATAATGGTATTGTCTGATAAAAATGTGTATGGCTGCATTGGTAAAATCATTGTTTCCCAAATGAATGTTCATTCAACAGCTGTTAAGGTATCAAGCAATTTATTTCTATTGTACATGGCCACCTTGAAGGCCACCATACACATTGGATAGCTGCATGATCGATCAACCCACAGCTATCTTCACCTACTCCCCCATACGCAGGAATGCTTGGCTTGACATGTGCTCTTGTGTTCTGTATGAGAAAGCCACTTCCAGACTCCATTGATAGCAGCTTTTCTCCCAGAGAACAAAGGGATTGTCTATTGGAAATCCAACATAATCTGTTGGAAGACCCTGGCTTTAAGTGGTTTGACCAGTTAATTGAAGAGTTTAAGGCATCCTGGGCTAATCACCAACTTCTATTTTGATTCCATTTTCATTGGGCTTCTTTCGCAAAAGGTTTGCCTTATTGAAGAAGTAGATGTCATATTGCTAGAAAATTTTCAGGTACTGATCATAAGAGTCACTGCTGTGACCAACAATCCCTAGAATGAATATAATGGAGTTGTAGCTCTTGTAGGAAACCACTGTGTTACTTAATCTTTGAGGGGTCTGTCTAATCATTATTTAGCAGACATATGGTGGCTATTGATTGTTAGAAGCTGCCCATTTTGCATCCATAAAAAATGCTGCCATTTTATTGACAGAGGTCATAGCAATGGGGTCCACATCAAACAGACATTGATGGCATATCCTAATGATATTAAATCAATGCCTTTACAAAAAAAATCGAAGAAATTTCTGTTAACTAGAGATACTTGGACCTTTTGGAAATTGAATTTGCAAATCAATTTTTTTCTGAAAATTTGCCAAATCTGGCAAATTATAGGTGGCCTAATTGTCTTAAAAAATGTGTCTAATGCTCTAAGTTCTCTTAGGAATGTAAGCAATTTCATTTAATGTGTTTAAAGGAAAGATGAAGAGAGAGGGAAAGAGGAACAGAGGTAGAAAGAGGGAAAGAGAGGGAGTGAGAGACAAAGAGAGAGAGACTGAGAGGGAGGGAAAGAGAAAGGGAGCCAGTCAGAGAGACAGAGGGAGAGAGAGAAAAATAGGGAGAGAGAGAGAGTAAGAGAAAGGGAGAGGGATAGAAAGAAAGAGAGCGATTTCCCACACAGCCAGCAACGAGAGAAAGAGAGAATTTTTTTTCCAGATCCAAAGTTCGGGTCTCTATTGTTTTAAATTGAGTTCGGGGTCTGGTTCAAGTTCGGGTACAGTTCTGGTACCTGAACCAAACTTTACACTTAATTTCGGGTCGGGTACCAGAACCCGAACTTCCATGGGTCCGCTCAACCTATTCCTAACTGCCGCATTGCCATCATCATAGACACAGGAATACTATAGTCTCTCCTGGTTGGTGGC
This sequence comes from Phyllobates terribilis, assembly GCF_046119375.1. Lineage (NCBI taxonomy): Eukaryota > Metazoa > Chordata > Amphibia > Anura > Dendrobatidae > Phyllobates > Phyllobates terribilis. The sequence continues at coordinate 434,032,811 of NW_027362761.1, forward strand.
TCCATATTGTATGATGTCATACCTGCAATGACTTTCAGGGAAGCCTGTGAGTCTGTGATTCATGCAATCATCTACATTGTGTAAAATAGTGACAAGATATCTGCCAATTCACGCAAATCAAAACACTTGTTCAAATTCGCCCGGATCTACAGATTTCTGAAAATTTCACTTGATTTCAATTTGCATAATCTGTAATATTAACAGAGAAATCTAGATGATTTTTTTTTTCAAAGCCCAGAAATATTTTGGATTATGTTAAATTGTATCTGTTGCTTAAATGTCCAAGAATTTTGTTATTCTTTGTTTTACTCAGAGATGAAGGAGACTAAAGTCACGTGTATTTATGCACTGCTCCATGCTGACTTACGAGTATGTGCTATGATGTCATCCATCTGGCTTTAAGTTTGCAGGTTCAGACTGTTGAAATACCAGGTCAGCACCCTTCTAAGATCTTAAATGACTTGGACCACCCACTAGAAAAAATATGCCTCTTGCTGACATTTGAAAGACTTTAACCAGTATATATTCCGGGCCAGATATACACGTCTTATGCCTGTGCATTATTGCATTAGTTAACCTATGTTAGTATTTGTCTTGATTTTTCTTAGGCTTTTGTACATTTTTCCCCTATTTACCTCACTGGCCAAGATTTTTCCTTTCCAAAAACCATTTCTTTAAAATAAGCACAGGAAAACCTGTGTGTGAAGTGAGCCTAACCTTAGCTAGCACGTTATAGCATGTGTCAGCAAGCTTAAAGGAGTTGTCACCTTTTTAATTAATTTTTGTCCATGAGCACAGTTTGATATATAGAAACTAACCAGGCAGAACTCCCCTCCCCCGGGTCCACCAGAGAGTCTCTGCCTCTGCTCCCGATGCCTGCCATTGGCTGTGGCACTGACCTTATATTGACGGCACGGCAGCCAATCCGTGAACTCAGTGGCTCTGAATGGGCCGTTCTGTCTACACTAATAGAGCTGCTGAGCTCACTGATTGGCTGCCGCACTGTCATCGTGATATCAGAGCCGCAGGCAAAACCAGTGATTGGGGGTATGGGAGAAGTGGTGGAAACTCGACAGGGGACCGGTAGAAGGTGAGTATTGCTCTTTATGTTTGTTTTTTTTACCAACCCACGCTTTAATTGAAAGGGGAAAATCCTTTAACTTAACGTACGAGTGAAATTTTCAACTGTTTTGCGTTTAAACAATTTGCAAATTTGTTCTCAGCTTGACAACTTTTAGGTTGCAGTAAACTGATTTCAGCTTATTATTTGCGTTTGCAAGATTTGAGAACGTAGTTAAATAAAAATCAAATCTGTTCTCCAACTTTGTTTTTATAGACTGATAACTGAGTTTTTTAAATCCATTGCTTTTCTCTATACAGCACATATTTTGTGTATAGTCACCTAGTGTACTACTCATATTTGATATAACAGTGCTTAGGACTGGTAGTCATTTAGGTAAGACTATGTGACCATATAAAGGTCTTCTATACTCATCCCATTAAGTGAGTTACCCAAGAACTCACAAACATTGAAAGATGATACAAAGTTTCTGGCTGGCAGAAGATGGGTTAAATCCGATTGCCTGGTAAAGATTGTGATTATTTTGCTATGCCTTGCCTTTTGTCTCTCCTCTTCATCACTGAGGTTTGTTTATTCTGTATTGCTAGATTACACACCGAATTTCTCATGCATGACAGCACACACATTTTTATCTGTTTTGAAGAAAGATGCCTTCTATGTGATAGAAATCAGTTCACAGAAATATTGACCTCTCATAAATAGCGGATGATTAGGAAATGCATGGGCAACAGACTCTGTAATAAAACAGAATTGATTAAAAAATATAATTGGTAGGAACGAAATGGGATCTTAGGATGTAGAGAGGTGGCTTGTTTCCTTGCCACTTTGGGAGAACGACTCAATGTAGAAGAGTTGCTAAATATATGGAGGAAAATACATAGTAGGACTTCCCAAGAAGCACAAACGAGTTGTGTAATATGTAGACGTATATTGATCTGGTATTTTTTGTCTTCCCAGTGGGAATATTGTAAGAAACCTTTTATGCTAATGCTACACGCCTGTGCTCTGCAGGGTTGGGATATATGTTCAGGTTTTAATAATGCTTCCGTCTGTCTTTTGGAATATTTATGCTCATATCTACATGTACATTACTTTTCTCCCACTATTAGAGCTGTCCTCATGTGCTGCCTGTGGATGGTGGGATGTATACTTAGCATTGAATTTAACTGCAGCTGAGCAATACAGAAAGCCAGGGATTTTCACAGTTGCAGAATAATTATCTCCAGTTCAGTGACTTTAGCAGCTGAAAGTAAAACCATCTATTACTTAACCCCTTTACTGCCTCTGGGTGTTCATTCATGGGTTCAAACATCAAAGACTCTTAAGACCGGGATCACCATAGGTCTGATGAGCTTCTTGTTTAGCTCTCCTTTATGATTGTCCTCCAAGAACGCATTTACTACAGTAGCTCCCATGGACTTCAGGCCTTTAAGTGATAGCAGTTCCATTCTTGATGGCTATAGGCTTCTTAAAATAAAATGTAAATACTTAGGCCCAATTCATCATCGTCTCTGCGCTTTTATGGAGTAAAAATTTTTGACCTTTTCTTTCTTTTGTGCTTTAATTGTTATTTAATTTGTTCTTTATTTTAATATAACTTTGTTTGGCTTCATATGTTTTTTTTTTTTTTTTTTTAACTTATTTAATTTTTTTTTGTGCGAGTTGTTTTTAATCCAAATTTTTTATCCTAATTCATCACTTGCAACTTTTCAAAATGTTTACGCAATTGCACTCTAGTTTCCTGGTAGTGTATAAAATCTGTATAATTTTATTTTGCGCAGTTGAAGATTAACATGGGACATTTTAATGGATCATGCAAGTTTAAGGCGGAAATTAGGTAAAAAAGACAAAAAGCACATTTTTCACTTTTACAAAATTAAACCTGCTTGTGTCACTTTGTAGAATTTGGGGCTAAAAATGGCAATGAATACAGGTCGAACAAGAAAACTAACGTAAAAACATTGTAAGGGTGCTTTCACATTGTGTTCTTGTGCACGTTCAGGTGTCACGTTGGTGCTTGCTTTCGAACTACCCCCCCTGCAAAACCTGTTTTGTACTTATGCATGGAAGGGACCATTGACTATAATGGTGCCAACAGAGTCAATGTGTGCTCCGTTGTGCATTATTTTCGGGTGTATACGCCTACTGGAGGCGGACACTCAGACGGGTGATGCATCTGAATTTCCACCTCCAGTAGAAGTAAACACCTGAAAATGATGCACGACAGAGCACACATTGACTCTGTCGGCACCGTTATAGTCAATGGCCCTTTCAGTGCATACACCTGAAACCTATTTTTCAGGGGGTTCGGACAAAAGCCCTGATGGGACCCCTGAATGTGGGCAAGAACACAATGTGAAAGGAGCCTAACTGATGAATTGGGTCTGTAATCAATATTATTATTATATGTAAATACTTCATTAGTGAATAGCAGGCTGACTATATACATTAGGTACCTGTGTACAGCCTATAGGTATCTTCCACAATTCCCCAGTACCCATGCATGCTTGGTCTATCTTGTATGTGTTCTCTATAATATGGGAGAGAAAGCCACTGCTAGACATCTCTGGTGGCAGCTTGGCTTTCCTGAGAACAAAAGAGTCGGACATGCTGAAGTCAAACTGTTCTGTGCCATTGAGGGAGAGTTGGGAGGGCCAAATACACTTTGCCACGATTCATCATTTACAGGGGTTTTTAAGTCACTTTTCTTTTTTTGTTATTTGCTGATATTTATTTCTCCAAATTAATAAAAAATGTGCACATGATTCATGAATTTGACTCAAATCAAAAATGGGACTTTTTCCTTTCATAAACTATTTTTACAACTTTTTGAGTGAAAAGTTGCATGTTTTCTAAATGTTGCAGAGCATGAGACTTTTGGAAAGATGTGAATTAAACTACACAAGGGGTGGACTGGGGTAGAGTTGTGTTAAATTTTGTGACTAGTGAATCAGCCGAAATCATCTGGAATCGCGAAACTCTGCCCACAAAGCAAAAGCAAAAAAACAAAACACAGCCAAGTACATGTAAAAAAGGCTTAGAAAGGTAAAAATAGAATAATGAACTGGGTGCACACAAAAAAGGAGCAAAAAAACACAAAACTAGACAAAAAACAGGTGCAAATGCAATGATGAATCAGGGCCATTGGATGGTCAGCCGGTCCAGCCAAAACCAGGTAGCTCAGCCAACACAAATCTATTGATGTGTATAGTCAGCTTAAAAGTACCTCTAAAGGCAGATAACACCTTAGCAAGTACATTACCACCCTAATCAGTGGAGTTTATGAATCTACACCACTATGTTATAATGATTAAGAGCCAATTCAGCCAACCAGATAGAGGTTGAATTGATTTTCTCACCTGCGGTATGGCTCAACCACAGATCACGAGACCTGAACTCACAGCATCACAGGTATCATTGAGGCTATTAAGGCCACAATATGGACATAAAAAATGGTGCTAACAAGACAGGTCTAAGTACTCAGTCTCCTTTTATGCACTGGCACTGTGTTTCCAGATGTGGGTATGAACCTTGTGGTGCAGCTACTCATAATTAATGACCCAGGTCACTGTCTGTTGTGTTTAGAGAAGAAGATCAATATAAAAGATGAATATAATAATGAAAAGGGTAAAAAAATTCTCCAAATGGATGACTTTTTTAGGTTTATGTTTAAAGAGATTGCCTACTACTTTAACTTTGATGGCCTATTCTTAGGATAGGTGATAAATGTCTGATTGTGGGGGTGAGACAGCCGACACCCCCACCAATCAGCTGTTCCTGGTGTCAGTGTATCTCCGTCTACTGTAGAGTGGCCGGGGCTTGGTACTGCACATCCGTCCCATAATCAAATAAATAGGGAGTGGATGTGTAGCACCCGGCCGCGGCCACTATGCAGTAGACGGAGCTGCGCTGTGCAACTCTGTAACTGGTCAGTTCCGGCCGCCGCCGACACAGAAATCAGCAGATCGGCGAGTGTGCTGGGTATTGCACCTCCACTGAACAGACATGGATGACCTATCCTAAGGACAAGCCATCAATATTAAAGTAGTGGGTAACCTCTTTAAAACCATTGCTCCACTGCACTTTTACATGTAGCAGACCTCATTTTTTGGCTGTCATTTTTATTATTTTGTTATAAGTTTTGGTAACGTCCTAAGAAAATGAATTGATATTGTGTTGAGGTTTTTACTATTTCCTCTGTTTCCTGAAGTATACCAAGTCTGGCACTTTATAGATTTCTGTGTTGTACTTTCTTTCCAGTAAACCCTTCCAACTCTTTTACCTCGTTGTCCTTTCAAGTCTATTACAATACTTAAAATGTGATTTTATTTTGCCTGGAAAGCAGTCAGGAATGTGAGTCTAAGCTCCTCTTTACCTACTTAACCTTGTCTGAAAGTGGATGCCCTGGAGACTGGGAGGATATTGGCCCGTGTGCGATAGTTTATAAGTTTTCTATATGCCACTTGATTCTAAGCTGACATTTATCCCTGTGTGAATTATGTTGTATTAACATTACTCCTGTCACTTTGCCGATCTAGGCCCCCGACCTTGATTATGAGCTGTATTATAGGAACAGCTGGAAGAGGCTTTACCTTATCACAATTATAAATCAAAGAAAATACGAGGAGAACGGCGAGCATATTCTCTAATAAAGAAAAAAATATTAATACTGTACTCCATACATAACTGCAGTGCTGATCAATTTCCACTTCAGGAGTCCTGCGTGCCTGAGATGCAAATAGTTCAGCAGAGTATAAATTCAATGTAGACCCAATAATGCCAAGCATATTTTCCACTTGTTATGCTATAAATATGTAAATGGTTTCGCTCTGCTCATCTCTACAGAATAGAACTTAGGTCAGGTCATAGCACTCGTTTTTGCAACAATGCCTGCTTATGCTGAATGTGCATTGGCCATTTTTCTAATGTGATTTTTGATAGAAGGCAATGTTCTTTTGTGTGTGGCATGCATATGTAGATGGTTGAGGCTTTCTGCTTGTTTCATGCCTCTTATAACATAAAACGAGAACTGCAGAGTCCCAATTGTACGGGAGCCAGAAAATGGGCACACACTGACTACTCATTCCTTACATTGACATAAAAACACACAAAAAAGCAACATAAACAGTAACAAATAAGAAATATCTAGAGAATGTTGATGATTACTATGTTTGCTTGTTGACTCGTGTTATAGCATCCAGCACTTCAGGTTGCAACCACAATATCTCTAAAGTGGAGGCCTAATGGTGACCTCTTTTATAATGCAAAAGAATGGACCTAAGGACTTTTTACAACAGTGTTAATAGGATTAGGCAATTAGTCTTTCCAGTTGTTGACCCACAGCTCCCAGCTTATGCCTGAGAGACACAGATGGCCAAAGCCAGTAGCAGAATAGCCACACATCTGCAATACTTAACAAGTACAGTACACACGTTCAGTATTGGCTGCAGATATTTCTGCATCAAAAATGTAACTCTTGGCAAGAAAAACACTGCATGAAAATTAAATTTTTTGTTTTTGTGTGCGTTTTTTATGCATCTTTTTTCCATTCATTAGAATTTGTGAAAAACACTACAAAATAGCGGAAGGACTTGACAAGCTACAGATTTGAAACTGCTTCAAATCTGCAACGAAAAATAAGCAACATGTGCATGAGGTTTCAGAAATCTCAGTCACTTTGCTTGGATAGTAAAATGCTGCATATTTCAAGGGAAAAACTCGCCGAAAATAACAGTAGCAAAAACACGATGTGTGAACGTTCCCTTACACATGTTTAACAGGCTGTAGTTGTAGAGGAAGATATATCAATACTGATGAATATCGGATTCCCTTTTGATAACTCTGTCTCAGGGGCAAAATAGTGGCAGGTCGGTTTAGGTATTGCTTTCCACAATTTTTTTTTATTCTCTGTATTGTCAGTATTCAGGTATCAGATATAATTGGACTATTCTCAGCTTGTTTTTCATTAGACAAGATTCATGAAATCTTGTTTTCCAAATAAAATGTAGAAAATTATTAATTACGTGAAGACCTAAAGTGAGACTGTATAGGTATTTGAATGAATAATTGAGTAGTTGAAAAAGGAAAACTAAATAGGTGATATTGGTTGATATTTTTGGAAAATAGGATATGAGACTCAATAAAACAAACTATTCTACTTCTATATTTAGATATTGGCAACTGTATTTACTGATAATTATCAATCAAGGAATCAGTGCTTGTAGCTTGTAATTATATATCCTGCGTATTCCTTATCTTATCACACGGGTGATCTTTTTCTCAATGGAGAACAATAGGAAACCTTTCCATAGAGCCAAGTTTACTGTGGTCCGCCTCAAATCCATAACACACATGACCTTTATTTGAAGGGGAAGATATGTTACTGCTTAATCCCTCCAAAACCTGCCTTAGATAAGCAAAGATTAATAATATAAAACAGCTTACAAGGTAATCGATAAAATCACAAAGAGGGACTTGGCTGAAAAGTAACATTCCAGGAGGAAAACAAAAACAAGACTTAATGAAGCGGTGTTAATCGAAATCTGCAAACTTTGTAGAAACGTTGTTGTGTGTAGATTGGCGATGACATTCTGGTTCCTGACAACATCAGTATTATGTATGACAAAAGTTTACCTTTACACATCATCTTCTATATTTCAATGAAAAAGTAATTATTAGGGGACTGGGACCAGCATTAATACTAGAGTTAGTGTTGAGCGAGTATGTTCTATTAACCCTTTCGCCGAGTATGCTCGGGCCGAGCTCCGAGTAGTTACAGCTGCTCGGTGATAAGGTTAAATCGCTCCCGTGTGCATGATTTGCGACTGTTTGACAGTTTTATTACATGGGAGGAATGTCTATTTCTTACACATTCCTCACATGTAATAAAGCTGTCAAACAGTCGCAAATCATGCACACGGGAGCGATTCAAACATATCACCGAGCAGCTGTAAATACTCAGAGCTCGGCCCGAGCATACTCGGAACAGAACATACTCGCTCAACACTAACTAGAGTATCACCAGATCTGCAAGGTAAAAAACAAAAAGACATGGCGCTGGGAAGCTCTTTCACGGAGATTTTAAGGAGTAGCTTAGAGATCCTGGTCTAAATTCAAATCCAATTCAGCTGCTACCACCGCACCTCCTATAGCTACAGATCATAAGATACATCCTCTAATTATCATCAGGCATTAAAGTGAGCTTTTAATGATATAATTAGCACGTGACACTGCTGCCACTTGCTTCTTATCTATTTTCCTATTTTCATTGGTAGCGCTTTGTATCAGACTAATATGTGTTAAAATAATATATTTACTATACTTAAAGCTTTTTAAAGGGAATCTGTCAACACAGAATGACCGTTCAGAACACTCTTTGCATCTTTAGAGTGACTAAACATTTAAGTGCACCATCCCACCTACTTGTTCTCCTTCCATCTCTGCCTCTCCTCTTCTTTGATTGACAGCTCTGTCTTTATAGAGCTAGACAAGGGTGAAGATACAGTAGATAGAAAACAAGTAGGCAGGAAGGTGCGCTTAAGTGTTTGGCCACGCTGAGGGTGCACCGAGCGCCTTTACTTGGTTTGAACATTCATTCTGAGCTGACAGACTCTCTTTTATAGCAGCTAGGAAACCTTGACTGCTTTCTTCTAAAAACAGCAGCACAACAGTACACAGATTATGTCTGGTGTTACAGCTCAGCTTCATTGATGTGGATGGGGCTGCAGTACCTCACATGACCTGTAGACACATGTGGTGTTATTTTTGGATGTAAGCCTTATTTGTGAACCTTGGACAATCCCTTTAAGCCTTTATGTTACCAATATTCAGAAATTATAATAAATATTAACATTTCAGCCATATGTGTTTACTGCATTACCCAAAATCGTATTCACAGCCCCATATGTCCAAAACCATTGTTCATTAGGTGTTGCTGCATGCATGCACAATAACTGGAGTGTGCTCGGACACGAATTTCATTCTGCTTCACTGTTTCATCCATCTTGTTATACAAAGAACAAGCAGGAAATATAGAGTGAGACTAGTCCTTTGTGCTTACTCAGTCCTTAGCAAATAGCAATTTGTCACCATCTCTGACTTGAAAGAGACGGTCCTCGGACATGTGAGTAACGCACTACTCCCCGCTGACACCCCCAGTCATATGACAGCGACACAACACGGCGAGCGATGAAAGCTGCCATAGTAGATGTAATACTCCGTAATAAACTAGATTATACTACACAAAAAAGTTCTGTCATTTACTTACTCATTCTATTTTAGCTATCAGGGGAATGTGCGAAATCTAATTAAAATGAACCTGTCACAACTGTAGTGAATATTTCATGCATGTAATATTTTGGTTGGAGTATTGGAGTAATGCAAATAAATGTGGCATTAACGGTCTTATTTAAAACGTTCAGTGAAAATGAGTCATTTGTCTTACTTATGAAAGGTGTGCACCACTTCCCAGCCTCTGCTGTTTACCAGCCCGCTGGATCCTGAGCTAAAATTCATCATGTGTCAATGTACATGAGACAAGTTAATTGAACAACAATGATAAACTAATTAGCATTCTTAAATTTTCATCTTTGTATTAGCTTACTGCAAAAACAGGATAAACAAATTTAAATTAATTTTAAAAGATTCTTCCTATTATTTATTGAGAAAACAAGAAGTTGTCTCCTCTTTATATAAATACAACTTGAATTAAAAGAAGGTTCGGTGGCTGATTTGATCCTGAGAACAGCGCCACTCTTGTCAGGGGCTGGGAGTGGAATTACTACTCTGTTACTACACAATCATTTCGATGGGGCAAAGCTACAATACCGGACACAACCTATGGCCAGGGACACACAATGGTATTTTCTCTCGTCTGAGAGAATTGGGCCGATTATGCTAATCACACTCTGATTACACCATGATCCCACTCTGATCAAACTCTGATCAGAGTGTGATCAGAGTTTGATCCGATTTTCTCTGATGAGAAGATGAGGAAAATAAATTCTGCATCTTTTCCATTCAGTTATTTTGTGAAAATCGGACTGCTCTCAGATATCATACCTGGCTGAGATCACACAGCCAGTGCCAGATGTACTTCCTGCCCAAGATCGGGCAGCATGGATCAGCTGGCAGGTTCACTTTAAATATTTTACATTTCATCTGAACCATACATGTCAAACTCCGACTCGGGCCAAATCTGGCCTGCAAGGTGATTTTATCTGGCCCACAACACCAGAACCACCACCCCTATGTGGGCCCATTATTCTGTATAGAAGATTTTGTGGGGTCCATTATACTATATGGAAAGCTATATAGGGCCATTATACTGTATGGAGGGCTATGTGGGGCCCATTATACTGTATGGAGGGCTATGTGGGGTCTCTTATACTGTATGGAGGACTGTGGGGCCTATTATTTTGTATGGAGGACTATGTGTGGCCCATTATTCTGTATGGAGGACTATGTGTGGTCCATTATTCTGTATGGAGGACTATGTGTGGTCCATTATTCTGTATGAAGGAATATGTGGGGCCCATTATTCTGTATGGAGGACTATGTGGGGCCCATTATTCTATATGGAGGACTATGTGGGGTCATTATACTGTGTGGAGGACTATGTGGGGTCCATTATTCTGTATGGAGGACTATGAGGGGCCCATTATTCTGTATACTGGTTGGCCTGCAACTTTGTCCAAGCTTTTAATTTTGGCCCTCTGTGTGTTTGAGTTTGATATCTCTGATCTAAAATATGTATTATGTTAATTGCATGCTGAAAAACTGATCATGAATAATGTTCAGATATGTCGAGTATGCTTGAATTTTTCTGAAAGTTTGATTTGCCTTGAATTTGTTCAGTGCAAATTGAATGTACATTATAATGCTTTGAGATCTCGCCAGACCCCAGACCATAATAAACATATGTAAAAATATATTTATACTCAGCCCTCACCTATCCTACCTGCCCTGCTTTGGTCCGATGATCTTCCTCAGCCCTATCATCAGTGCAGTCTTCGCTGGGCAATCTTCATTGTCTTCTGGTGTCCATTATCTTCAGCGTCTTCAGGTGCCTGGCATCTATAGCTCTCCTGGGTTAACTAGACTGCAACATGAACATGCCCTGTGACTCATGGTAGGCGTCGCAGCCTGGTGACAGAAGATGCCAGTAGACAATGAAGATGATCCAGTAAAGACCACAAAGGTGATCGGACTGAAAGAGACTGGTTAGGATCTGGTGAATATTCATTTTTTTTTAACCACTTTCCATCCCTTTTGAATCCAACCGACCTGTCGACATTTTGTTGAAATCCCCCAAAATTTGGATTCTGACAAATTTGAATTTCTTTTCGAAATACAAAGCAAATTCAATTTTTCAGAAAGTGATTCTCTCATTTTTAATAGTATTGCAATGATGTCCGTTTTTCTGTAAATTTCCCAATGTATGGAAGTAATTGGAATTTCTATGTTGAGGAACCACCATACCCAGTATGCCATGCCAGCCTCATGTACAATGTTGTCGGTGGCAGTTCTAAAGTAAAGCATTGGAAGATCAAATAAATGATTCAGAAAGAATATTTAGCACTAATTATAATGTAATTCATTATCATATATGTATTAAGTGAGGCACAAAATATAAGGTTTCCAAAATCGTATATAGCAGGAAAATCAGCTCGGATAATTGCCCTAATGTTAGACAGCTTGAAACTGTGAGCAATTCTGAGTTTCTCGTGCATTAGAACCACCTCTGGTTTGATGTCAGGCGATGGATTGTTTAATGTGTGTTACTGACTAGCTCCATGAAGCTTGTAAACCACAGGATACTGACCTGTGCTTACAGTAATTAACAGCCTGTGAGTCGTGCAACATAATGCAAACATATTTATATAAAGAACCCTTTTCCCTAATATGAATTAAGATTTTACGCATTTTTACCTCCTGTGTGTGATTGAGAGGAGGAGAATATTTTCTCCATCCTGCCTGTCCTTTCAACATTTACAAAGTTACTGTATATGTATCACTGTATCAGAAGTGTAGCACATGCAGTGTAACCGGCATAAAATGTAAGACACAGCAATTACTTTCCTTTACTCATCTTATATTAAAGAAGCACTCCTCCCATCAAAGTTTTTATCCTCTTAATGTATTGCAATCATCATATTATATGGCATTGTGTACTTACAATTACTCATTTTGCCTTTCTACCCAGTTAATGCTTCTCCACTAGTTCTATAATATCATGAGATTAAAAACAGACTAGGTGAATCCTTCTAAGCTCTAGGTAGAAACTGAAGGTAAATTTTCTCTGCATGAGTCATTATTAGAACTACAATTCTATATCACTGCAAAGTGATATGGGAACGCTGCTCCAGCTTCTCCAGTTCAAATGATGACTCATAAAGAGAAAATTGACCACCTGTTTTTAAATAGACCTGAGAAGGATTCAACTTGTCAGTTTTTAATCATGTGATGTTCTAGAACTAGTTTAATTATATGGGTAGAAAGGCAAATGAGCAATTGTAAGTAGACAGTGCTATATAATATGACGATTGCAATATATTAAGAGGATAAAAACTTTGATGGAAGGAGTGCTTCTTTAACCTTCTGTTACAGTATATTATGTATTGCTTTACAATTTTCCTGTAATAGTTTCCATTATGGGAAGTACCTTGTTTAGAACATGCACTGTAGTGATCCATATAAGAGTGCAGCAGTGATCCCTGCAATATTGGAAATTGACTAAACTAGTGTTGTATGTGGTGACAACTTACTTCCAATAGTTACAGCAGAACTGTGAATACAGCTCTGGATTATAAATTAGGCCACTTTGGTAATTCTGTATTCTAGTCAATATTTTGTATGAGTATTTATAAGTCAGTCATGAGTGGGTTTAAAACAAAGAAGTGGTACCCATTTTTTCCAATATACCTTTTTCTGCATTTTTTACATTCTGGTTTTGGTTTACACATAGAAATACTGACTGAAATGGGTAAACATAAAATAGTCTAATACAAGCCAGGCTCTGGTCACATGTCCAGCTGTCATCCATCTCTAATGGATCCAGTGTTAAAAAAAAATGAATCCGCTTCAAATGATACAGTCTTTGGTTTACGATTTTCATCCATTTTTGATCCATCTGTAATGGATTCATTTTACTAGTCGTGTCTCTGAATGTTTTGGGCATGTGCAATGCTTAAAAAAACAAATTAATTAATGAATGATATAACAGACGACCAGCTATTATGATCCATTTCCCATATATTTCATTCCCAAAAGAAGCAGATCCAAATGGTATCTATCTTTTTGGTCTGCTAAAAAAAAGATGTGAAGTCTACTTTTTACCAATATTCTTTTTATTTGGGGAATTTTAGCAATTTAAGGGATAAGGGAATATAAATCTGATCACAGCAATAAGTAGTAATCATATTAGTAAACAATTATTCAAATCAGGCAATTAAAGTAAAATCTATAGGGAAGTCTACTTTTTTTTTGATCCACCTGAAAAATTTATTGCAGTCAACCGGAAGACAGTTTTCGACTTTTCCTGATTCCTTACCCATTTAAATAAATCGATCTGATCCTGAACTTGTTTACTTTCTTTTCTTTTTGGTTAGCTCAAAATGGATCCAGAAATGGAAATAACTACTAGACATGTGACTATAGCCTTACAATTCAAGCTCGAGGGGCTTGCCAAGGAAATCAAGTTCCTTATGCCAGGTCCCTGCTACCATTAAGGTGAATCTTGTCTGAACCCCTAGACTTTGGCAGGATGGGCTGACCATTTGATGTGTATGGGGTGTCCCAAGTCTCCTCTGAAGCCAGATGTTTGAAGAAAAAAAGGCGAGGCATGATGAATTTGACTTAAATTTATGGTGATTGTCACGGTTATAGGAAGTTTCGCACCCAGCAGTTCGCCCCCAGAAATTGCCCCCCAGCAGTTCGCCCCCAGGTACAGTCCACCCCCGCACATTTCGTCCCTATCATTTCGCCCCCAGGAAGATTCGCCCCTCACATATCACCCCCAGTTCGCCCCCGTCTGGGGGCGAAATGTACCCGGAGGCGAATTGCTGGGGGCGAACTGCTGGGGGCGAAACATCCAATTCCCGATTGTCACTTCAATGGACAAACTAAGTGGTTACAGATGGTCCATTTCTTCCCCTTTTTATAGGGTATAATAAAAAAACGCCCTGATGCCAGGGTACTCTGTCCTTATGACACATTTCCTTCATGATTTGCTCAATACACTGGTGCCATGGGTATCTGTAGACTATCAGTGTCACCTACCATTTATTTTCCTAAGACAGAGCACAGTTGAAATAATCCCTTTATTTGCAGAGTTTGGTCATAGCCCTTCAATAGTTGGCATCCAAATGAGTAATTTGGAGGTCAGTACTAAACTGTGTTACCGAGCCCCGAGCAGCTGCTGTTAGATGATTCTACAACATTTTCCATTCTTGCCATCAGATAATTGTGTGGTATTTAAATTCCTGACTAACAATCAGTATTACGGTAACATACTGTGTCCTAAATAAATATTAGAGGAAATGAAATACCAGAAAATGCCAAGCAATCTCAGGGGGGAAAACAGTTTATCTTTGGCAGTGGATGAAGTCTTGACATGCCACTAATATAAGTACCAGATCTCATTTCGGTGGATTAGAGAAACTGACAACATGTCTTGAGTTTTATATTCCCATTTATTGTGGTATGGGCTGTAGTGCATGCTGAGATTTGTAGTCCATTAGCTGCAGCTAGACTGCAGTTAACATGTTAATGCATTTGCACAATTTCACCGATAGTCTGCGTATAGTGCACTAAGCATACCGGCTGTACTATATATAAAAGTATTCAAATTTTGTAGGTATATAACATTCTACAGTGTGTGCGTATATACAGTGTGTGTATGTGTATATATATATATTTATATATACACAGTGTATGTGTGTATATACAGTACAGACCGAAAGTTTGGACACACCTTCTCATTTAAAGATTTTTCTGTATTTTCATGACTATGAAAATTTTACATTCACAGTGAAGGCATCAAAACTATGAATTAACACATGTGGAATTATATACTTAACAAAAGAGTGTGAAACAACTGAAAATATGTCTTATATTCTAGGTTCTTCAAAGTAGCCACCTTTTGCTTTGATGACTGCTTTGCACACTCTTAGCATTCTCTTGATGAGCTTCAAGAGGTAGTCACCGGAAATGGTCTTTCAACAATCTTGAAGGAGTTCCCAGAGATGCTTAGCACTTGTTGGCCCTTTTGCCTTCACTCTGCGGTCCAGCTCATATACAATTTTCAAAGTCATGAAAATACAGAAAAATCTTTAAATAAGAAGGTGTGTCCAAACTTTTGGTCTGTACTGTATATATATTAATATATATATATATATATATACACACACATATAAATATATATATTTGTGTCTTCGATGGTGCTATATATTACATTGTACATACATAAATGTATAGGTGCAGAAAGAGCAATGGGCTAGGGACCAGTAGCTTATGATAGAGCACATATTTAAGTCTTTCTTAATAATTCAAGAAATCACTGGTCTAATGTATACAGAGGCATCCTGATTCCCCATTGCCAACAGATGATGGGAGAAAAGGATCTGACATGTAGAGCTTTGTTCTCTGAGGGTATGAGCCACCACAAGAGGTGTCTAGCATTGGCTTAGTTCTCTCTCCTTATTGAAAACATATGCATGCTCTGCTGGAATGGGGAGGTTGTGAGAGAACTAGATGTCAGTCGTCAGTTATCTAAGGTCTAGGAGGACATTTATGGCCCCTATAGATGGGTCAAGCCTGGCCATTAAACAACTGTCGATGGCTATATTCAAGCTGATCAGCAGATTTTACTGGTCTTTTAACACAGTCCGATGAACATTAAAAGGACAGAAGGGCATAGGACTCCCTTATCTACTACTATCTGCATGGTCAAAGTGCAACTGTGCAGCATGTTCACATAAGTGCACACACATATACACACTCACACACAAACATATAGAAATATATACCGTATATATAACTATCATTATTTAACTGTCTTCAGCTCGCTCTCAAGCTATATCGACTTGATGGAGGAACTGTCTGTAGGAAAATCAATCTTGTGCAAGCCTAGACAGGTCCAACAGGGTCTTCTCCGTCATTATCTTGATAGTATCAAGCCATCGGGTTGCTGGTCTTTCTCTTTGCCTTGATTCTTCTATTCTTCCGACCATGATGTCCTTCTCTACTGATTGCTCTCTTTGTATGATGTGTCCAAAGTAGGCAAGTTGTAGCTTGGTGATCCTTGCTTCGAATGACATGTCTGGCTTGGTTTGTTCCAAAATTGACTTGTTTGTTCTTCTTGCCATCCATGGTATTGATAGCATCCTTCTCCAGCACCACATTTCAAAGGCGTCAATTCTACTTCTGTATATTCGAAGGTGTGGATTATACTTCTGGGGCCTGTAATTGACTTGCTCATTCCTCTTCAGAATAAACAATACATAACCTGTCCTGCAATGCCCATGATGTAGCTGTTGGCACTAGTTGATAAAGACTCCTGCCGGATCATTTGGGTCATTTGGGATTTATATATACTGTATACCAACCCTATTTAGCATTTTTAGGCTGCAGAAGAATGAACCAACATGACGCACTTTAGTGGGTAGCAGATTGTATTTGTAGTATTGGGAGGAACTGTATAATGAAGTATTGGAACAGTAACTGTGTTATTAGGTGGTCACAGTGCAGTTTCCTGACCAAAGCAATTTAATATGTGAAGCTTTTCCAGTCGATTGCTGGCTACTCAAATGTATCAGGTCTATTTATAATTTACCAACAGAACTTTCTTCAGATTCCTGATATGAATCACAAACAGCCTTGTAAATCCAGAATACTCAACATCTAATTCACTCTGCGGGTTTTGTGCTACAGGTAGAAGAACTATAAAGAATAAAACAATTAGCAGTGAATGTTTACACTCTGGAAAAACAGCTGGATTTTTCCATTTTTTTAGCCTCGTTCCCATGATAAAGCTTGTCTTGTCTTTGGTGGTTTGTGAATTGTTACATTTCTAGAACTTAATGCCGAGAGTTGCTGTATTTAGCCAAAACAAAACATTTGAAAAGATACTTTTTTTTTCCAGTACTCCGATATTCTTTCTCAGCGCCTTTCTACTTGTGCACTTCAAAGTACAAACATTCCCTTGTATTCCTCAGAGACGGCAGTCTCCTGGGAACTGGTGTGTGTGCTGTAGTGTCAGAG
Source organism: Phyllobates terribilis (assembly GCF_046119375.1). Classification (NCBI taxonomy): domain Eukaryota; kingdom Metazoa; phylum Chordata; class Amphibia; order Anura; family Dendrobatidae; genus Phyllobates; species Phyllobates terribilis. The sequence continues at coordinate 434,050,152 of NW_027362761.1, forward strand.
GTGCGCAGTGGATTTGCTCCCTTCTTGTGATCTCCTGGGACTACTCTTCCTTGTTCTCTCTGGTTGTCAGCTGCTTAGGATTGCGGTGGACATTAGGTTACAGAATCTGTGCACCGCTTACGTCAACTGTAACGTGGTGCAGGGCAGTAGCCTTGGCCGAAGTACTTGTGCTTCACGTCCGGCAAGCTACATGAAAATACGGTTTCTGGCTGGGTGTGTGGACTTTAACCATGATGGTGAGACGCCGATGCAGACGGCATGGTGCCGTTGTTTTCGGCTGGCCAGAACCAGGTGTTGTAGAGTTCAATGAGAGAGGCCATAGTTCGTAAATAAACATATTTTTACTGAAAAATAACATTTGAGGAACTATGTACAGCAGATAGTAGGCATTCATCTTCATGGATGTTTCTGTTATTACATGGATCATTATCATACACTTCTTCCTCCCTTTCCTGAAGTCACTCTCGTTTTCCACTTCACATAGTTCTTCTGCCTTAACATAGTCAAGCACACTATTCCGGTAGCCTCCTCATCACCAATATCGGCAATAAAGTCCAGCAAAATGAGTCCTATTCCAACCGTGGTTCCGCATCCTTAGGAGAGTTTTCCATGCTAATATAGCCTCTACTTAGCTTCTCGCTTGATTTATGCCTCTGGACCACAACACGGGGCATTCCTCTTTGTCTCTCTTATCCTTCCTTCTCCATCCCATTACCCGACTGACAGACAATTTTGAACCGTCCTGTTAGGCTTCCTGCCCCAGGCCTCGTTACTTTTTCCTTTCCTCTCTTCCATGCTGAACCGACTCACTTCTCTGTAGGAACTTACAATCCGCTCGGTTGTCTCTCTTGCCACAGGACACCCTTCTTAGTGAGACCTAAGGTCTGCTACTGCTGTCTCTAGTCTCTATCTGGCATTCTAGCAGAAAGCTGTCTCCTGTGTCCTAACGTAACCCCTCCCACTCTGGGCTAGTCCAAACCATTAACTCTATCTCATCCTGTTAACTACCTGTTCCTCGGCAGAATACAGCTCCATCACTAACAGTGCAAATTATTAAACATACAAACATTATAATGCATCACATCACTTCACATATCTTCAAGGGGCAACACTTCCACCTCCTTACACAACTCTCATAACATAAAAAGACCTCCGGTGAATACATTCTTTGAAGCATTCTTTTTTATTCAATACGCTGCTCTTTTCAACCTGTTCAGCGGCATTCATAATGTAAAACATCAACTCTTTATCTTCCAGAGTCCATAACTTTATTGAATCTCATCTGCTCCCAAATCTGGTTAATAAATACTGCTCTGTTTCATTTTTCCACTGATGAACCCACCATTATCAAATGCATGTCACTTCCGGTTTACAATGGAGTATGCGGAGAATTAATTTTGGTTTGAGTTGCTGGGGTATCATAAGACAGCACACTGTTGAGATTTTGCATATAATTCTGCCCCTTCTGTCTAATAATGGCCGGCTGCAGGTTTTTGTGGGCCCTGGGTGAAAGAGTCTCAGTGGGCCCCTTTAACACATGCCACCATTCATGATGCACTGATACCGCAGAGAAATATATATATAGTACAATGCAAAGATTTCACTTCTTACATTACATGAGTGATATCTATTGTAAATTCCACAATAGCTCAGAAACCGACAAATCGCTCCACACAGAATACTGGCCCCCATAAAATGCTCCATACAGAATACTGGCCCCCGTATAACGCTCCATACAGAATACTGGCCCCCATATAACGCTCCATACAGGATACTGTCCCCCATATAACGCTCCATACAGAATACTGGCCCCCATATAATGCTCCATACAGGATATTGGCCCCCATATAACGCTCCATGGAGAATACTGGGCCCCATAAAATGCTCCATACAGGATACCGGCCCTCATAATTCTCTATGCAGGCTGTCCCCCCCCCCCATATAATGCTTCATGCAGCCTGTTCCACCCACATAATGCTTCACGCAGGCTGTCCCCCCCCTTATAATGCCCCAGGCAGGATGTCCACCCCCCTTATAATGCCCCATGCAGGATGTCACCCCCCCTTATAATGCCCCATGCAGGATGTCACCCCCCTTATAATGCCCCAGGCAGGATGTCACCTCCCCTTATAATGCCCCATGCAGGATGTCACCCCCCTTATAATGCCCCATGCAGGATGTCACCCCCCTTATAATGCCTCATGCAGGATATCACATCCCCCCTCCCTTATAATCCTTATTATGCCCCATGCAGGATGTCACACTCCCCCCTCCCTTATAATGCCCCATGCAAGATGTCACACACCCCCACATATAATGCCCCACGCCTCCATACATTAAAAAAAATATATCAAATACTCACCTCACTTCTCACCTGCTGCCGCTGCTCCAGACTCCATCATCGCCGGCGTCTTCCCACTCTGAGCTGTGACGGCTCAGGAGAGAGCACAGTGTAAAGACGTCACCGCACCCTCTGACCTGAGACGTCACAGTCAGAGGACGCGGAAGACACCGGAGCTGCTGCGGAGGCACGGGGAGAGGTAAGTATTGTGCCGGCTTTCCGGGGCCCTGAGCAAGCGGGGGGGAGCGGGCGCTGACACCACTCTCCTCCGCTCACGGGTCCCATAACGCAGCGGGGTACCCGACGGTGAGTGGGCCCCCCCGCCTGCTCAGGGCCCTGGCACTTGCCCGGGTGCGCCGGGTGCTGACGCCTTCCCTGCTAATATCCATATGTCTAATTTAATTTTTATAGGATGTTATAGTTGATAAACTCTCAGAATTACAATATTTTATGGATTGGAATGGACTAACTGCCATCAAGCTACCTCAAATGCATAAAAAAAAATTGCTGGGCAGTAAAGATGGCCATTCTCATTAGCTTGAAAGAGTAACCATCGTTTTAGCTTTTCTTTCATAAATCAATAGTACAAATGAAAATAGAAACTTTGTTTTATATCTTGTTATAGAAATCTGCTTCTATCTCTCCCAGGACTGAGCATTCATTCTCAAAATTCTCAGTTCATGTGTAAAATACAGATTTCTTCTTTACGGAGATAAGAGATGACAGTTGGTGCTTATAAAGTTCTATGAAGAGCAGTAACTATTTATTTTAAGAAAACTTGTCTGTATCTGCTTCTAGGTCCTCCCTGCACCAACTTATCTCAGCTACGGGGAAAATCTTTCTTCACTGAATTCAGATTTTACCCATGAATTGAGAGTGAAAGATCAATCCAGGAGTGGAAAGAAGCAGATTTATTACAAATTAAAATGACTGTTACTCTTTAAAGGGTTGTTCTCATCACTTAGCTTCAGTACCTCACCTCTCAGCTTCCTGCTTGCTGGGTGATCGGTGCACTCCTGATTAATCAACAGTTTGGACCAGCGGTATTATTGCACTTCTGGTTCAAATTGTGCGCTTTTCAATGCTGCAAGTAGAGGCACCCTTGTCTCTGCAGTATCAGGGGAGAAGAGAAGAACTGAAGTTGGCCATATACAGTGATTCTACAGCTTTAGATCAGCACTTACAAGCTCTATAGAAAAGAGCTTGTAAGCACTATTCCTAGATGACCGGCCACTACTGATATATTGCAGCGGTGGCTGGCAACCAAGGCATTGAGAAGAAAATAGGCAAATTAACTATCCCTCCATTCTTAAGTATGGAGAAGTTTTTTAAAAAACATTTATAATAATGAGATTAACCCATTTAAGCCTTCATACATATAGGATTGCCAACCAACAGTCAGTAAGAGTAGGGTACTATTTTCACTGAATAAAAAAACCTTTATGCATCCATTCTTTTTTATTCAGTTGAAGAAGCTTATACAAGTTATTGTGATTATAATTCTTATGATTTTACAGTTCACAATACATAGTGCTAGTGTATTCATATCAGACTGATATGTATACACTTAGACTGATATTGCTTAAATTCTTCAAGATTCATCATTGTTCTGCAATATAGCAATATGTAAAAAATCTGTATTTTTTCTGTCTTGAACACAGAAAAAATCTAGCTGGCAACCCTGCACACATATTAAAGGAAATCTGTCAGCAGGTTTTGCTATATAATCAGAGGACAGCATCAGGTATGGGTGAAAATAAAAATGTCAGTGATGTGTCACATGTCAGGCTGTGTGCTGTTGTTTACCTACAATAAAGGTTTTATCACCTGGTGATAATCATTGCCCAGACCACAGCAGTATGTGCATGCTGGTCCGAGTCCACCCCCTCCTGTGATTAAAGCAGCTCACTGTCAATAGACAGTACATACATACATACAAACAATGTACATACAGAGCCTGGTGGGGCAGGATTCGCTGTCTCAGCTCTGCTTCATGCTAAATCTAAAAATACTAATTGTGTCAGAACCGCTGCACTCATTAAACTAAGTAATACATTGTTGGATTCAGGGTCTCTTTGCCAACATCATGCTGCTTTCAGATGAAGTAGCAAAACCTTCTGACAGATCCCCTTTAAAGTCTGTTGAACTCACTGATTTTTGGACATCGGCCAACCATGCAATGTATGTGGGGGCCCCAAACCAATGAGAGCATTGGGAATGGTTGTGGAATGAAATGTGTGGCAGGAGACACAAATGATCAGGCATGCTGAATTTTTACATGCCTGATCCTTTGTTTACAAGGAAGATAAGCCACCACCAGAGGTGCCTGGCAGAGAATTACCTCTCTTTCCATTAAAAAATATAGTTTCTTAGTATTAGCCCAGTTTGCCATCAGTTATTGAAAGTGTATTGGGTATTTTACTCTTGACAACAAAGTCAATAAGCACCATAAAGAGTTATTGCCTTCCAAAAAAAATCTAAATATGGCAGAATAATATCACTTGTATAAACATCCTGAGAATATATAAACTCCATGCCAATGCTGGTTTTACTGCATTTAATGACAAGACTCCACTTTTATAGGACTGTAGTGCAAACCACTGAGCCACCGCATTGCTCACACTTACTTATTATACTTTACATAATTATAGAGGCATTCATAATTATATTATTTAGCTTTAATGAATGTGCAGTCATTTTACAAGTAATCCTTCTAGAGAAAAACACTATCTACTGAATATTGCACTTTGTAATCTCTCACAGGATATAGCGGGGTTAATCTGATTAAATGCCTTTTAAGCACAAATGTGTCATTTTGTCAGCATCATTGACCTTCAATAGATGGAAAGGCTTTGTGCTAAACAATAGGGAAGGTGGAGCTGCTCTGGAATGTGTTTGGAAGAGCTTCCTCGGGTTATCACTTGGGCAAATAACAGAAGCCACCTCAGCCATAAATCTCACGCTGCTGTCACGTTGTATTATTTGTTGTATTATTTTGTGATATTCATAAAATTATGAATTTCTATTGTGATCCTTTGCATGTTGGTTTTCAACCAATTCTGAGTGATTGCTTAGACCTAAAAATCAAGCACTATGGAGAATGATATTGAGGATATCTGACAACATGGCGTACCACTGGATTGACAGAAAGTAAAATTAATAAATGGGAATGCATTTTCTGTTCGTGTTGGGGTCAATCGTCCAGCTCTGAAATTTTTACTTCCGTCCAAAGCAGAATCATGAAGGACCATGGTGACTTCCTTCCTCTGGTCTACCTAAGATTGTGACACTAGTTTGTCTTTGGTTGTCAAGTGAAATAAAAGTAGTTATTTCCTATTGTTTATATAGTGAACATTATGATGGATATGAAAGGAAATGAAAGATTTCTCATATATAATGTGTGTATATTATATGTATGTACTGTATATATACATAATGCATTATTCTTTTTATCGCTTAACATTTTTAGACAAATGATTTCTAAAGCTGATGACATACAATCTCATGATTTGTTTCTGCTATACACTGGTCATCAAGTCAATGAACTCAACCACATCTCCTGCTACAAGTCTCCCAAGGATATCTCAATGTAGTGTGACCCTTGCAGCATTAATGAGGTTTAGACTCCCATTTTGTTCATTACTGTCCCACTGTGTTTCTGTTGCACTTTCTTGGCTACAGATGTCTTTGATCTGGAAGCTTTTGTTCAATACAATTTTTGGGAGTTATCGTTGTAAAAGTATGCAGAATGTGCAAAATAGGCAAATAAAGCCAGAACATCAAACTACAGGACACTAACAGAATGTAGATAAGATGATAACTTCGACACAACCTTATAGATTAATACACTCGTTTTCTAGACTGCCCTATGTTATTCTTCAGCCTTTGAACTATGCTCTTGGTTACTCTGATTGCCGAGCTGGATATCAGTCTTTTTAGCTAACTGGGCATGGTACTCAAGAAGATGTCCACATAGAAGAGTTAATCACTACACCCACTTGAATAACAAAACTAAATTTACATACATTGAGGAGGAACCATATTTTAGGCATGGAGAGGCGCAGGAACAAAAGAAATAAAATGCCAAATTCAGGAAATCTGTGACATTTCCGCCAGGTAAAAAGAATACATATTTATGGCAAGTAACAGGTCCTCTTTAAAATTGCACATACAATTGACTAATGTCAAGTTAGGTGTCAAATTACAACTTTTTTTGTGCTATATCCCAGTACTGTGCTATCTGAGCTAAAGGGGTTGTCCACATATATGCACTGTTTGTACAGATCTAGCAAAGGTTACCTTAAAAAGGGTTGTCCAGCCTTAGGCTACAAGTCTCCAGTCAATCTATGTGACTACAGCTTTGTGAATACTCACATCACACGTACTGCATGTTATGAAGATTCACCAGTGCTGGCGCCAGAAGCATACATGCGGTCACATGATGATTAGATGGGTGTGGCCACGCTCAATGCAAGTGTATTGAGCGATATCGGACAAGTCTAGTAGGAATGTTGACCGGAAGTATGCAACTCGTATACTTGCTTTCACATGACTGCCCGATCCCAGCATCACCACTCGAGATTCCTCACAGTGCACAGTACACATAATGTGAGGGTTCACAAGTCTGTAGTCACATAGAGTGACTGCAGACTTGTAGCCTAAGATTGAACAACCTCTTTAAGGTAACCTTTGCTAGATCTGTACATATTGTGCATATCTGTGGACTTTTCCCATATCTAAGGGCAAATATGTAATGACCCCCTTTGAGAAATCAAAATATGCGAAACGCGCATTAGGGGCTGCGAGGAGTGCACTTGTGGTCTGGATACTAACATGGGTAAGCACTATCTGGCTCTTATTTGAAGCTCTTCTTTGCATTTGGGCACTTTAGAAGGGGATTTTTATTAGTATTATACCAGGAATTCTCCTCTACACCTTCTGATTTATTTGCTTCTGGCTTTCTAGTGTTTTTTCCCTACTGCACTTAACCACTGTGCCATTCCCTTGCATGTTTTCCATGTCTCCTACTTTGTATAAACCTTGATGCTATACATGGCTAATTATGTATATGTTGTTTTTATGCTTTTCTAATAAAATTATATATTTTTTAACTTTCCATCTCTTTTTGGTGGTTTACGGTTACTCTACGTTTCTGGGTATTATTTTGTGTGTTTAGGAGTACTCCACCTTCTTGACTTATTGCTTATAGATAGAGGGAGAACACCATGAATTATTTGGATATGTTCTCAGCCTGGTTATACTTTGTGTGCTCTATGAATATTGTTCTAGCAAATATGTAATGTCATCCTGAGAGAGTAAGGGTATTATATGCAGTTGGTTAGTTTAGTATGTAGTCCTTATGAAGAATAGAGAATTACAGTTTAAAATGCCTTAAATGATATACATTATCACTTTTAAGATATAAGAGGGCCTTCAGCTATTCTTTTAAGATGAATTAAGATTGCGTTTCACAAAGCAGCTGATTCTTGGCAAGTGTTGTTCCAAAGGCTTTTCCCAAACATTGGGTGGTCCAGCATATTTTGATGAACACTGTAGGTTTAGATGAGATAGGAAAGAATAAAAAGTTTAAAGTTCAGTATCATGCCAAAGAAACATAATGAAAAACCGTAGGCAACAAAATCACTCGGCTGTAGGTGTTCAAATTTATATGAAATTCCTGAGTAAAGGTGGGATTTGGCCTGGGGGTTTGGGTTTATTAATCAATGTACTTACAGTAGTGTACAACTGTTCAAATACCATAAGCAGTACTAAAAAACACAAAAATAGCTTGTGTCTGTATGACTGCAGAGCTAACAATGTGTCGCATATTATATCCCAAAGACGAAGATGTTCTCCAGTGCTCAATGTGGTGAAATTTTAATAAGTACTAAAGTTTTAACACATCTAAAGTTCCTTTAGTGAAGAAGATTAGAGACATTGAATATGATTTGACCACCATAAAATTATATTAGTTTTCTTTATGTCAATGCCCCTTGGGATCGTACATTTTTAATTAGATAGCAAGAGAATGACAAAATCCAGCCCGGCTTGAGAAGAAATATAAAAAATGTAATCTCATTGGTAATGGTTTTAATCCTTAATGTCTTTGATATGTGAACCATTCTCATTTTCATACTCTAACTATAAGGCAGCACGGTGGGAAGGTGACCTATAGCAGGCAACACCATGTTATAGATCTGCAATAAATATATTTTCATTTGTTGTAAAACCATTGTGCTGTCTTTATAGGAGAAATTACATATGAATGCTCCGTGTTTAATTAGCTTCATAATAATTTTGAATTAGCTGGACAATCGTACTAAGGAGACATTTTTTCAATCCTATTTCATCTTGCTTCAGGGTATCAATAATTAGATAAAATCTGTCGGTAGCTTCCATAGTAATTTTGACAGTTCTTTTGTTTTCAATTAGCCCTCCGGGCATCAGACTACGCTAAGTATTGGTTTGTGACGTCCAACAGACTATTGTTAAACTGTGCCACGTGAGTTTGTGCTTGTTAATCCATGAATAGACTTGACATTAGAAAATTGCAGAAATGTTTGGAACAAGAAACCCATGACAGTGACATTGTCTGTCCTAACAACCCTTCTCTATGTGTTCTCTTCTAATCTGTTAAAAAATTTAGGCCATAATTAACCTTCTTACCCTGTATGCCTATGTCTTTTTGGATGGAAAGCCATTTTTTAATTACAGCGCTGGAGTGGTGCTAAGTTCCTCACACTAGTAATGTACTTACCAGCCGCCATCGTGTTTTATTTTGGCGCTGCTATGGTCCGGCGCCGTCATCTTGTGACCGCAGCTTCGGATTGACTGGAAGTCAAAGCTAATGCTCACAAGCTCTCAGTTTAGGTCTATGAGAGCCTCCTTCTGGCTTCATTCTGACTTTCATAGACTTTCATCAAGTAGTGACTTCTGGATCATCCAGCAAACACTGGAGAGAGCTGGCAGGTCACAAACTGCTGGAGATGACCGGAGCGGCACTGAGAATAGAAGAAGACGGCAGCTGGTAAGTATGATACTAGGAACAGGGAACTTAGATTAGTAACACCACTGCAATGGTAAAATAACAAAAAAACACTAGAGTGGTGCTTTAAAGTACTCCCTAATGGCAGTGTACTGTGCTTCTGAAAAAAGGGGCAAACAGGGTTCATAGTGCAAAACAAACATATAACTATTCATAACATAAGTATATAAAATAAGGTAATATAAAACACCAAGGACAATGAAAACGACTGAACAAGAGACAGAATGGTGCACATAAAGAGCTCTGACTGCATGGGCTTACAATCGGCATAGTAAGGAGTCAGGAGGTAAAAGTAGAAGCTGCTTGTATAGAAATGTATTGGCAGCAGGGTAATTGTATGTTATAGACTTTTATAGAGAAGTGGGTTTTCAGGCTGCGTTTGAAAATGGGGAGAGTCTTACTTGTTGGCCTAGCAAGTTCCATTGTTTGGGGATATTCAGATCACTTATTGCCATAGAGACAGGCAGAGGACTCCAGGAATATCCAATGTAGTAACCCCCTAACCAGACTTTCTCCATGAGGAAAATTCCAACAATTTACTGCAACCATTACTTGAGTAAAAGTCCATACTGGGTTGTTTTACCTTAAGCGCACGCTAGGCCAATTTTTTGTACACTTAAAGAGGTTGTATCATCTTGCTAAATAGGAAAAAATTATAAAGTGCTTGTTAAAACAACACCTTATTAAAAAATATTCTGTGTTCTCAACAACTGAAGGATTTTTAATTCAAAAGTTTACTACTTGTTGCCTAGACTACCGGCCACCTTTGCAGTCTATCAAAGATGGTCGTTTTCCTTTAATTTAGAGCTTACAAGAACTGCTCTGAAGCTGGATGGATTGTTTAATCCAGCCAGCCTTATCCCTACGATTCTCCAATGCAAAGCTGCCTCTGCTTGTTTCATAGGAAAGCACGCAGTTCAGACCAGCAGTGTGACCCTGCTGCTGGTCTGAACTGTCAATCTTTAGCTGCACACCACGCACTGTCAAGCAGGAAGCTGTGGAGCAGTGTGCTACTGAAGAAATGAGACAAGAAAACCCCTTAAAGTATGTTTTTGAAATGTTAGACAAAAACAGGAAGCACAATAAGAGAGTATAAACTCCAGGAAACTCCAGTGATGAAAAGCATAGAATGTTCTTGTTAGATTTATGCCTAATATGAAATACTTTAGTTTGGACCTTCTAATGCTGCTCTAAGATATCCCTATTGCTACAGCTATAAACTAAACAAAATTAGAAGTCTTAGTGATGCCCCTAAATTCATCAAAAGATGGTAATTACATTCAGGCCCAATTAGCCATCTCTTCCAAACCTCAACTATTTTCCAACTCACACATTTAGTATTGATATAGCCTTTTGGTATAACATATAATGAAACACTATTGATAATTAAGATCTTAAAATATCCATTTCCCGGTTTAATTGGTTTTATCTTCCAGTGCCATAACAATCTATTCTGTACAGACAGTAATATAGATAATATTTTGAGATCGGAATTCAAGTCCAGCCACATACTGTCATCCAGCAATTAAATGTTATTTGATAGTTGAGTCTGCAGCTCAGGTGCCGAAGAGTTCCCGTCTCTGGTTGACAGTCTTTATAGCTTCATAAAATGAGTCTCAGAGGAAATCTGGGTATGGAAGTTTTTTTCCGATTGGAAATGCCTAGAAATAAAGTGCACTCTGTTATGGTCAGAATCAATGCTTGTTGTATAATGAATATGTCATCCAGCTAAGGGAATACTTAACTCCTTCTGAGAAGCAGCCCTAACAAATTATATTGTATATATATATATATATATGTGTGTGTATGTATATGTGTGTGTGTGTATGTATATATATATATATATATATATATATATATACACATACATTTACTTCTTTACTATACTACACCCTTCAACTGTCCACTACTATATAAAATGCCCCCAATGTATCTAAACTGTGGAGAGAAGTGTTTTTGCAAATACCTTGTGTGTTCTTCTTTGCCTGTGAGCGGCGCTATCGCTGGCCGCTCACAGGCATCACGTGACCCCCGACTGCAGTCTGTTCTGGCATCCGCTGATGTCACGTCAATTTCCGGTTGCAGCCGGGGGTGGCGCAGTGACGCGCTCCCCATGAGTGATGAGCTGTGGGTGGGGTTTCACCACGCGTCACAGTCCAGCATCCACCTCGCGCTTTCCCAATGAATGAGGAGAGAGAAAGCGCGCGGTGGATGCTGTGCTGTGACGCGTGCAGAAAACCCTGCCACAGCCCATCACTCAGTGGGGAGCACGTCACTGAGTCATGCCTGACTTGACGTGACATCAGCGGATGCCAGAGCCGGCTGCAGCCGGGGGTCTTGTGATGCCTGTGAGCAGTCTGCGATAGCACCGCTCACAGGCAATAAAGAACACACAAGGTATTTGCAAAAACACTACTCTCCACAGCTTAAATACATTGGGGGCATTTTATATAGTAGTGGACAACCTCTTTAATATGTGAATATCTAGATGGAAAAGTCGTGGAATTATAAAAATCACAGGATGGATAGATATCTTAATGATACACAAATAATGAAGAAATGAAAACAACATTTTCAAAAACATCTTGATTTATTCAGTATCGAGTATGAGCGCCACACACAGAAATACATGGACTTACAGCCTTGACTGCTATCATTAAGATTATTAATTGTTGTCTGAAGAATGTTCTACCACATTGAATGCACTTGGGCATGCCAATCATCAATATCCTCTGCTGGCAGCTCATTTTGAAATTGCCTACAAATAATGTCACAGATGTGCTCTCTGGGAGACAAGTCTGGAAACGCTGCAGGTCATGGTAGCAAATTTTGGCCATGCAGGCTCCTCATAGTAGGACAAGCAGCATGTGGCCTGGCCTTGACATTCTACTGTGAGCAGACTGTGTGGTCTAAATGTGCTTCCAGGGCCTGCAGCATCTCCGGACTTGTCTCCCAGTGAAAACATTTGGTGGGCCATTTGTTGGATATTGCAAAGGGATAAGCCAGCAGCGGATCTTGTTTATTTGCATGTCTAAGTGCAGTCAGCTTCTCAGACAACCATTAATAACCTCACAAGTAAGTGCATGTATTAGAGGTAGGCGGATTGATCCATAGATGATTGAGTGAGAGTTGAATTATCTGAAATTTGCAGTTTCATGCAAACTCAAACATTTTGAGATTTTATTTGCGGCTTTAAAAATAATCATTGCCTGTCACCATTTCCCACTCTGCTGACACATCAGAGAGGAAACTGATATCATTTTGTGTTGCCACACAGGCCTGACCATAATGCATACAGCCAAGACATCTTACAGATTATCATACCATGTACAGTGGTGGTCAGCGGCTCTCAATGGAGCACAGTTTGTACGGCAGAGTCATTTTTCATCTCCAGAGTCACTGGGTTAATCGCTCTCTCTCTTGTAGAGTGTAAGCTCCTATGGTCATCAGGGTTCTCTCTCGCCTGTAAAGTATAAACTGTTATGTTCATAGAGCTCCTCACTCTCTCCTCTCCCACATATGTATTTCAGCCCAATTCCAAACTTTCCAGTTTTGAGATTTGCGCAAACTTATATGCCGCAAATTTAATTTTTGGGGAAGATTTGGCGAAGTCAGCAAATTCCAATTTCAAAAGATTCAATCATCTCTAGTATGTATATATGTGCATGGCACTCATACTCGATACTGAATAAATTAAGATGTTTTCAATATTTTGTTTCCATTTTTTCATCATTTGTATATCATTAACATGTCTATCCAACCTTTGATTGTCATATTTGGCGACTTTTACTTCTTGGTATTGCAACTTATATATAAATACCTTTTATTAACTGTATGGCAAAAGGCCCAAACTAAAATGTTGACATTGACTAATCTTAGAAAACAAAAAAGTTCCCACACACATTAAGTATTAGATTAATGAGCAAGTGCAGAAAGACTCTGTTGCCAATGTACAAACATATATACATACAATGTGTATCAGGACATGGCTATTAATTGCCATAGACGTAAAAAAACAAAATACGTAATTAATATTTTTTGATCAAAAAAGAGTAAAAGCCATCCAATCACGTCAAGGTGACCTCAATATGGATAGTCCTTAACTCTAAAGACTCAACTCTCTATGCGCTCAGACAGGCCTCAAATGAAATGAGAAGAAAATAGGAAATCAGGCTTAGCTTGTAATGGAAACTTTTTGGTAAAGATGGGCGGATAAGGGTCCACAGCCTGGAAGGAGCCACACACCCCCATTACAGCCTGGGAGGAGCCACACCCTCCCATTGCAAACTAAGCTTTAGTGTGTAGCTTAGAATATTGTAAACTGATGATGTCATCAAATCAACTAACTAGGCTCAATAAAACATATGGCACTTTATCTATGGAGCTTCGACCTCTTAGATAAGACAGGTTATTACACTTGGGGTTATTTACTGTGGGAAAAAGAAGGCTTAGGGGTGATCTTATTACTATGTACAAGTATATGAGGGGACAGAACAAAGACCTTTCTACTGATCTTTTTACTCTGAGGCCTGAGACGGGGACAAGGGGGCATCTTCTACGTCTGGAGGAAAGAAGGTTTAATCATAATCACAGACGGGGATTCTTTACTGTAAGAGCAGTGAGACTATGCAACTCTCTGCCGCATGATGTTGTAATGAGTGATTCACTGTTAAAATTTAAGAAGGGCATGGATGTCTTTCTTGAAAAGTATAATATTACAGGTTATAAATACTAGATTCCTTGATAGGGCGTTGATCCAGGGAACTAGTCTGATTGTCGTATGGAGTCGGGAAGGAATTTTTTTCCCCAATGTGGAGCTTAGTGTTTGCCACATGGGGGTTTTTTGCCTTCCTCTGGATCAACAAGTTAGGCTATGGGTTGGACTAGATGAACTTAGTCTTCCTTCAACCTTAAAAACTATGTAATTTACATCTATCCCTTGGACCCTTCTTATGAGTGTGTCATTGTGACATATAACAGATTATTTGGATATACAATACTATAGTTATTTTAATGTGATTTATCAATCGTAACTTGTAACAGATGTCTACCATTTGCACCACAGGTCTACCTTGAGTAGAAATGACACCTAATTTAGTCCCATACTAGTCAACAAAAATGATGGAACAGACTATATGATGACAAATGGGATTGCTAAGTGGGGCACTGATCAATAGCGAGTGCTGCCCATTTAGGTAATGGACATCTTTGTCATATCAGCTGTTAAAGTATTGTAATGTGATGAGTCCCTATGGGTCTACTAAGAAGAAATCATCTACTACATGTAACATTACCACGCATCTTTGATATGCATTTCAGGATCTCACATATTAAACTGCTCAGAGCAATGACGAGGCAGTGTTTTGTTATGAGAAGCAATGCACGGGGCTCTGCTTGGCGATTTTGTAATTTTCCTTGCATTTGAATTAAAATTAATACACAAATCTGAAAAATCAAATTTCCTTTTTTTTTAAGTTTTGTATGTTGTCTATTCAATAGGAGCACTGGTCCTGCATCCAAATCCTAAACATTTTGCATTGGATTAATTTCCATACCATTTCTTTCCCCAGGGTCTAATAATGTGTGTTTGTAAATGTGCTCTTCTTCCGAGACTTTATCATGCAAGCATATCACAGCATGAGGCCACAACTCCTAATGACATATATTTACATTACACTAGGAGAGCTATCTCATTTCAAATGTGATTTTGGCCCTGGGGCTAAGAAGCCTAGGGACCTTTTGTAGATAGAGAGGCCAATGTATTTTGTTACCAACCCAATCTCTTGAGTAAGTAAGTTTCACTTGAAATAGTCAAGGCTTAACATAAACAAAGAGAAATGAGAAAAATCCATATTTATAAGGCTGTCGGCAGCCAACGTTAGTGTTTTTATTTTCTCCTGTTGAAATTGAATCTTTCCCTTTGCACCTTATAGGCTTTTGTTGATTATCACATTATTATAATAATCTTTATGCAATTCAGAGAACAAATAAGATAATGTAATAACGTAAAAAGTAATAGTTTCAATTACATTCTATTTTAATTCTACACAAAAGAAATTAAATATTTATTTTTCAATGATTTAAACCAGCCGCTCTGTGTACTCCGTATACTCTGTGTATAGAGAGGGCAGAGGTAATAAAATAGTGAATAAATTGAAAAAAAATACATTTTTAATTTTAGCAAATTATTAGGGCACTTTTCATAAACTAACCAAAAATGGTAAAATGCGTAGACAAATAGTTTCACATTTTAATGCATATATATATATATAACACATACTTGTATTTATATTGTCATATGTTCATGTATTCATTTACTTTTTTAGCATTTATATAAACGCAAAACATGACAATTTCATAGATTTGCATGTATTTTTTTTAGCCACCAGTATTGCTTAAGGGGTTGAACTACAGTAAGTTACTAACTTATTCCCTATCTTTACAATAGGGAATAACATTATCCGCTAAGGGTCCAGCCATATCCAGTACTCTCATAGAGAACGAATAGAGTGAAAGTGCACTATTCAGATGAGGCTCTACAGAGCCTTATTCTATGGATCAAGGGTATCCCCAATGGTCCAACCCCCAGCAATTACTAAATCCTTTAACCTTTTAATATGGGCTAACTTAGTACAACTGTTTTAAAGTAGATCTATCACTAAAGTGGGTCTGTCACTAGATTTCTCAGTAAAATCTATTTATATTAATTATTCTTTTAGACCTGTTGACACTGGTACACTTAGGCTATGTGCCCATGATGCAGAAATGCTCCGGATTTTTTCCTGAGCGTTTCTGCATCTCCCTGGCAGAAAAAACACATGCGGATTGTAAATGCGGATTGTACATGCGTTTTTCCTGCCAGGGACATGCGGATGTGAAGCGTTCTTCACATGCATTTCCGCATGCGGGTTGACAAGTGCTTTCCAAGCGATTTTAGCATCACTTGGAAAGTGCTTGACAACTTGGTCACACTATATAAATCCATGCAACCGGCCTGGATTTATATAGTGTGACCCCAAAGAATGTCAAAAAATAAATCTATACTTACCTTCCGATGGCCCCCTGGAGTCTCGCTTCGCTCCGTCCTGGCTGCCGGCAGCTCACGGTACACTACACTGAAGGACCTGCCGTCACATGACTATGACGTCAGCGTAGGTCCTTCAGTCCACCGCGATCTACCTGCAAGCGAAGACAAGGAGACCGGGGGCCATCAGAAGGTAAACATAATATTTATTTTTTATTTTATTCTTTTTTTTACAGGTTCTATGGTACCCGGGTCTGGAGGAGAGTCTCCTGTCCTTCACACCCGGGTACCATTTGCACATTGAAACGCATGGATTCCGCATGTACAGATCCGGTGATGCGGAATCCAAGTGTTCCAATGAAAGTCAATGGCGGCGAAAACGCAGCGCTTCCACAAAATAATTGGTAGTGCTGCGTTTTTTTCCGCAATGATAACCCGCAGCGGAAATTTCCGCAACATGTGCAGATTATCATTGGGGAACATAGCAGGCCTTCTACCATGCGTTTTTTAAGCGTTTCTGCAGCATTTTTGCCGCTGCGGAAACGCTTATAAAACGCATCGTGGGCACACAGCCTTACTTTGAAAATCCATGTCAGATTGGCTGTATAATCCTGATGTCAAGATCAACATTTTATAAAACCAGGACCCATAAAAAGTTTTTTCTTTAACATTGAGAAAAATTTTGAAAAAAGATTATGCAGCTATTTTGACATGGATTTTCAAAAAGGTACATCATCCTCATTTGAAGAAATCTAATAGTGTGTGCAGATCCACTTTAAATTCTATTACATCAAATCACAGAGCAACCTATAGAAAATAACCTCTTATAATGTGACCTATTAATCTATTTAGATTTTAAAGGTCATGGGCCAATTATTATTTCTGAGCAATCGCGATGATAATAAGCCATTGTTAATTAAGAATACAATCAGCCATAAACAATAGTAGGATTATTGTTAATCAATCGAGGTTGCCATACAAAATAATTATTAGTAGCATGATTGGTAAATGTAAATTCCACCCTTTTCAGCTCTTACGACGGGCATTGCTTCCTAGCGCAGACTCTTGCGGGGGCCTTCAATCAGAAACACACTGTTGGAAAAATCCAATAGGTCCTCTACAGTGCTTTTTGGAACTATGGTTTACTTATTGGTCATGGTTTGTAAAGTCATTGAATCTAAAGACACCTTTAGCTATTGTGCTGAACATCTCCTTTCATGTAAACCTAGATAACCTCATAATATTGTCATCCTAACCACTTAGGGACTGCTCAATGACTTTTTTTTTATATCAAAGCTGTTTCCTGTTATCTCTGCATCCATTTGTAAACGGCAGCTAAGGTTTCTGTGTTTTAGTGCTGGTTGGCTCTGTGAATGCTGCAAAAGCATTCATAAGGACATCGCCGATACATTAAAGTGAAGCTATCATCAAAAAATTATTTATTCTTAAAATCAGGTGTTTGTGTTAAAGAGAACCTGTTACCAGAAAAAAAATGCTATTAACCTGCAGATATGGGGTTAATCTGCAGGTTAATAGCATTACTAGCCTGCCCGGCGCCTGTACTTAGCCGAACGCTACGGGGAGAAAATTAACTTTATTTCCCCCTCAGCGTTCAGGTTTCAGTCATGGGGGCGGTACTGGCTTGGGTTCAGTCATCGATAGTCATGTATAGTGAGCAGTGACTGTAACCACTCCCTGGCCCTGACTGACAGCCAGCCCTAATGTAGAGCAAGTGTCAGTCAGGGCCGGGGGCACGGTCACAGCCGCCACTCTGTATACTCAGCATGGTGACTGAATCAGCAATGGTGCCATCCCTGTGACTGAAAGCGGAACGCTGTCAGGGGTAATAAAGTTAATTTTCACCCTGCAGCATTCGGTTAACTGCAGCCGCCGGGTAACAGATTAACCCTATATGTGCAGGTTAATAGCATTTTTTTCTGGTGACAGGTTCCCTTTAAATGTTATTTTTTACAATTTTTTTCATATCTAAATATGTATTAGAAAAAAATATAGAAACCTTGCACTCTAGCTACTGGGACTTTTTTAGACTCTAACTTTGGTTTTAGGAAATACACATGTACATTAGGTGCAATGAACAGACCACGTCTCTTTCTTTTGTTTTGAAACATCTAATGTGCATATGCAAAGGGCATTGTGAATAGAGTAGGAGCAGGGTAGCCTGTGAACTCACCAACTGTGTTATCAGCTGTGTATGGAGGTGTTCCTGTCATTGTAATCCTGCTCCTGCTGATAAGGAGCCTTGCTGAAAACTCTTCCTCTTTTTCAGACTCCTTTTAGAAATCTAAAAAAAAAAATAGTTGCCAGTGTGAAAATTGCAAGATTATTTTTATCAAAAAAAACCATTGCCAACATTTTCAAAAAACAACAAAAAAAATATTTAATCAATAAGTAATTTTCTGATTACTTCCCTCTAACTCCTTAGATTAAATTTAAATGTGATGTTGACGATGTGAAGAGAATCTGATCTGTTATTCGTACCCCTACATGGTAAAACTAACAATGCATCATCCTGCAAAAGACAAATCCTCATAGAGCTACATTAAAAAAGAATAATAATTGCTCTTTAAATTTAGCAGTATAAAAATTTAAAAACAAGACAGTTAAAGGGAACCTGTACCTAGAACCATGGACAGCATGAATCAGAGCCTGGCTACGTAAGTGCACCAAGGGTATGTTTTAATTCGAAACGCTGCTGATGGAGACCATAGGGAGAGACTAGGACAACACCCTTAGGCTGATTACTCCCCACCTCACTCCAGGTGATTGACAGGTCTCTCCTATGTGTGTACATCAGGAGAAAGCTAAATGCAGGTTTCCTTAAAAATAGGACATATTAGGAAGTGAATAAACCCTCTAGTACTTACATAGTTAACAATGCCAGATAGCCTGATTAATAGTCAATACAGCTATTGGGATGAAATGATTGGGTCTAATGAATAAAGGTATTTTATTGCTTTCCGATAATGTGTTAATCCAAATGTATTCATTTTTATGAACATTGTTAAAAACTGTTTAGAACCAAATTGAATTAACAATAAAAGAAAGATCATTTGAACTTTACAGATATAAGCCCAGCAGTAGAATCATAGAAGTTATATTAGACTTTTTTTCAAATTTTCATGACACCTATACATGTTTAAGATTGACTTCACTCTAAGACACGATCAATAAGTCAGTTTATCTCTGCTGAATCACCAGGATATTCTAATTACTGTTTAAGTAATGAGTGACACAGTTTGCCTAAACTAAACTGCCTAAATAGCAATACACAAAGACTTAGGAAAGTATATATTGATTGCATTTACAAAATCTTTCTGTTTGGATGCTGAGACGACCTCTTCGATGTAGTGACAATTGACAAAATTGATTGAAACTTGTTCCTAAAATAACTTAGAATCCGAAACATCATTCTCATGGGTCCAACTAAATATCAAGTTATTAAAGGGAATGTGTCACCTGAAATTCACCTACTGTTTAAATCAGGCTTTTATGTTTAATATATATTTTTGGCACTGTTTTTTTTATATTCTTTACATCACAAACTGTATAAAAAAAGAAGAAATCTTGCTATTTTCTCAATGATCACTGCGGCTATTCTAGACTCCTACATCCTGTTCTTTCAAGAATTCTACATGGACATTATCAGCAATAGACTGACTCAAACCCTGTCTTTTTAATAGAGCCATCTAGTGAGCATGTGCAAAGGTCATTGTGAAGGGAAGGGGAGCAGAGTCAGCTGTGACATCATTTATAGTGAATCATGTGTTATTAGCTGTGAACAGGGCTTTACCTGTCATTATATACCTGTCTGTGATGATAATAAGACTTCTGAAAGCGCTTAAAAAAAGTGCAGTCAGTATGAATCTAAAATAACCTCAGTGGGCAATGTGCGAATTGTACGATTTCTAATCTTTTTTATTATAAAGACTGAGATATGAAAAATAGAAGAAAAACATCTCCAAATATTTTTTTTTAAATACATTTTTACATTTTACATAAACTTTTATATTAAAAGTTAATTTTCTGATTATACATTCCCTTTAAATTTTAAGAGTACATTGATTTACCAGTTGTGTAAGGTTAACAGCCATAATGGCATTTGTGGTATTTCTTAGGTAGACAAGAAGATAATACTTAATTCATTCATTCTGTTACACATGTCTCAGCTGAATATAGGAGTCTTAGAATTACACCTGTCAACCTTGAAGAGATATTTAAACGACACTATTCTATTGATTTTTATGACTGTTAATAAGAAAGAAAATCTTTGACACAATATTTTGAGCTTCTTCGCTCCTTTATAGGTTTTTATAGGTTTATTTTAGACAAGACAGAAGGCAATTTAAGGTATTTTATTTATTCAAATTTATCACATTTGCTTAGCAACAATAAGTGAAAAGTTCTACGTCTGGAATATCAAGCTTTCACCACGGTGCTTCTAAAAGATTAATTTTGGTGTCGAACATGAGTTTGGATTTATTTTGCTTAAAGAGGTTGTCCATTACATTTTGCAAATTAAAAATGGGCCCAAGGGAGTATTAAAAAAAGGGGCACTGATGTACAGGATGCCCAGCGCCCAGGACATTCCAGTGACCCCTGCAGTCAGTCAGTGGCTACTGATTGGATGGAACCTTTACTTTCTGGCTGTTTCTTACAACTCAGATGAAATGTGAAGGTGGCTGTGGCCATTAGTGGCTGTTGATTGTCTGCTACAGTGACATGATGCAAGCAGTGATGCTGCATTATTTTAATACTTCTATGGGCTATTTTTAATATTAAATATATAGTGGACAACCCCTTTTATGTCATGATTTAAATTGTATTGTTTTATGTATAAAGTTCACATGCAGACCTATGTATAGCCACGGTCCCGGATTATAAATGTACACTCTGTGGTCAGATACTGCTTTTATGTATTACTTCCATGGCAGAGCAGAAACTGTATTTTTGTTTACCCAGGGCAAAGTTTCAGGGTACTGTCCAAGCTCTGGTCAATGTACAGAGGCTTTATGGCACTCCTCTTGACACACAATTCTTGGCACATGCCCCTATGCCTATTTTACACTCATGTAATGTTCTCCAGTTCAGACCTATTGCCATTGCCACTGAAATCTGACCTGACCACAGATGGTATTCCACTTAAAAGGATGATCCAGGATGAGAAAAAAACATATCTGCTTTAATCTTAAAGGGAATCTGTCACCAGGTTTTTAGTAGCCTGATGTAGGCAAAGAGACCCTGATTCCAGTGATGTATCACATACCGTATATACTTGACTATAAGCCGACCCGAGTATAAGCCAAGGTACCTAATTTTACCACAAAAAAATTGGAAAAATTATTGACTCGAATATAAGCCTAGGGTGGGAAATGCAGTAGCTACTGGTAAATTTCCCCATCATGGTATTGTACACTCATCACCAATCCTGGCATGCATGGCCCCTTTATCCCCAATCCTGGTATGCATGGCTCCCTCATCCACAATCCTAGTATGCATGGCTCACTCATCCCCAATCCTGGTATCCATGGCCCCTCATCCTCAATCCTGGTATGCATGCCCCCCCTCATCCCCAATCTTGGTATGCATGCCCCACTCATCCCCAATCCTGGTATGCATGGCCTCCTCATCCCCAATCCTGGTATGCATGGCACCCCTCTTCCCCCAATCCTGGTATGCATGGCACCCCTCATCCCCAATCTTGGTATGCATGGCACCCCACCAACCCTAATCCTGGTATGCATGTTACCCCCCAATCCTGGTATGCATGGCACCCCTCATCACCAATCCTGGCATGCATGGCCCCTTTATCCCCAATCCTGGTATGCATGGCTCCCTCATCCACAATCCTAGTATGCATGGCTCACTCATCCCCAATCCTGGTATCCATGGCCCCTCATCCTCAATCCTGGTATGCATGCCCCTCCTCATCCCCAATCTTGGTATGCATGCCCCACTCATCCCCAATCCTGGTATGCATGGCCTCCTCATCCCCAATCCTGGTATGCATGGCACCCCTCTTCCCCCAATCCTGGTATGCATGGCACCCCTCATCCCCAATCTTGGTATGCATGGCACCCCACCAACCCTAATCCTGGTATGCATGTTACCCCCCAATCCTGGTATGCATGGCACCCCTCATCACCAATCCTGGCATGCATGGCCCCTTTATCCCCAATCCTGGTATGCATGGCTCCCTCATCCACAATCCTAGTATGCATGGCTCACTCATCCCCAATCCTGGTATCCATGGCCCCTCATCCTCAATCCTGGTATGCATGCCCCCCCTCATCCCCAATCTTGGTATGCATGCCCCACTCATCCCCAATCCTGGTATGCATGGCCTCCTCATCCCCAATCCTGGTATGCATGGCACCCCTCTTCCCCCAATCCTGGTATGCATGGCACCCCTCTTCCCCCAATCCTGGTATGCATGGCCCCCTCATCTCCCAATCCTGGTATGTACAGGACTCTTCATCTCCCAATCCTGGTATGTATAGGACTCCTCATCCCCCAATCCTGGTATGTATAGGACCCCTCATCCCCCAATCCTGGTATGCATGGCCCTCTCATCCCCCAATCCTGGTATGTATGGCACCCCTCATCCCCCAATCCTGGTATGCATGGTCCCCTCATCCCCCAATCCTGGTATGTATGGCACCCCTCATCTCCCAATGCTGGTATGTATGGCCCCCTCATGCCCCAATCCTGGTATGTATGGCCCCATCATCCCCAATCCTGGTATGCATGGCCCCATCACTCCACACATAAAAAAGAAACACTTATACTCACCTTCCTTCCTCACCTCTGCTCCAGTGCTGCGTCCTGTTCTCCTGTTGCAGCTCATGTCAGCATCTGAGCAGCATGGCATGGCGTCACAGCCAATGCGCTCTCAGACACTGATGTGAGCTGCTGCCGCCATATTCACTCCTCTCCACACCGGGACCATGTGCGTGGAGAGGAGCGAATATGCATTCTCTTTAGTAGCGGGCACTGTGAGCAGGAGCCGCGGCTCAGCGCTCCTCTGTGCCTGCTACTAAAGAGAATGAATATTCATTTCTGTTTAGCAGCAGGCACACGTGGTAGCTGCAGCACCCGGCTACAGAGTGCGCCCCACTCCACCGCTGCCGCAACCCCCCCCATTATCCACCAGCGGAATTTCTATATACTTGGGTATATACCCAAGTATAAGCTGAGGGTGACTTTATCAGCACAAAAATTGTGCTGAAAAACTCTGCTTATACTCGAGTACATACGGTAGTTTACTGGTGCCGTGGTTGTGACACAGAGTTCTTGTAGCGCCGGCGTCCCTGCCCTCTGCTAGGCAGGGACGCTGTTCCCCTCACCCCTCTGCTCCGAGCCCGGCGTCCTCCTCCCGCTCTGCTGGCAGCGTGCGCTCCTTCCCGGCCACTGTGCTTAGGGCGCGCGCACTCCCTCCCTCTTAAAGGGGCCGCGCGCACCGTCCTAAGGAGTCCCCGGCCAATGGCCGGAGGACTTCACCATATATAAGGCACCTCCTCCAAAATGGAGGTGCCCGAGCAATGTTGTTGCACTGTTCACTACTCTGCTTCAGCCCTCAGGTCCCGTTGCCAGTTACCTGCCAGTTACCTGCCAGAAACCTGCCAGTTTGCTGTCTGTTTCCTGCCTGACATTCCTCCTACCTGCTTGCTAGCCTGAGGTCCGACGGTCTGCCTTCCTACCCCTGTCAGTCTGTCTATGGACCAGCTTGCCCGCTCACCTGGGAGCGCTCATCTGCTACCTGTCTGTTTGCCTACCTGGAGGCTCCGCCGTCACATGCTGTGACCACCTGCTTATCCAGAGACTCTCGCCTGCTCACCTGGGAGCACTCAACTGCATCCGCCTGTTAGCCTACCTGGAGGCTCCGCCGTCACATGCTGTGACCACCTGCTTATCCAGAGACTCTCGCCTGCTCACCTGGGAGCACTCATCTGTCATCCGCCTGCTAGCCTACCTGGAGGCTCAGCCGTCACAGGTCGTACCTACCCTATACCCAGAGACTGTCCCGGTCACCTGCTGTGACTACCTGCCCATCTTCCCTGGTCACCACCCGCTTCCTCACAAGGACCGCCCCCTTGTATAGTAGCTCAGAGGTTCCGCCTCCCAGACCCGTTACAGTTCTTAGATGTAGCAGAGCTCAGAAAGCTAACCCTGCCCCCACCACGCTCTCTATGTACAATGTATATTGACAGTGAACTGCTAATCACTGCTGGGGGCAGAGTTAGACCAGGTCTCACAGGGGTACCAGTCTGGGCAGTGATAATCTCCTGTTGATAAAACACTCATTATATTGAAGCAACAGCACACAGCCTAATAAGTGACACATTGCTGAAATCAGTGTCTCAGCCCCTACCTCATGCTACCCTCAGATTACATAACAAAAACCTGACAGATTCCCTTTAAACCACTGCCTTACCATGATAATGCTCATGGAAATGAGTAGGTCTGAGCTGCAGTTTCACAAACCACCTATGAGCCCCTCTGCTTCTGCTTGTGGAAGAAAGTAAACTCAACAAAGCTGTCCATAACAAGACCCCCTCATTGTGTCACCCTGAACACTTTATGACCAGCTATTACTAGTATAATCCTCTTTCCTCTTCCCTATTTTTCTGTTAATAAGTATGTATATATTTTGGAAGGAAATGTGCATCGACATTCCGTGTTTTTCAACCTAAACATGATTGTTTATGTCAAGGCTAAAAGTACCTCCATGTGCTTTCACATACCCCATAAGTTAAAAACACCAGCAATAAGTCACTGCTTTTTGTTAGGTTAGAAAACTTTAACCTTGGGCTATTTCCACAGCTTATACTAATCTTTTAAAAGGCTTTCTCACCACTTTCATGCATATTTTTACTACGCTTTCTTTGCTAACAGGTTGGCAAACCTCATCATCACATCATTTATTAGTTGCTAAGGTAACTGGCAAATCTTCAGTTTGAGCAGGAAAACCCTTCTGCTGTTTAAACTTAAACTGCACTTTATTTCATTACTCGCACATATGTGCGCGAGGATTCCGGCATTTACTGACGCCGTGTTTTTATAAAACAGATTATTTGTGATTATACTTGGAATGCCTAAAGGCATGATCAATTACCTCGATGGTGTCTCTTTAACGGTAACTGCTGCATAAATATTATTACTACGGTTATTGATATTTATATAGTAAGAGGAATCAAATATAACAAAAATAGAACAATAATTCATTGCATTATTTATTCTAAACATTAAACGTTAATAGGAGTCTTACACTTTATTTACTGGATTGATATTTAATTTCCTCTGAGCCCCTGAATATTCTTTTTTTTTTTTTTTTTTTTATCCGTCATATGGTTCCAGAGATGTGGGCCTTTGTATTTAGTGGTAATATTTATAGTCTTACAAGGAGGCGTGGCTCACAGGATTCTCTGGGGGCGTGTCTTTAGACTGCCTGTATTATTATGTGAGCCACGCCCTCTTGCTAAAGAGCATAAAAATTAACACACGAATAAAGGCCCATATCTCTGGAACCGTATGGTGGATTCAGGGAAAAGCAAAAGTGGAATGCTCAGAGGATTAACGAGAATCAAATGAAAGCAAAAAAATGGAAATTTGTACTTGGTGACAGGTCCCCTTTAATCCACTTTGAAGCCCGCTTTTATCCTTGGGTACATGCGTAAATACTGTAAGATGAAGTTGCCATGTCCACATGATTTATCCACGTGAATGTCTCTACCCAGACAGGACACAGCCGAGGAGATGGTGATGTGTGTAAATCAATAGACTGCTGTCATACCAAGGCCAGTTTCTTATATTCATGTTTCACTGTCTGAGTACAGGTCATGATCTACAAGACTGGTCACTGGTCTCCTGACCGAACCCAACATGTGCGTACACATATATCAGGCTGAGTACAAGCCAGGAAACACAGAGACCCATCGTCAATTATGGTGTCCATTCAGACCATGAAACACATGTGTAAAACAGGCCTTGGTCAGTAGCCATGTGCAACAGGGGTGATTAAAGGCTGATGCTGTGAAATATAGTCAATTCAGATTTTTTATATTTTCCAACCTTTTAAAACCAGTTTTCAGAGACTGTGATACACTGAAGTCTTCCAGGAATCTGCTAGTTATCCGAATAAATGGGTAACGTGAGCGCCATGTTCTCCCCATTGTTTATCTAGGCATAATAACAAGTATTATTATTATTTATTTATATAGCGCCATTGATTCCATGGTGCTGTACATAAGAAGGGGTTACATACCAAATACAGATATCACTTACAGTAAACAAACTAACAATGATAGACTGGTACAGAGGGAAGAGGACCCTGCCCTTGCGGGCTTACATTCTACAAGTAGCGGGTTTTGGCTGCGCCTGGTACTGCAGCTCAGTCCCATTCATGTAAAATGAGCAGCAGGAGAGCTAAATGTATGTGCCTGTGCCTGGATAAGCAATAAAGTGGACAAGTAAGTGTCATGGCCCTTTCATTTGAGCGGTATTTGGGGTATCGGATGTCAGGCCTCATATTATTTATCTATTTATCTAAAGTCTTTTCTATCAATCGATCAATCTATTTTATCAACAAAAAAGGAGGTGAAATCAGAAGTAATAAGAAACAATAACATGAATGCAAGCTTCGGGATCCCAGACCCACAGGATATCCATACATAGTCCAAAAAGAGGCATTCCCCTCTTTAAGATAAAAGCTGGTTATTTTTTTCACACTAGTCCTTGTATGCAATGTTTTAGCCCCAAGACTTGAAAAGGGCGACAATGTAGCGCTATCTAAGCGTAGTATTAGATGATATCATGATTGGTAACAAATCAAAGATTTTGCTCACGTTATATGGCTGTGCATACAGGCACAACTCTCGGATAATGTGTATTCCATATAAATCCTTGTTAGCGGTCTGTTGCCACCTAGTTAAACCATGGCGGGTCCTTCAAGAGGTTCCAACATAGCAAAAATATTTGTAGAAAAAATACAAGAAATTGGAGCTTCCACTCTGTGCTCCCAGGATTCTTCAATACCGTTTGTTAAAATGCAATAAATCTATCTACCTACCTATCTATCTATCTATCTATCTATCTATCTATCTATCTATCTATCTATCTATCTATCATCAGTTGTTTATTTGCATAATTTTGATTACAATGTTAGGAAAATCCTCGTTTCCTGACTGCTCTAGTACTGTGCAGTTTGTTGCAGTGCAGGGATGATAATATTTCAGTGAAACAATAAAACTAT
The DNA here is from genome assembly GCF_046119375.1 of Phyllobates terribilis. Taxonomy (NCBI): domain Eukaryota; kingdom Metazoa; phylum Chordata; class Amphibia; order Anura; family Dendrobatidae; genus Phyllobates; species Phyllobates terribilis. The sequence goes on from NW_027362761.1 coordinate 434,077,831, forward strand.
GATATTAGCCCATCTATACCCAAAAAGTCTTGGTTATATGAATATGTACAAAATATCCTGAGCTGTAAATCTGGCTGTAAGTTTGAAGCTGCTGCTTTTACAACTTTGAGCTATAAACACATTTCCTTGCACTGGCTACAATATGAGATACTTTTATTTCGCTTCCATTTACATACATAATAGGCATTTAAACCTCATTTGTTATTACAAGGGATTAATTTTAATGGAGAAATAAAGGAAAGGGATGACAGATAAGCAGCCTTAAACCTTCTCAGCTCAACAGCAAGCTTGTAAAATGCAAATACTGAGTATGATAATTTCTATACTCTTCTTCCTAATTGGGGCTTCATTTATTTTTGCTATACTGTATTCCTTTTTAGAAATCCATAAGGATCTACAGTGTACTGACAGTGGGTACGGAAAGTATTCAGACCTCTTTAAATTTTTCACTCTTTGTTTCATTGTAGCCAATTGGTCAATTTTAAAAATTTCATTTTTTTTCTCATTAATGTACACTCTGCACCCCATCTAGACTGAAAAAAAAACAGAAATGTAGAAATTTTATTAAAAAAGAAAAACTGAAATATCACATGGTCATGAATATTCAGACCCTTTGCTCAGTATTGAGTATAAGCCCCCTTTTGATCTAGTATAGCCATGAGTCTTCTTGGTAATGATGCAACAAGTTTTTCACACCTGGATTTGGGGATCCTCTGCCATTCTTCCTTGCAGAACCTCTCCAGTTCCATCAGGTTGGATGGTGAACGTCGGTGGACAGCCATTTTCAGGTCTCTCCAGAGATGCTCAATTGGGTTTAGGTCAGGGCTCTGGCTGGGCCAGTCAAGAATGGTCACAGAGTTGTTCTGAAGCCACTCCTTTGTTATTTTAGCTGTGTGCTTAGGGTCATTGTCTTGTTGGAAGGTGAATGACTGGTTGCAATTGAAGGAAACATGAATGCAGCCAAGTACAGAGATATCCTGGATGAAACCTATTCCAGAGAGGGCTCTGGACCTCAGACTTGGCTCACTGCCCCTGCTCTGAAATTCGGTGGCAAAAACCTGGTGACAGATTCCCTTTACGTGTGTAAGACAGTTGATATGTATGCCATTTAGGGTCCATAAAGAGCTGAAGACGCATATGATCACTGTAATATTTGTCATTAGCAGTTATCAGGAAATACAAAATGAAGAAAACCATTGAAGTTAATCTTAGAATATTTCATGCTAGGTCCAACGCCAAGACTATTTCATGTCTAAAATGTTGTGTTATGTCCGAGATCGACATGCTAAAGGCTCATCCCACACTGTCTATAAATACTGTAGTGTATGATTATTACAGGTACAGACCAGAAAGTTTTTATTTTAGTCTAAATCTGCTGCAAAAACTCCCAAGTCTTTAAACTGGTGACTGAGGGGGATTCTGAAACAGAGGAAGGATTAATATATTCACAGCAGCTACTTTTTTCGCCTAGGGAAAGAACAAGGTCAATGTGAGGTTAAACATGCTGTCATGTCTGTATGCAGGTAGAGAAGTCTAGAAACGAATGGCTTCTTTCTATATGTACATGCATTAGGCTTCATATATTGTATTACAGCCCTACACAACCTCCACATTGTATCAAGCCCTAATACCATATTAATAATAGATGTATGGGGACTTCTTATTCCTTTTTAGTCATACAAAAAAATGGGACATGTTCCATCAGTCATCATGTTATGGAGTTAATATGGCATCCTATTGCGGCATCATATGAATGGAAAGCAGCTCCGTATTATGGGGTCCCTGTTTGCTCTATATCAGTGCGTTAAGCCCAATTTGTAAGCAGAAAATTCTTCCAATTCTTGGTATTTATTTGTGCAATGCACACCTTTGCGTTGCACTTATAACAACATATGGTTTGGCTCAGTGTTTTTTGGTTTTGTTTTAGTTTTTTGTACTTTGTGCAAACAGGGACGTGGCTCTCCTTTTTGGGCTTTTAATTTTGTTTATATAGTTTTCCACGGGTAGGTCTCTGAACAGTTGGAACCTGGACCAGCTCTCCTGTTATCTATTTTTACGTCTACTTACACATAGTGAGGTGAACTACAAGAGTTAGATACCATCCCGATTGGTTACACCTTGTCGCAGTGGGACGGCTTTTACGCTTTTTTTTATCAAAATAGTGTTAACTAAGTAACCTTTGATATTTGCTATTTATTTATTGCAGAGATTTGCTAATTTTGCTTGTCTTTGCTTTTCTGTCTGATAAATGGCCACAGTGTGAGTGCACACCTATACATTGCATTTATACCAACATATGCTCCGGCTCAATTTTTTTTTTTTTTTTTTTTTTTTAGTATTTATTTATGTAGTGAAATGAGAGGTTTGCATAGTAACACACCTTGAACTTATAATTACATCTCTATAAATAGACCATAAAAAATTATTAGAAAGCAATGCTCTTTCGGAGAAAACAAAAATCTTTCTCTATGACATCTCCCCATCAATCATTCTCAGTGTATTTTTTTCTTGAGGTTCTGGAATCACTGGGTAATCTTTTACTTTTGTAATATATTGCTCTCGTTCATACACCTAGTTTCTGACAGTTCCATCATGTTGCTAACAGCTCCCAAGTTTTTTCCACACTTTCATAACGTAGAATTTACGATAGCACATTGGATTCTGCTAGAAAATGCATTGTGTGAAAACATACAACCTATAAAGCACAAAAGTTCCTCAAAGTTCTGATACAGACATATAATTCGCAAACTCAAAAATGTGAATGAGCTACAGAGGGGCTGTAATTATTTATAAGTGTTGAGAACCCGCTCCATATAATTTTATAACATTATTTATAAAATCCCGTGGTACAAATTTTATCGCTACGAGCACTTGTGAACACTCTCCACCTATTTTGACCAACATGCTACAGCTATTTTTAATATCTCTTGCACCTTCCAACCTTCCAGCTAGTTAAACCTGTGAATGTACTGTAAAACACAGAGGAGACGGGAAAACATTCCAAGGGTTTAACACCTTTGTGTCTACCGGTACATTACAACGGTCCGAAATACCAATGCTTACCCTAACAATAGGCAATATGGAAAAATAGCTACAAGGTCTTTCAAAGATGCCAGGTCTCTACCTGGCAACATAAGCAAGAGGATTCTGCCTATTTTATTATGCTACGGTCACTGCTACAAGACTAGGGTGAAAGAGTTAAAAATCGCATGTTCCTCATTGCCTCTTGGCTTTCTGGGCTATAATGCTTAGTACTTGGTGTAATGGTAGAATATTAGAATAATGTTATTATCTATTCTAGACTAACTTAATGGATAGCTTATAGATTTATTCCAAACTAGATTTCCATTAAAGCTATGAGGGTCCTTGTAACCCAAATGGAGGTCACCCAGAAAAAACAATAGCAAGAGATATTACATTGACAGTAGGCATGGGATCATTTTTAGGGTTTACTAGATGAGGAAAAAATAGCAAGTCTCTTCTTAAAGTACCACTGGAGTGTTGCTACTAATGTAAGGTCCCTGCACCTAGTATTATACTCAGTGTCAGACTAAAAAACATTGGGCCCACCAGAGGATTTGATTCTGAGGGCCCACCTTTCTCCCCCACTCAAGAGCCCCATAGCAGCTGCAAGGTTTGCACTATGAACTCTCCTCAAGGAGAAGCCAGGGCCCATCAGAGGATTCTCTGGTTCTCCGGTGGGCCAGTCAAACCCTGATTGTACTCACCACCGACCATCTTCAGCTGTTCTCAGCGCCGCTTCAGTCCTGTAATGCCATCTTGTGACTGCAACTTCTGATTGACTGTAAGTCAGAGGTAACGGTCACAAGCTCTCAATGTAAGTCTATGAGAGCCTCGTTCCAGCCTACTTCTGGCTTTCATAGACTTACATTGCGTTGTGACTTCCTAATCACCCAGAAAATATTGGAGCAATCCAGCAAGTCACAACTTGGTGATGACTGGCCAGAGCAGCTCCGATAAAAGATGAAGTCCGCGGCTGGTAAGTAAGACTTAGTGCAGGAAACTTAGATTAGTGACATCACTCCAGGGCTAGAATAATAAAATACACTGGCGTGGTGCTTTAACGGGTATCTCCACCTTTGAGAGGATATCTTTCTTCTCATTCGAAATAATTACAACAAATCTCTTGCAAAATTTTTAAATAATTTTGATAATGCAGGAAGAGTAAACTGGTCAGTAAAGGAAGTCCAGGAATCTCTTTTAAACTGTATTTACGGAGTAATATATAATAATAATAATTATAATAATTTTATGGTAAATTATTATTAACAAGAGAAAACAGAAATGACTTAACATTTTCATAAAGCTGAAAGTCTCCACGGCCACGCTAATGTCAGTAAGTCCTTCACTCCAGGAATTATTCTGCATTTGTTTACTTTGCCGACTCTGTTAAACAATTGTACAAAGTGACAACATGATATATTACCATTAGAAATTGCAATCACCCTCCTTCATGCTGTAACGTTAAATTATAATAAGAGGCAAACAAGGATCCATTCCAATCCATCATCACAGTTAATCCGAAAAGGATTAGGCAGATTTAAATGGTATCGTAAAAATAATAAGATAGATTCACACAAACATTCATTGATTTGATAATTACGGGCAGGCATTCTTCACGTTGCCTGATATTTCTATGATGCCTGAACAGATTTGTCTTGAGCTTTTGTGGTTTGCACTTGAGTTCTATACATAGTGGGACTGATTGTCGTGACCATGTACAGGCCTATCTACAAACAGAGCCAGAACTGTCCTCTCCAAGCCTCCATTTTTAGTGTCCTGAGTGATAAACCAGCTGTAGTCGGTGTGCCATATCATCTAGGCCATACAGAGGAGCCTGGCGAGAGGACCGTACATGAGAACAGTTATTGTTATAGCAAAGTGACACAAGTGATTTATGAAGCGCCAAAATGGCTTGGCTTTGAAAAGGTTCTGTCTCTACATCTGTCTTTTGTGCTTTTTTCTGCTGTTCTGGCGACATGATGTCCCCAAGGGCCCTTGAAATAGTTTTGTGGTCCTGGTGAAAGTGAATGTAACCCTCTCGCCTTATTTTTTTCCCCTTTCTATGGAAGCTTAAGACAAAGCCTATGAATGAGAAATCAAGGGGGAATGAGCAAATAAGTTGCTGGGTTTTGTCACTGATGCACTCACTTCATCACACCTGACATGGGCTTAGCAGAACCAAGAGTTCAAAGGAAAGAACAGGCTTCTCCTGGTATCATTTAGCCGCAGGTTTTAGTCTGTCGATAGAAAACCATTCCCCGACGTGCCTTCTTAAGAACGTATTTAAATTAAGTTGTTTAAGAGGTTTCTTTTTGGATTTGGTTGGTTTAAAGAAGTCTGCGAAATAAGTCCGGTGACTACTCTGCATATTTCCCCTGTTAAGAGACATTGATACTCTACGTCTCTGTGTCTTACATGCTTTACAAAAAATGCCTGAGATCTGCCAACAATAAACTTTTGACTAAGCCAAGCAAAATTTTCTCCTCTCGAAAAAAACAGGCTGTGGATTTTCTTTTTTTGACCTCATTTTTTTTTTTCCCATGTAATTTAAACGTACTGTTACCTCAAGAAGTTATGGCTTCCATTATCTTCACAATAGCGATCCTAGTCGACAAGAGACCCTTGTAGGAAAAGCTAGGCCCAGCTCTAATGTAAGTCCGTGGAACATAAGGTGTTGATATTGATATGCATTCCTCCAGATCTATCCGGAATAATTCACCTGGAAACATCAAAAACTGGATGCAAGACAAAAAAGGCAAGTCATCAATAACATGGGCAGCCTCCCCCACCTCTTCCTTAGCTGCGTGTGGATTTAAGACATTTTACTTAAGCACGCTATGCAGGATTCAATATAAACATAGTTCATGGATGGGTAATTTGTGTTTATACATACAGTCTCTGCCAGCAATCTCAAGATCAATTATGCACACCCCTTCCCTACTCTTAAAACATGGCCATTTATTATGTTAACTCACGATGATATCACTAGCTCCTGACTGTTAAGGGAGATTAGTGATAGAATTCATTAAAGATTTACACGCATCCAGGAGTCTGGCAGTAAGGAAAGCATTCAGCTGTCAATCATATGCTGCCTTCTACCTGACTCAATGGCAAATTTTAGTTCATTAACATGTACATTATATATTCTTCTATGTGCTTTGTAGCACACTTCATGAGGTCCACAGCTTCGTCATCAACTCACTTGACTCTCATTTATCACAAAAGGTATATTGTGGTCTAACTTGTTTTCAAAGAAACTACTTTTTCATTTAATATCAACATTGAGGTTTAGTTAAAAATGTATCCACCTTAAGGCTGTGTGCCCACTATGCATTTTTTAAGAGTTTCCGCAGCGGCAATTCCGCTGCAGAAACGCTTAAAAAACGCTTGGTAAAAGGTCTGCCATGTTCCCCAATGATAATCCAGATGTGCTGTGCACATGCTGCGGAAATTTTCGCTGCGGGTTATCATTGCGGAAAAATCCGCCGCACTACCAATTATTTTGCAGAATCGCGGCGTTTTCGCCGCCATTGACTTGCATTGGACCGCATGTAATCCGCATCACTGCATCTGTACATGCGGATAACATGAGTTTCAATGTGCGGATGTACCCGGGTTTGGAGAAGAGGAGACTCTCCTCCGGACCCGGGTACCATAGTACCTGTAAAAAAAAGAATAAAATAAAAATAAATATTATACTTACCTTCTGATGGCCCCCGGTGTCTTTGTCCTGGCTTGTCGACAGCTCGCAGTAGACTAAATGACCTGCGGTGACGTAATTTAGTCATGTGACGGGTCACGCGACTGCTGACGTCGGCAGTCGCGTGACCCGTCACATGACTAAATGACGTCATGGCAGGTCCTTTAGTCTATCGCTAGCTGCCGGCAAGCCAGGACGGATCGGATAAGGACACCGGGGGCCATCAGAAGGTAAGTATAATATTTATTTTTCATTTTTTACCATTCTTTCGGTCACACTATATAAATCCATGCCGGTTACATGGATTTATATAGTGTGACCAAGTTGTCAAGCACTTTCCAAGTGATGCTAAAATCGCTTGGAAAGCGCTTGACAACCCGCATGCGGAAATGCAAGTGAAAAACGCTTCACTTCCGCTTGTCCCTGGCAGGAAAAACGCATGTACAATCCGCATGCGTTTTTTCTGCCAGGGAGATGCAGAAACGCTCAGGAAAAATCTGGAGCATTTCTGCATCGTGGGCACATAGCTTTAAGACATTTTTTAAAGCCTTTCCTACTTGGGGTGGAGCTTAGTTGTCACATGACTGTAGATTAATGCGTGTAAAAGTGGGAGGAGTCTGAAACTTAAAGGGCTTGTCCACTTTTGGGGACTTTTTAATACTTAAATGCATGTATTTTTGGGGCTAAAAATTATTATTTTTATTTAAATAAGACTTCATTAAAATGTACACTGTTTGCCTTCTATAGTTTGTGTCTATTGTTGGCTGCAGAATAAGTTAACTGAGAATTTATCAATGAGCTTTTTCTGATGGGAGAGTTTGTAACTCTTATATCTATCCTTTTCTGAGCTCCTTTTCAGCTGAAGTGTGACCATAGATGACATCAAAGCTGAATTTGCAGGGAAACAGAGATATTTTTAAAGAAATGCAATGACAAAAATTATTTTTAGCCCTAAATACATGTATTTATGTAAATAAATATAAATAAATATATCTATATCTATAATATAACTGGGGGTGAGTGTCCCTGTCTGAAGCCTTTATAGACTGTGCATGCGTGACGCGCAGTCTGGCTCCAGACAGAAGCAGGCATCCTGCCGTTACAGGTAAGAGGAGTATGTATGGCGCCGGAGATCACGGTATGCGTAGACACTGAACACATACCGCGATCTCTGGCACCATACTTAGATACTTACCTGACCGGGAGGAGCATTGCCGAGACGCCTCACTCGTGCCCCGGTCTCCGGCGAAGAGAGGCGTCGCGGCAATGGATCGGCGCATGGGCATAGCGCTATCCGGTGCTATTTTACTGAAGACACATTTGCAGTGTGTCTTCAGCAAAATGGCGCCAGACAGCACGGTGCTCCGGTGCCGCACTCCTCCCCCGGCCTCTGGCAGAACAGGACGCAGCAGCGCAGGATTACAGAAGAGAAGAAAGGTGAGTATAAGTGTTTATTTTTTTGTACCACACATACCAGGATTTGGGGATGAGGGGTACCACACATACCAGGATTGGGGGGTGAGGGGACCATGTATACCACGATTGGGGGGTGAGGGGACCATGCATACCAGGATTGGGGGGTGAGGGGTACCATACATACCCGGATTGGGGGGTGAGGAGTACTACACATACCAGGATTGGAGGTGAGGGGACCATGCATACCAGGATTGGGGGTTGAGGGGTACCACACATACCAGGATTGGGGGGTGAGGGGACCATGCATACCAGGATGAGGGGGACCATGCATACCAGGATGAGGGGTACTATGCATACCAGGATTGGGGGGTGAGGGGATCATGCATACCAGAATTGGGGGGTGAGGGGACCATGCATACCAGGATTGGGGGGTGAGAGGTGCCATGCAAACCAGAATAGGGATGAGGGGTACCATACATACCAGGATAGGAATGTGTGGCACCATGCATACCAGGATGAGGGGTACCAATCATACCAGGATGAGGGGTGCCATGCATACCGGGATTGGCGATGATAGGTGCCATGCAGACTGGGATTGGGGTTGAGGGGTGCCACGCATACTGGGATTGGGGGTGAGGGATGCCACGCATACCGGGATTGGGGGTGAGGAATGCCACGCATACCGGGATTGGGGGTGAGGGGTGCCACGCATATCGGGATTGGGGGTGAGGGGAGCAACGCATACTGGGATTGGGGGTTAGGGGTGCCACGTATACCAGGATTGGGGGTGAGGGGTGCCACGCATACCAGGATTGGGGGTGAGGGGTGCCACGCATACCAGGATTGGGGGTGAGGGATGTCACGTATACCAGGATTTGGGATGAGGGGTGCCACGCATTCCAGGATTTGGGATGAGGGGTGCCATGTATATCAGGATTGGGGATGAGGGGTGCCATGCATACCAGGATTGGGGGTGAGGGGTGCCATGCATACCAGGATAGGATGGTGCAGACAGGATGGAGGCAGCACATACCAGCATGGGAAACCATATATCAATAAAAATGCTCGCCACCCGGGCGTAGAACGGGTTCAATAGCTAGTGTGTATGTGTGTATATATATATACATATATATATAATATATATATATATATATACAGTGCCTACAAGTAGTATTCAACCCCCTGCAGATTTAGCTGGTTGACACATGCGGAATTAACTTGGCATTGTGACATTTGTTCTGCAGATCAGCCTGGAAGTGGAAAATGCACTGCAGCAAATTTTTTTTTTTTTTTTTTTTTTAAACGTTAAAAGTTAATTCAGAGTGTCATTTATTATTCAACCCCTCAAACCACAAGAATTCTGTTTGGTCCCCCTAAAGTATTAAGAAGTAGTTCAGGCACCAAGAATAATGAGCTTCACATGTGTGGATTAAAGATCTCTTTTGCCAGCCTTTTCTGACTATTTAAGACCCTCCCCAAACTTGTGAACAGCACTCAGACATGGTCAACATGGGAAAGACAAAGCAGTATTCCAAGGCCATCAGAGACAAGATCGTGGAGGGTCACAAGGCTGGCAAGGGGTAAAAAACCCTTTCCAAGGAGTTGGGCCTACCTGTCTCCACTGTTGGGAGCATCATCCGTAAGTGGAAGGCTTATGGAACTACTGTTAGCCTTCCACGGCCTGGACAGCCTTTGAAAGTGTCCTCCCGTGCCAAGGCCAGGCTTGTCCGAAGAGTCAAGGCTAACCCAACGACAACAAGGAAGGAGCTCCGGGAAGATCTCATGGCAGTGGGGACATTGGTTTCAATCAATACCATAAGTAACGTACTCCACCGCAATGGTCTCCGTTCCAGACGAGCCTGTATGGTACCTTTACTTTCAAAGCGTCATGTCAAGGCTCGTCTACAGTTTGCTCATGATCACTTGGAGGACTCTGAGACAGACTGGTTCAAGGTTCTATGGTCTGATGAGACCAAGATCGAGATCTTTGGTGCCAACCACACACGTGACGTTTGGAGACTGGATGGCACTGCATACGACCCCAAGAATACCATCCCTACAGTCAAGCATGGTGGTGGCAGCATCATGCTGTGGGGCTGTTTCTCAGCCAAGGGGCCTGGCCATCTGGTCCGCATCCATGGGAAGATGGATAGCACGGCCTACCTGGAGATTTTGGCCAAGAACCTCCGCTCCTCCATCAAGGATCTTAAGATGGGTCGTAATTTCATCTTCCAACAAGACAACGACCCAAAGCACACAGCCAAGAAAACCAAGGCCTGGTTCAAGAGGGAAAAAGTCAAGGTGTTGGAGTGGCCTAGTCAGTCTCCTGACCTTAACCCAATTGAAAACTTGTGGAAGGAGCTCAAGAATAAAGTCCACATGATACACCCAAAGAACCTAGATAACTTGGAGAAGATCTGCATGGAGGAGTGGGCCAAGATAACTCCACAGACCTGTGCCGGCCTGATCAGGTCTTATAAAAGACGATTATTAGCTGTAATTGCAAACAAAGGTTATTCCACAAAATATTAAACATAGGGGTTGTATAATAATTGACCCACACTTTTATGTTTAAAATTTAATAAAATTCAACTGAGCAACATAACTTTTTGGTTTGTAAGATTTATGCTTCTGTTCATAAAACCTACTCTCGTTTGCAGTTTGAAGGCTCTAACTTATTTGCATCTTATCAAACCAGCTAAATCTGCAGGGGGTTGAATACTACTTGTAGGCACTGTATTTATATATATATATATATATATATATATATATATATATATAATGGTAGACAAGCCCTTCAATAACTGATTTGCTTGGGAAAGGGCAGTCGGCAGATCACATAGTTTGTGCAACCTATAGGATAATCATTGTCATCGGCACATTTCATGTAAAGAAGGATGTGTTTCCAGCAATATACGAACATAAATGGAGACCCAACAATTAGTTTGCATATACCGTACTTTGTTGACTTTGTTGTATTTTCAAACTGCGCTTGTTTTGGGCATAATTGTGTCAGTTTTCTTTATTGATTATTTTCTTTATTTTTAATGTTAATGTAATGTTTTCGTATTAGATGAATATCAGCCATGTTGAAAAGCAATATTTGTTGGTTTCATAAAGAGTCTTAGCCGTATATTCACTTGCCAAGTCTATTAAGGGACTTAAAGTAACTTACACACTGGCAAAGCCTTTATTTATAGATAGACGCATTGATCCCATTTGGGAATCGCTGCATTCTACAATCATTAATAATAAAGCTCTACACCAATATTACACTTCAATCGTCTGTTCTGCAGCAGTCAAAGCTGTATTAGTCACATTACACAATGACCATGTACTATTATTGTTGGAACTCATTTGCTTATATAGACGGTAATGCTGTGTTCAGAATATCTTCACTGAAATCAGTTGCAGAAAAGGATTTTTTTTTTTTGCTTAGGTTAGGTGCTAAGGGCTGGCTTCAGCAGTCAGGACAGGTGCTGAATAGCTAAAACAAATGATATGACTGACTGGAGGAGCGCAGGACGATGGGAGATGTCCTCCTGCACAGGCATTTAGCAGCAGCTTAAACACTCAATTTGAGGGTGCTCTGTGTCCGTTGTCCTAAATGATATATATATATTTTACCAAATACATTCATCTAATGACAGATTGGATGATAAATGTATGACCAGTGAGGGGCACCAGTAATTCACCCACCAACTGATTGCTACCACCAGAACTTAGCTGTCAGTCCCATTGAGTTTGTATGGAACCTTAGTACACATGTCAAATCCATTTTTATTCCAGGAAGGAGAAGAGAAATGGTGGGTCGGAGTCCCAAGTTTAAATGCAGTTTATTTTGTTTATATAGCAGCACATTACAGACATTATCATCGCTGTCCCCATTGGGTCTCACAACCTAATCTGCCTATTAGTATGTTTTTGGAGAGTGGGAGGAAACTGGAAAACACTGAGAAACACGAAGAGCACATAAAATCTCCTTGTAGTTGTTGTCCTTGTTGGGATTTGAACCCAGGACCCCAACACTGCAAAAGAACAGTGCTAACCACTGAGCCACTGTGCTGCCAATAAGTTATGCATGTAATATATTTTAAAAAATGTCTCAAAAACCAGTGCAAAAATGGCCCATGGTAACACAGCATTAGTGACCCAACAGTAGACATCCAAATATCAGCATTAACGTCACAAACTGCTTAGACAAGACTAAATTCGTCAGTTGTTTGTGATCCCTCACATATGTAGCTTGTGACCAGTGAGGCTCTCAGTCTATTTTCCTATCTCTGTATCTCTATGGCCAATTTCATGGGCAGTCTGTTCAGCAGAGGAAGTTTTTGAATGTGCGAGTAAATGTATACAAAGTGAACACTTGGAGAAAATATAGACCATATGTATACATATATCTCTGGTCCTATTAAAGTTTTGACTATTTTTAAAAAATATATTAATTAAATATCAGATTATCTAGGACATTTGGACTATCTAAAGGTCAAAAGTGTTGAATTTTTTTTGAAAGTTCCTAATAACTCAAACCAAGTAAGTGCCAAGTATATGATGCCATATTCATTACTTTTTGATAATGTTTATTTTCATCTATGACTTATGAGACATGTCTTTGAAAAGATCCATATGTATTGGTGTAATTACACATACCGTACCTACAGCGAATGACCTACAGGTTTATGATTGGCAATGTGCACAGGATGCATTGTAGATTTCTATGTAATACTTTTTCTGAATATATCACATTTGAAGAATGCCTTGAGCTACAAAACATAATAAATATCATAATGACAGCAGAACATAAAACACTCTGTATATTGAGAGTAAAAGCAATCCATATTTTAAGAGAAAATTCTGCACAAACCAATGTTGCTACAGATATTCATTGAAAGGAATATAGTGATTATGGCAATCTGCTTGTCTGCTTTTAAAGGGTCACTGTGTCTGAAGTAACCAAAAAGGCATATTCTAAAAAACATCTGCTTTGATTCATAAATATGTATGTAAATGTTTCTGAAGGTGCTCAGAACTAGACGTATGTGACATAAAGTAATGCTTATGGAGGCAGACATTTTTTGATTGAAGATTTAAAAGAACTCAAAACCTAAATTCCTGCTTAGATATTTTGTTTTTTTGCTATCTGTTTGTTGCTTTAAGGAGCCATTTTGTTGATGGAGAGAGAAGAACTATATTTGTCTTTGTAGAAATGATGGAAGAAGAGGCCATACATGTGTCTCCCTTCAAGGTCACTGTTTTATCTTGCATATATTCATGCTGTATATGATAAGCTCCATAGACCTTTATATACATTTGAGTGGATAATTAAACGGTAAAGTAGACCTGTCACTTGCTCATAAAATTTTGTTAAATAGCCTGTACAAATCCCTGAGCTACCCTTATTCTGATGCTCTTTTCCGATTTGCGCTGCATCATTTCATTCCAGAGATATTGATATTACTTTGTTCTGGAGCGCAGTATGTGAAATCTCGGTTTGCAGTTCAACTTAGCATTTCTTGTCAGGCTTCTCTGGGGGTGTACACCTTCATCACTCCATCCCAAAAGCTGCAAATCATAGTTCAGCAGTGTCTGAGACTGCTAGGTCAGATGACAAGCTGTGATTGACAGCATCTGAAAGGGAGAAGTAAAAGCGCACGTCCCAAGAGAAGACAGTGAAGAAACATTTAGTGGAACTGTACAGCTGAGATTTCTCATACTGCGCTCCAGAAGAAACAAGTGTAAATATCTCTGCTCGGCAGTGACACAGTGCAAAATAGAAAAGTGTGGCAAAATCAGGGAAGCTCATGATATTTTAGAAGGTATTTAACTCAACTTTTTGAACACAACAGATGGCTGTTGGCCAAATGATCTTTTAGCTAACAGCTATCTATCCCTACTTACCTATGCACAGGGACCATCAGCTCTGTCTGTTCTCCCTTTCAGATAGACTCCTCTGGCAGCAGCATATATTCCTGCAGAATAATTGGATCTGCCATTGAATTCCATCTACCAGATCCTCATTTTCAATGACAACATAATTTGGGGGAAATTTGGGAGGCAGCCATACACATTAGACTGTCAGCTGATCTTGATTATAGTGGTGAAATCTGATGACCTTTGTCTAATATCTAAATCGGCCTTTAATTTTTTTTCTTTTAGGTTTTGTTGGCCTTTAAATATGGACTACAAGTTTGAGTGTAGTAAGATGGCGTGTGCATTGCATAGCAATAGCCGGGAACCAGTAAAGTTAAGTAAGTTACAAACAAGTGAAGCAGCTTCATTGGTTCGAGGAATAGCAAGGCTATAGGGTGTATAGAGGTAGAACTTTCACTTAGACCTAAGAAGCCAAAGGTCTCTGCTAAGAGGTCAGTATAATAGATGGCAGAAGGGAGGCGAGGGACTGTTACATATTTTGCAGTGGGGTACAGGAGATTTAAAGGGGTTGTCCGGCCTTAGGCTACAAGTCTGCAGTGCGCACGATGTGAAGATTCACAAGTCTACAGTCACATAGAGTGACTGCAGACTTGGAACCTAAGGCCGGACAACCCATTTAAGACTAGTGATATAAAATTAAAATATAAATATCTACATCATTCAAGTCTTATCCAATTAGATATTTTTTCATTGACAAGGCAGCAAGAGGTATCATTATAGACTATAACATGGGAATTTGTGCCGGTAACACTAGGATTGCTTGCTTTGTAGCATGTACCAGACTTACCCCCTTTTAAACTATCTCTGATACAAAGGATCCCTAATAGTAAAAGCATGAGGGAGTTGTGATGGGATGGAGGACCACTTATGGTCAGGATGGGTGGCCAATGTCTTGTCAAAACTGAGTTTTTACTACTTATTGACTGTCATGTTGCACATAAAAGAAACAATATAATTCCCCAATTTGTAAAGCAGATCAAATTATTTTCTTTAGTGAATGAGTATTTGTGATTTATAGATGCCCTCCTGTGGTTTCAAATGCTCCGTTCATCCTCCTGTGGTTTCAAATGCTCCAGTTCGTATAGATCCAGCAAATTAAACAATCATTTATCCAGCCATGATAATGCTATTTGTATTTGTCTTCATTAATTCTGTAATACTTAGCAGGGGCAGTCATTTTTGTAATGTCCAGATGTCGGTAATACCCAGACTTAAAAGTATTAGATTTAATGTATTTAAGAAATTATGTTCCATCTGTAACTGATTCTCCATCTGCGTTGCCACGTCTCCAAATGAGAATGCACCACTATTGGAAAATAAGTAACACGTTTTTTTTATTTCCTTGGATTATATTTTAATATATTACTTTCTGTCCAATGTAAAAAGAAAACAGAAATTCTCTTTGAGCGCAGGACATAAATTATTCGCAAGTTGGCTGTTGTAAAACTGTGGGATTCTAAGCAAAACCTTATTTTCAGTGGAAGAGTTCGACTCCCTGTATGTAATTGAACCTTCCGGATACATCCTTAAATATTCCAGGATTTATAGGGAGGTTTCATAAAGCTGAAAATAAGGCCGGAATAATATAAAAACTAATAATTTTATTCATTTAGTACTTCTCTCAGCAACTGTTGAAAAAAATATGTCATCAATTATGCAGCACATACATACACTAGCCTCTGGAGAGCGAGAGAAACTCATCCATTGTCTATATGGATTGAAGATTTTATTGTAGTCCCTAACAACTAGAAGAGTTCGCACATTTTATACTTTCAGTGGAAACAGTTGGACGAGAATCTGAAACACTTTATTACAAGAAAATTCCAATTGACAAATGTTTCTCATTATTAGCCCTGAATATACAAAAAAAACAATGGGGTTCTATTTCGAAGACCTCAAACAATATAGTCTACTAGAGAATATGGATGTCATAGAGGAGATTCCTTTTCTCAGGATGCCCTTTTGTGAGTCAAAAAACATTGGGCCTATAATATGCCATAATAAGGGGATACTGCAGTGTATTGGTAATAGAGGTGCCATATAATTCATTATGCATTTTTATTTATTTTACTCACTTTTATAGCGCTTTACAGTCATTATCATCACTGTCCCCATTGGGGCTCACAATCTATATTCCCTATCAGTATGTCTTTTGAGTGTGGGAGGAAAACGGAGGAAACCCACGCAAACACGGGGAGAACATACAAACTCCTTGCAGATGTTGTCCTTGGTGGGATTTGAACCCAGGACCCCAGCTTTTCTCCATATGTACAACTAGTATATCTCCCATAGAATGAAATATCCAAGAATGATAAGTGTAATTGTTTTTAGGTGGTGTAGTGTAGTAACCGTAGGCAGGATTTCGATATTTTGCACTGGTGAATACTAACAAATCTAAGACATCTGGAGGTTGGAATAAATTACTCTGTCCATGTAAATGTGCTATACACTGGTGGTTCTGAATGCTTAGCTGCCCATTAGGGTGAATGATTTGTATGGCTTTGACTACTCTATTAAAAGGAAAATGCTGTAATACCCATAGTCTCCATAGTACCATAGTCTCTGAACGTTCTGGTCCTATTATAGCACGATACTAAATATTACTTGTTAATGTCAATAATAACTTACCTCCAGCTCATATTGTTTTTTCACTACCCATTCTAGATTCAAGAGCAGTAATTTTTATGAATAATTTAACCGAAGTTCTCATACAGTGACCTCCTGTGGTTGTGTTCCTCAAAGGCGAGAATTAGTGTTATATTCTGTATTTTATATGCATTGTGAGACAAACGTGTTACACAGCAGATCCTCATTTAATTGTTCCCAACCACTTTGTGACATCTGTCAGCACACTTATTTTTTTGGGGGGTTGGGTGGGGGGGGGACTAAGTGGGTATGTAGAGAAATATAGTGAAATCTTGAAAAAACTAGCAAATAAAAATATATTTATATTTATGAATTAAAGAAAATATTAATTATGAGTATTATTTGTAAACTTGTTTAAAATACTGAATATTTTGGCAAATTTATATGTATATAACCCAGATTTTTAATCATTCAGGTGACTTTTGTCACATCAAGGTGGAGACTGTTTGTAGTGGATCACATGTATTGGCTCTGTCCCATCAACTCTATGGGACCAGGCTGACTCTCCGAGTAGTTTGGGGTCTTACAAGATGGGGCAGTCAAATATCTGAAGTAAATGGATTATAATATGTATATTTCAAACAACTTTATGGTGATATTGGGATGAAAGTGTAATGTTGTCCATTCTTAACATAAGCACTAAAATACTATAAGACGTATGAATTCTATATATGTACAGTACAGACGAAAAGTTTGGACACACCTTCTCATTTAAAGATTTTTCTGTATTTTCATGACTATGAAAATTGTACATTCACACTGAAGGCATCAAAATTATGAATTAACACATGTGGAATTATATACTTAACAAAAAAGTGTGAAACAACTGAAAATATGTCTTATATTCTAGGTTCTTCAAAGTAGCCACCTTTTGCTTTGATGACTGCTTTGCACACTCTTGGCATTCTCTTGATGAGCTTCAAGAGGT
Source organism: Phyllobates terribilis (assembly GCF_046119375.1). Lineage (NCBI taxonomy): Eukaryota > Metazoa > Chordata > Amphibia > Anura > Dendrobatidae > Phyllobates > Phyllobates terribilis. The sequence continues at coordinate 434,095,479 of NW_027362761.1, forward strand.
AGTCACCGGAAATGGTCTTCCTACAATCTTGAAGGAGTTCCCAGAGTGAAGAAGTTCCCAGAGATGCTTAGCACTTTTGGCCCTTTTGCCTTCACTCTGCAGTCCAGCTCATCCCAAACCATCTCGATTGGGTTCAGGTCTGGTGACTGTGGAGGCCAGGTCATCTGGCGTAGCACCCCATCACTCTCCTTCTTGGTCAAATAGCCCTTACACAGCCTGGAGGTGTGTTTGGGGTCATTGTCCTGTTGAAAAATAAATGATGGTCCAACTAAACGCAAACCGGATGGAATAGCATGCCGCTGCAAGATGCTGTGGTAGCCATACTGGTTCAGTATGCCTTCAATTTTGAATAAATCCCCAACAGTGTCACCAGCAAAGCACCCCCACACCATCACACCTCCTCCTCCATGCTTCACGGTTGGAACCAGGCATGTAGAGTCCATCCGTTCACCTTTTCTGCATCGCACAAAGACGCGGTGGTTGGAACCAAAGATCTCAAATTTGGACTCATCAGACCAAAGCACAGATTTCCACTGGTCTAATGTCCATTCCTTGTGTTCTTTAGCCCAAGCAAGTCTCTTCTGCTTGTTGCCTGTCCTTAGCAGTGGTTTCCTAGCAGCTATTTTACCATGAAGGCCTGCTGCACAAAGTCTCCTCTTAACAGTTGTTGAAGAGATGTGTCTGCTGCTAGAACTCTGTGTGGCATTGACCTGGTCTCTAATCTGAGCTGCTGTTAACCTGCGATTTCTGAGGCTGGTGACTCAGATAAACTTATCCTCAGAAGCAAAGCAGAGGTGACTCTTGGTCTTCCTTTCCTGGGGCGGTCCTCATGTGAGCCAGTTTCTTTGTAGCGCTTGATGGTTTTTGCAACTGTACTTGTGGACACTTTCAAAGTTTTCCCAATTTTTCGCACTGACTGACCTTCATTTCTTAAAGTAATGATGGCCACTCATTTTTCTTTACTTAGCTGCTTTTTTCTTGCCATAATACAAATTCTAACAGTCTATTCAGTAGGACTATCAGCTGTGTATCCACCTAACTTCTGCACAACACAACTGATGGTCTCAACCCCATTTATAAGGCAAGAAATCCCACTTATTAAACCTGACAGGGCACACTTGTGAAGTGAAAACCATTTCCGGTGACTACCTCTTGAAGGTCATCAAGAGAATGCCAAGAGTGTGCAAAGCAGTCATCAAATCAAAAGGTGGCTACTTTGAAGAACCTAGAATATAAGATATATTTTCAGTTGTTTCACACTTTTTTGTTAAGTATATAATTCCACATGTGTTAATTCATAATTTTGATGCCTTCAGTGTGAATGTACAATTTTCATAGTCATGAAAATACAGAAAAATCTTTAAATGAGAAGGTGTGTCCAAACTTTTGGTCTGTACTGTATATATATATATATATATATATATATATATGTAAAAATATAAAAATATATACGACTGGACATATTTCTAAAAAGAAAAAATAAGATAATGTGTATATATATTATAGGGTATTTTGTTAATTCTTTTCAACATACAATATGTAGCTGTTTAGCAAAATATGTGAATATATATATATATATATAAAATTATATTAATTTATTAATTTATATAGCGCCATTGATTCCATGGTGCTGTACATAAGGAGGGGTTACATACCAAATACAGATATCACTTACAGTAAACAAATTAACAATGATAGAACGGTACGGAGGGAAGAGGACCCTGCCCTTGCGGTATTACATTCTACAGGAATGGGGCGGAGACAGTAGGTTGAGGGGTTGCAGTAACTCCGGTGTTGTTGGTTGAGGTGGCAGCAAGCAAGGTCATGGCAGGCTGTAAGCTCGTTTGAAGAGATGGGTTTTCAGGTTCCGTCTGAAGGATCCAGGTGTGGTGGATAATCGGACGTGTTGAGGCACAGAATTCCATAGGACGGGGGATATTCGGGAGAAATCTTGGAGGCGATTGCGTGAGAAATTAATAAGTGTGGAGAAGAGAGGGTGGTCTTGGGAGGACTGGAGGTTACGTGAGGGAATATATCGGGAGATTAGTTCAGAGATGTGCGGAGGAGAGAGGGTATGGATGGCTTTGTAGGTCAGTGTTAGTAGTTTGAACTGGATACGCTGGGGGAATGGGAGCCAATAAAGGGATTTGCAAAGGGGGGTAGCAGAGGAGTAGCGAGGCGAGAGATGAACAAGTCGTGCAGCAGAGTTGAGGATGGACTGGAGGGGTGCAAGAGTGTTAGCAGGTAGGCCACAGAGGAGGATGTTGCAATAGTCGAGACGGGAGATGATGAGAGCATGCACAAGCAGTTTAGTAGATTGAGGGTTGAGGAAAGGACGGATTCTGGAAATATTTTTGAGCTGGAGGCGACAGGAGGTGGCGAGAGCTTGGATGTGGGGTTTGATGGACAGGACAGAGTCAAGGGTTACTCCGAGGCAGCGGATTGTCGGTACAGGGAAAGAGTAATGTCATTTATTGTGATAGAAAGATCAGGTGGGAAAGATATGCGAGACGGGGGAAAGATAATGAGTTCAGTTTTGTCCACATTGAGCTTGAGGTAGTGGGAGGAGAAGAAGGAGGATGTGGCTGCTAGACATGCTGGGATTCTGGACAGCAGAGAGGTAACATCTGGGCCAGAGAGGTAGATCTGGGTGTCATCAACGTACAGATGGTACTGGAAGCCATGGGATTTTATGAGCTGTCCCAGGCCAAGGCAATAGATTGAGAAGAGTAGGGGTCCTAGGACAGAGCCTTGGGGGTCTCCAACAGAGAGGGGGGGGGGTGAGGAGGTAGTGTGGGCATGGGAGACGATAAATGTGCGGTTAGAAAGGTATGAGGAAATCCAGGATAGGGCAAGGTCTTTGACACCAAAGGAAGAGAGGATCTGTAGTAGGAGGCAATGGTCAACTTTATCAAAAGCAGAAGACAGGTCAAGAAGAAGCAGTACAGAGAATTGTCTGTTAGCTTTGGCTGTAAGTAAGTCATTGGTGATTTTAGTAAGGGCAGTTTCGGTGGAATGGTGGGGGCGGAAGCCCCATGGTCGGTTGTCGAAGAGAGAGTTAGATGAAAAGTGGGAGGAAAGTTCAGTGTGAACGTGTTGCTCAAGGAGTTTGGAGGCAAACGGGAGCAGCGATATGGGGCGATAGCTGAACAAGGCGGTTGGGTCGAGGGGTGGCTTTTTGAGGATGGGCGCGATTGTGGCATGTTTGAAGGCAGCGGGGAAAGTACCAGAAGATAGTGATAGGTTGAAGAGATGGGTTAGGGATGGGATGAGTGTGGGGGTGAGGTTGGGGAGGAGGTGGGATGGGATGGGGTCGAGTGCACATGTGGTGAGGTGTGATTTGGAGAGGAGACGAGTAAGGTCTCTTTCCGTGATATTGGGAAGGGAGGTTATGGGGGTAGGGAAATGCTGTGGAAAACAAAGGGTTTGTGGTGGTTGGACAGTAAAGACTTGATGTGTTTGGTCAATCTTGTTTTTGAAGTGTGTGGCAAACTCCTCAGCAGAGATGACGGAGGTCGGAGGGCGCAGTGGAGGGCGGAGGAGAGAGTTAAAAGTGTTGAATAGCTGTTTGGGGTTGTAGGATAGGCAGGATATGAGGATTGTGAAGTAGGCCTGTTTAGCAGAGGTGAGTGCTGATTTGAATGCAAGTGTTGCTTGTTTGAATGCAGTGAAGTCATCTTGAGTATGTGTTTTCTTCCAGCGCCGCTCCACAACCCTGGATGCTTGTCGAAGCTTTTTAGTGAAGTTGTTGTGCCAGGGTTGCCTGTTGACTCGTCGCGCTCTACCATGCACAAGAGGGGCAACTGAGTCAATAGCTGAGGCGAGAGTGGTATTGTAAAAAGCGGTGGCGCTGTCTGTGTCATGGAGTGAGGATATGGATGTCAGTGGTAGAACAGAGTCAGCGAGTGTGTGAGTGTCTAGATGTGCAAGGTTTCTGCGGGGGTGTGCTAGTTGCCGGACATGGCTGACAGGTGAGCAGGACAGGGATGAGAATGTGAGTAGATGGTGGTCAGATAGGGGTAGGGGGGAGGTTGTGAGGTTAGATAGGGAGCAGAGTCGGGTGAAGATCAGGTATAGTGTGTGTCCGTCTGTGTGGGTGGCTGAGTAGGACCACTGAGTAAGTCCAAAGGATGAAGTAAGCGACAAGAGTTTGGATGCTGCTGACTGGCGAGTGTCAGTGGGGATGTTGAAATCGCCCATGATGATTGTGGGAATGTCAGCAGAGAGAAAGTAAAGAAGCCATGTGGGGAATTGGTCAATAAAGGCAGTGATCGGGCCCAGGGGTCGGTATATGACAGCCACTTGGAGGTTGGAGGGAGAGGAAATGCGGAGGGAGTGGACTTCAAAAGAAGGGAGTATAAGGGAGGGAAGAGGAGGAGTAGGGCTAAAGGTGCAGTTGTTAGAGAGGAGAAGACCCACTCCTCCACCATGTCTATTTCCAGGGCGAGGAATGTGGGTGAGGTGGAGGCCGCCGTAACACAGCGCAGCAGGGGAGGCAGTGTCAGAGGGTGTTAGCCATGTCTCTGTGATGCCCAGGAAGTTTGAAGTTGGTTTGATGCAATAGGTGGGGGAATTGGTGGAGGGTGCAAGCTGTGGGGGTCCAGGATTGGGAGATATGTCTCCAGCAGTGAGGAGAAGCAGAGAGAGGGAGAGCAGGTGGGAGAAGGAGAGTGTCCGGCTTGTTTTATGTTTTTTATGTGAGCATGATGAAAGTGTAAGGGAGAAAGAGAATCCAAGTTCAAATAGTAAATAGTTATCCGTACCTTCTGGTCCATTTCTGGCATATTTCATTATCAGCCCCTTAAAAAGCAACCCTTAAAATATACATATATACAGACCCCTTAATGTATACATACGTGGTCACTAGTGTTGAGCGATACCTTCCGATATCGGGAAATATCGGATCGGATTGGATCGGACCGATACCGAAAAAGTATCGGATATCGCCGATTCCGATACCGGAAACCAATGCAAGTCAATGGGACAGAAATATCGGAATGAAAATAAACCCTTTCTTTCCTTGTAGGTTAATTCTACATGAAGGAAAACAACTAAGAATAATGTAGAATGTATTGGGGGAGGTGGGGGAGACAATAAAGGCATAGAGGTTTAGCCCAATCAAATGGAATAGCAGGAATTAATATTTTTTTTAAGACGTTCTGAGTTACGGAAATATTGACTATGTTAAGTATTTTTATATATTTATGTTTCACTACTTCCATGCTCTTCACCTTCTTTTTTACTTCTCCCACACTTTCTCTTTCATCATCTTCAGCATCTTTTTCATCCACTTCTTCTTCACCTTCTTCATCTTCTTCTTCTTCACCTTCTTCGTATTATTCTTTTTTTTACATTCTTCATATTCTACTTTTTCATCTTCTTCATCTTCTTCTTCTTCATCATATTCTTATTTGTGGCAGGCATTCCTGTAGTTGTTATCTATAAAAGGTTGGACATTACACCTTTCGTTCTGCCCGTCACAAAAGATTTACAACAGGATTTGTCCGCGTTCAGTTTGGCCTGCAGCAGCAGGTCTTTTTCAGGGGCATCACGAGGAGGAACGGACTCACCCCCATACACTGCTTAGTCATCTTCTGCTTATAATTTAGATATTATCTTTTGCTCTGATTTTTAGTCTTATGCTTAATGTTCTTCCGCTTTTTGTTCTGCAGCTTCTTGTATTTCTGCTTCTTGGCTTTCTGTCTCTTGTTCTTCTGTATCTTGGTGCTTGTCTTCTCTTCTTTGTCCTCTTGGTCAACTTCTTCAGGGTCATCTTCTTGGTCTTCTTCGGGGTAGTCTTCAGGGTCGTCGTCTTCGGGGGTCCTCGTCTTCGGGGTCCTCGTCTTCTTCTGGTTGGTCTTCTGGGTCCTCGTCTTCGGGGTCCTCGTCTTCTTCGGGGTGGTCTTCAGGGTCCTCGTCTTCTTCGGGGTGGTCTTCAGGGTCCTCGTCTTCTTCGGGGTGGTCTTCAGGGTCCTCGTCTTCTTCGGGGTTGTCTTCAGGGTCCTCGTATTCAGGGTCGTCGTCTTCGGGGTCCTCGTCTTAGGGTTGGTCTTCAGGGTCCTCGTATTCAGGGTCGTCGTCTTCGGGGGTCCTCGTCTTCGGGGTCCTCGTCTTCTTCGGGTTGGTCTTCTGGGTCCTCGTCTTCGGGGTCCTCGTCTTCTTCGGGGTGGTCTTCAGGGTCCTCGTCTTCGGGGTGGTCTTCAGGGTCCTCGTCTTCTTCGGGGTGGTCTTCAGGGTCCTCGTATTCAGGGTCGTCGTCTTCGGGGTCCTCGTCTTCTTAGGGTTGGTCTTCGGGGTCCTCGTCTTCAGGGTCCTCGTCAGGGAGATCTAGAGTGATTACCAAGAACCATTTCAAAAAGCTTGAACTTGGAAATGTAGCAGAAGGTACAAGAAAGCTGAGGAACTACCGAGAACCAGCTGACGGTACTGGAACCCGGATGGGTAGCAGAAGGTACAAGAGCCAATGGAACTGCCGAAGACCAGCTGACGGTACTGGAACTCGGTTACTAAGCAGGAGGTACCTGTGCCAGACAGCACTACCCAGGACCAGCAGACGTTGGTGGAACTTGGATACCGAGAAGGAGGCACCTAATCCAAAGGCACTGCCGAGAACCAGCTGACGGTACTGTAACCCGGATGGGTAGCAGAAGGTACCCATGTAAAAAAAAGTTCAAGGCCGCGAGCCGGCCGCAGTTACCAAAACCCACAGTCCTACAGGGGGTGCTTGTCCTATTGGCACTATGGAACCAGCCTTCATTGCCAGATCTCGCAGCCCACATAGGAGTCACCTAAACTGCAGGCACCATAGAGTCGGCTAACCCGACCGCAACACGACAGGACAACGCATTGGAGGCAAAGTGACGTTGACACTACCCGGAAACAGCTGGCGTGCTGGAACCAGGCTGGGCAGGAGGGAGTACCCGTGCCAAAGTCACTGCCGAGAACCAGCTGACGGTACTGGAACCCGGATGGGTAGTAGAAGGTACAAGAGCAAATGGAACTACCGAGAACCAGCTGGCGGTGCTGGAACCCAGGGTAAATACTAAAAACAGAGTGGAGCCAGAGGTGTAATTGGAGCAAGTTTTAAATCCGTAGTACAGTGGATGTGGACAAAGCAGGAGAATTTGCCGGACACACAGCTGGGGATCAGCTGACGTTACTGAACCCCAATAACACTGGAGCAAGCGTTGACTGTGCAGACAGCACTTCTGAGCAGCAACTAGCGGTATTGGAGCCCAGGGTCAATACTAAAAACGGAGGAGCCAGAGGTGTATTTGGAGAAGGTTTTAAATCCGTAGTACAGTGGATGTGGACAAAGCAGGAGAATTTGCCGGACACACAGCTGGGGATCAGCTGACGTTACTGAACCCCAATAACACTGGAGCAAGCGTTGACTGTGCAGACAGCACTTCTGAGCAGCAACTAGCGGTATTGGAGCCCAGGGTAAATACTAAAAACGGAGGAGCCAGAGGTGTATTTGGAGGAGGTTTTAAATCCGTAGTACAGTGGATGTGGACAAAGCAGGAGAATTTGCCGGACACACAGCTGGGGATCAGCTGACGTTACTGAACCCCAATAACACTGGAGCAAGCGTTGACTGTGCAGACAGCACTTCTGAGCAGCAACTAGCGGTATTGGAGCCCAGGGTAAATACTAAAAACGGAGGAGCCAGAGGTGTATTTGGAGGAGGTTTTAAATCCGTAGTACAGTGGATGTGGACAAAGCAGGAGAATTTGCCGGACACACAGCTGGGGATCAGCTGACGTTACTGAACCCCAATAACACTGGAGCAAGCGTTGACTGTTCAGACAGCACTTCTGAGCAGCAACTAGCAGTATTGGAGCCCAGGGTAAATACTAAAAACGGAGGAGCCAGAGGTGTATTTGGAGGAGGTTTTAAATCCGTAGTACAGTGGATGTGGACAAAGCAGGAGAATTTGCCGGACACACTGCTGGGGATCAGCTAACGTTACTGAACCCCAATAACACTGGAGCAAGCGTTGACTGTGCAGACAGCACTTCTGTGCAGCAACTAGCGGTATTGGAGCCCAGGGTAAATACTAAAAACGGAGGAGCCAGAGGTGTATTTGGAGGAGGTTTTAAATCCGTAGTACAGTGGATGTGGACAAAGCAGGAGAATTTGCCGGACACACAGCTGGGGATCAGCTGACGTTACTGAACCCCAATAACACTGGAGCAAGCGTTGACTGTGCAGACAGCACTTCTGAGCGCCAACTGGCGGTGTTGGAGCTCAGGGATAATACTGAAAACAGAGGAGCCAGAGGTGTAATTGGAGAAACTTTCAAATCTGTAGTAGTGAGAATGTGGACAGAGCAGGAGAAATTGCCGTCCGCACAGCAGGGGAACAGCTGACGTTACTGAACCCCAATAACACGGCAGCAAGTGTTGACTGTGCAGACGGCACTTCCGAGCGCCAACTGGCGGTGTTGGAGCTCAGGGATAATACTGAAAACAGAGGAGCCAGAGGTGTAATTAGAGAAACTTTCAAATCTGTAGTAGTGAGAATGTGGACAGAGCAGGAGAAATTGCCGTCCGCACAGCAGGGGAACAGCTGACGTTACTGAACCCCAATAACACGGCAGCAAGTGTTGACTGTGCAGACGGCACTTCCGAGCGCCAACTGGCGGTGTTGGAGCTCAGGGATAATACTGAAAACAGAGGAGCCAGAGGTGTAATTGGAGAAACTTTCAAATCTGTAGTAGAGAGAATGTGGACAGAGCAGGATAAATTGCCGTCCGCACAGCAGGGGAACAGCTGACGTTACTGAACCCCAATAACACGGCAGCAAGTGTTGACTGTGCAGACGGCACTTCCGAGCGTCAAATGGCGGTGTTGGAGCTCAGGGATTACAGTTCAGGTGGTAGAAACATGAACAGAACAGAAGACCTGGATACTGTTGCCAACCAATTATTTATTCTGGAAGAGGACTGGCAAATTCATGAGAGATCCAGGCCTTGTTCATTTTGAGAAAAGTAAGCCGGTCAACATTATCGGAGGATAGTCGCATGCGACGGTCTGTTAGTACACCACCTGCGGCACTAAAGACGCGTTCCGATAATACACTAGCAGCAGGGCAAGCTAGCACCTCCAATGCATACTGACGAAGCTCTGGCCATGTATCCAGCTTACAGACCCAAAACTTGAAGGGAGAAGAGCCGTCTGGGAGTACACTAAGAGGGCAAGACATGTAGTCTGTCACCATCTGACGGAAACGTTGCCTCCTGCTGACTGGAGCCGTCTGTGATGGTGTAGACATTTGTGGCGGCGGGGACACAAAACTTTGCCACATTTCGGCAATACTGGTCTTGCCTTGTGCTGAGGCGCTGCTTCTGCTCCCTCTTTGTGCAGAGCTTCCTCCACTGCCTCGACGCACTGAGCTGCTTTGTAAAGCACTAGCAGCACTGCTCTCGGTTGGAATGGAGAACATGATGGAATGCACCAGTGCGTCTTGGTACTCCCGCATTTTACGCTCCCGGTTCAACGGTGTTATGAGGCTTTGTAAGTTGTCCCGGTAGCGAGGATCTAGGAGGGTGGACACCCAATAATCAGCCGTGTTGAGAATGTGGGCGATGCGGCGGTCGTTTCTCAGGCACTGCAGCATGAAATCAACCATGTGCTGCAGACTGCCAACTGGCCAAGAAACGCTGTCCCCTGCTTGAGGCGTGATCTCTGCCTGCTCTACATCACCCCACCCTCGCTCTAGATACTGACTACTAGAGCATTGTGTACCTCCCTCCTCTGGACAGATGTCTTCCTCATCCATTGACTCCTCCTCATCCTCCTCACAAAGTGTCCCCTGCCTAGGCCTTTGTGAGGAACCACGTTGCGCAGACTGTAGAGAAGCAGATGGCATTTGTGACTCCTCATCCTCCACCTCTTCCAAAACCTCGTCCCTTAGTGCTTGCAGTGTTTTTTCAAGCAGGCAGATAAGAGGGATAGTCATGCTGACTAGTGCATCATCTGCACTCGCCATCCGCGTGGAATAATCGAAGGCACGCAAAACGTGGCAAATGTCCTTCATAGAGGCCCACTCAGTGGTGGTGAAGTGTGAACGGCGCGCACTGCGACTTGTTTGCGCCTGCTGCAGCTGGTACTCCATTACTGCTGCCTGCTGCTCACACAACCTCTCCAACATATGTAACGTTGAATTCCACCTGGTGGGTAAGTCACATATGATGCGATGTTCCGGAAGACGTAATCGGCGCTGCAGAGCTGCAATGCGTGATCTTGCATTGCTGGAACGCCGCAAGTGAGTGCACTCTATGCGGAACTTGTGAAGCAGTGCATCAAGATCCGGATAGTCCCTCAAAAAACTCTGCACGACCAAGTTGAGCACATGTGCCAGACATGGGATGTGAGTGAGGTTGCCTAGGCCCAGAGCTGCCACCAGATTTCGGCCATTGTCACACACTACCATGCCTGGCTGGAGATTCGCTGGCACAAACCACACGTCGCTCTGCTGCTTGATGGCATTCCAGAGCTCCTGCGCTGTGTGGCTTCGATTCCCCAAAGAAATTAATTTTAATACGGCCTGTTGACGTTTGGCCACGGCTGTGCTCATATCGGTCATCATAACAGGTAACCGTTCACGGGTCGATGTGGAGGTAGACCGTGACGGCTCCTGCAGCGCTGATTCAGAGGAACTGGAGTATGAGGAGGAGTCAATGTGTACAGACTGGATTCCTGCAATCCTTGGAGTTGGCAGAACACGTACAGCGCCACTCTCAAGATTTGTACCGGCTCCACAACATTTACCCAATGGGCAGTGAGGGAAAGGTATCGTCCCTGTCCATGCTTACTGGTCCACGCATCGGTGGTCAGGTGGACCTTGCTACTGACGGCGTTTTGTAGCGCATGTTTAATTTTTCCCTCCACATGATGTTGCAGGGCAGGGACGGCTTGCCTGCTGAAATAAAAGCGGCTGGGCACGTTGTATTGTGGGACTGCCAATGCCATAAAGTTACGGAATGTGTCAGTCTCCACCAGCCTGAATGATAGCATTTCAAGGGCCAGTAGGTTAGCAATGCCAGCATTCAGAGCCTGTGCTCGGGGGTGATTTGCCGAGTATGGGCGCCTTTTCTCCCATGCCTGTGCTAACGATGGCTGTAGACTGGCCTGGGAGTGTGAGGATGACTGGGAAAGTGGTGCTGTGGGTGGAATTACACTGTGTCTCTGTACAACAGTGCCAGAGATTCTTCCATGGCGATCCTGTGAGGAAGCCGAACCAGCTGTGTGTGAGCTGGAGGAAGAGGCTACAACACGAGCTGAAGAGGTGGTAGGTGGCGCTGTAGGTTGGCCTAGGTCTTCAGTGTGTTTTTGTAACTCCACCACGTGCTTGGTCCGCACATGTTTCCACATATTTGTGGTATTGAGGTTGCTGACACTTTTCCCTCTTTTCACCTTCTGATTACACAGCTTGCATTTGACAAAGCAAATGTCATCTGCAACTGTGTCAAAAAAGGACCAGGCACTGCAAGTCTTGGGAGCGCCCGCTTTGGATTTTGGAAGAGCCATGCTCCTAATGGGTGCCGAAGTGGAGGCTACAGGCAACCAAGTCTGCCCCCTCCCTCTCCCTCCTTTTTGGGCCGTTCGGGGAATCTCTTCCTCAGAGCTGCTCCCACCACCTTCCTGTCCCTCACGCCATGATGGGTCAAGGACCTCATCATCTACACCACCCTCTTCAAACAACTGCTTCTCCTGGGTAGTCTCGACAGCACAGTACGCACCAGAAAGTGGCACCTGAGTCTCATCATCAGATGCGTACAGAGGTGTGCTGCTGACCATAGGCACTGGCCCACCCGCCTCTTCAGATTCAGAGAGACAAAACGGTTGCGCATCACTGCATACTACCTCTTCTTCAAATTCTAGAATTCTGCTTGGCTGGCCCCCTCTTTCCAAGCCAAGAGATTCAGAGAACAGAAGTAGAGATGGCTCCTGTCCAGGGCTCTCTGACTGCCTGGGCAATTTGGCAGGTGGTGAAGAGACAGATGGGTTCTCTTCAGTGCTCAGGACCTGAGAGGATCTGGAACTAATTGAAGTCGATGCGTTAGCTGCCATCCATCCGACAACGGCTTCAATTTGGTCCTCGCGCAGCAGTGGGGTACGGCTAGCTCCTACAAAGCTGCGCATAAAGGACTGTTCCCTGGTAAAACTGGGGGATGTTGAGTTACTGGTGCCCGCAGCAGGCACAGAATCCCCACGTCCTCTCCCTGCAGGCACAGAATCCTCACGTCCTCTCCCTGCAGAAACTCCACGCCCATGCCCACGCCCACGACCACATGCCTTACTCCCTGCCTTCTTCATCTTGGTAGACTGATAAAGATAGGCAGAAAAGTACTAAGGGCTTAGTGTGCTTATTCCTGAACAGCTGCTAACAGGTATAAGAAACACTCATTTTATAAAGTGTGGACTAGACTTTAATATGAGCTAATGTGGCCTACACAACTGTAAAGTGGAGTGTTTGGTGAACTTTATTTAGGTTTTTTTTGTCACAAAAAGACACTGGATGTGCCTAAAGATGTAATAACGATAGTATCACAAACTTTTTGTAGCTATTACAATGTAGGAAGGTAACCTACAATGCAATAGATGAGGCTGCAAAAAATAGGCTAATACTAATCTGGCTGGGGCTGCAGGGCCCAATGCTGCAGAAAGGCTCCTCTAACTACTCCTATATAGTGTGTTTGGAACCAATTTAGCTGAATACGGATTTAACCACCACACTAATAGGAGATATCAGGAAAAATTATGAATTGGCAATAAAGGACAATGTATGAGGCAGTGACACACACTGAGTGCACTACAACCAGACGGGGTTGAAGCACACACTACAGGGTGAGCTGCACTCACACACCAGACCTTGCAGACAGCGGTGAACAATACAGATGCAGAGCACTGTGCACTAGCGCTGCAAGACCAAAAAAATTTCTCTATCTACTCCTATATAGTGTGTTTGGAACCAATTTAGCTGAATACGGATGGAACCACCACACTAATAGGAGATATCAGGAAAAATTATGAATTGGCAATAAAGGACAATGTATGAGGCAGTGACACACACTGAGTGCACTACAACCAGACGGGGTTGAAGCACACACTACAGGGTGAGCTGCACTCACACACCAGACCTTGCAGACAGCGGTGAACAGTACAGATGCAGAGCACTGTGCACTAGCGCTGCAAGACCCAAAAAATTTCTCTATCTACTCCTATATAGTGTGTTTGGAACCAATTTAGCTGAATACGGATGGAACCACCACACTAATAGGAGATATCAGGAAAAATTATGAATTGCCTAAAAAGGACAATGTATGAGGCAGTGACACACACTGAGTGCACTACAACCAGACGTGGTTGAAGCACACACTACAGGGTGAGCTGCACTCACACACACAGACCTTGCAGACAGCGGTGAACAGCACAGAGAACTGTGCACTAGCACTGCAAAGCACAGCGATTTATAAAGTAGCTTGGGTAAAGCAGTATAGAGCAAATAGGTAGCTAAAACTGTCCCTCAGAACAACAGCGTCCTATCCCTAACTGAATTCACAGCAGAGTGAGCTCAAAATGGCGGCGGCGGCTTTTATAGTGCATCATGACATCATTTCAGCAGCCAATCACAGCCATGCCATTAGTTAAGATGCCTACATGCCTAACAGGATGTGCCCACACTTCTTAGGATCCTCATTGGCTGAATAAAATAAAAATGGCTCATTGCATTATGGGAACTTCCGATTCCGGTATACGATATTGCAAAAGTATCGGAATTAAGTATCGGAATTCCGATACTGCGAATATCGGCCGATACCCGATATTTCAGTATCGGAATGCTCAACACTAGTGGTCACATATTTTGCTGAACAATTGAATATTGTATCTTGGGAAGAATTGACAAAATAGCCCATAGTAATAGTTATAATAAACATAACCACATAAAGCATGCAATGATCATAGAGCACACAGCTTTATTTTGCTCCCTTCAACCACCTATAACACATCAGATGGGTTGAAGCTGCTCTGCGTCCTAGGTAATCTCGCTTTAATGATGCAGTTTGTCATTAAAAATTGAGTTACACAATTTAGTCGACTGTCAACTTGTTTCCTCTCTGGTTTGAAATAGAAGGTGACATGCGTATTCTCCACAAGACAGTTGTGAGATATATGTTTTCCTAGGAGCATTGTATGACCTTACAAACTACACTGAAATGAACACCATTAGCTGCAGGAAGCCTTAGAACACGAGCACTCTTGTGTCAATACATGGAAGACAGATTTATTACATAGTGTCATGGTAGATATATTAGCATATCAATGAAAACAGTTAGCTGCAATTAGTTAGAAAGGAAATGTTCTACCTAAAGAACCTTATAAAAACTGAAGACCAATCTATCAAACCACGTAAATCAAAAAAGTTTCTCTGACTATAAAATAACAGGACATAGAGCCATAACTGAATTTGTTAGCCACAGAAGCGTTACGTGGATTGTGCTTTTTCAGACTTGATGCTAATTGTAGTTTTTAAAAATATATAGATAAGCAAATCTATCTTTCTATGTATCTACCTACTAGAATCTATCTGTCTTTCTATTAGAGATGAGCAAGAAAGAATTTGGGGTCAGCCTTCACTTTTTTCACTTTGCTTCATTGTTTTCAAGAACAGGAAGAGATTACAAACGAAAAAAAAAAATTACCTATTTATTTATTATGCATTGCTTATGTAGTGCTATTATATTCCACAGAACTTTATATACATTATCATTGTTGTCCCCAAAGGGGCTCACAATCTACATTCCCTATCAGTATGTCTTTGGAGTATGGGAAGAAACCGGAGAACCCGGAGGAAACCCACACAAACACGGGGAGAACATACAAAACTCCTTGCAGATGTTGTTTTTGGTGGGATTTGAACCTGGGGCCTTAGCATCCCTCCCATTCTCCTGCTTGCTCATTTCCTTCGTCCAGCTCCGGTCTCTCTTCCGTTTATACTTTTCATTGCCTTTAGTTCTGACGCAGTGAGAGGTCTCAAGTGACAGCATGATGCCTTGTGAGACCCAATGAGCGCCAGAGCTGCCGAAAAGTGAAGTAGACTAAAAACAGAAGAGAAGCTGGGAGCCAGAGTGAGGAAGCATGCTAGAGGAGGACCAGATGGGCAGCCGTGGCCCCCAGGGCTGTGGAGTCGGAGTTGTAGAGTCGGAGCCTATTTTGGTGGAATTGGAGTCTGTATAAAATGGACCGACTCCAACTCCTAAAATATATAATAAATTGGGTACAGTAAATCAATGCAGTTTGTGGGGAATATTTTTTCATAAGAATTTGGTAAAGTTATGAAACGTCCTATAAACGTCTGTCCTATTCCTGATCTAAGGGTCTAGAGCTGAGATGAATCTGTGCTACAGTAAATTTATCACTTAAACATGAGCCATGTATGAGGGAGTCGTGGAGTCGGTGGCATGGAAATTGAGGAGTTGGACGTTTGGCTTACCGACTCCACAGCCCTGGTGGCCCCAGGATAGGTGAAGGCAAGGTGGGTAATGTTTTTTATTTTTTAGCACTCATAATCAATGGTTTTTACCAACAATTCCATTAGGAACAAATATATTCAACACAAATCCAATATCCCAGCTGAAGTTGGGCCAACGTGGTAAATCAAATAATCTGGTGAATCGATCATCTCCACTATGATCTGTCTGTACTGTATATCCAACTATCTATCTATCTATCTATCTATCTATCTATCTATCTATCTATCTATCCCATATCTATCTATTTACATACTGTATCTTTGCAGCATGAGGAAAGAGAAAAACACAAGTTTAAGTTTAGGAAACCTAAACGTGGAATTCCCCCTTGTGAGCTACATACATATTTCTCTCGGTGGCTCAGTATTTACGTGGTTTACCTTGTAGCACTAGAGACATTGACTTAGATCTGATCATAATAACATCTGCTTGGAGTTTGTACATTCTTCCCATGTTTGCTCAAATTTTCTTCCTACACATTTGTTTCCTGCACAAATGTTTCTTGACTTTGTATAAAATTGGTCTTAGAATGTTTGTGTATGAGATAGGGAAACTATCCCACTGGGCTTACAATCTAATTTCCCTCTCATTGTAAGTGCGTACTGTGTACAGCACTCTATACAGTATATCTTCAACAGAAAGGTCTATATTTCTTCTAGAGTTCACATTTGGTTTGTAAAATTAATTTTGTTAATCTGTTATAAGAGCTGAAAAATAGAATTAAAGTTGGGAAAGATGTGTCACACAGCAGGCACCAGAAGTGCCTGAGGACCATATTGACTTATAATAGGGTCATCTGAGTTTTCATAAGATGTCTGTCATTTTGTTGGTCAAAATAGTCCAGCTTTTGTCTTGGATGCAATGATAACGGAAGATTGGTCTGGAGACCAATGGGTAACGCCGTGAAGACACCTTTACAAGGGAAGGTCACACCAGTCTTACTTCCAGGATTATGGTTTGAGGTAGCATAATGTATGGTAGCCTAACCCTTTTATAGTTTTCATTCCAGGTACACCAACGGCTCAGGGTTAGATTAAGTTTGGGGTAGAACCAGGGGTACGCCACTTCATAAAAGTGCGCAGAAGCTGTTTTTAAACATGACAATCCCATACAGCATGTAGCTAGTGGTACTATGAGGAGCCTATGTGGTGTAAATGTGACACCATGGCCTGCAGCATCTTCAGACTATTTCTTATAGAACACATCTAGGACATCATTGCAAAGAGAGCTGCCAGCAATGGATCTTGATGATTGCTTAACCAAGTGCATTCAGCGTGGCAGAAAATTCCTCAAACAACCATTAATAACCATGACAGCCATATTGATGAGCACGGCTCTCACTCTTGATACTGAATAAAACGAGATTTTATACAAATGAAAAATGGAAGCAATATTTTTAAATCTTTAAAATGTCCATCAATCCTGAGATTTCCATAAGTTTATGATTTTTCCATCTTGGTGTCACATTTTCAAATTGGGAAGTGTGTATATGTATGTGTGTGTATATATATATATATATATATATATATATATATATATATATATATGTATGTGGCACCCCAGTGGTCTGGTTTCCACAGTAACAGCAGTGTTATGTCTGAGAGCAGGTGGGAGGTCTCTTGGTCAGGAATCCTATGCATGCCACACCTCCTGCCCAGTCCTGGGAGGGGAAGGACTTCCCCTATATAAACCTGGGGCTGAGGCAGGGTTAAGGAGAAGAGTAGAGAGAAGAAGAGAAGCAGTGATAGGAAAGAAAGATCAGGAGCTCTGTGGGAGTCGTGCTAAGAGGAGATCAGGGCTGGAAGCTGTAGAGCTCGCCCTGATTGAAGATTTCTTACCGGACCCGGAGTCCGAGGCTGTGGGGACTAACTCCTACCCAGCAGCAGAAACCGACCGGCAGGGGATTTCAGGTCCTCTGGCCCAGAAACCCGAAGGCTCGGTCACACGTGTGGGACCAGCACCGCCGTCGTGGAGCGGAAGCTACTAGAAGGCCCCGAGTCACCGGCCATATGGGTGAGCACCACACGGTACACTCAGGGACGTGGGCTACCTTTACCCGCCTCTAGCAAGGTAGCCAGAAGAGTACAATTAGTTGGGGAGGCCTACAACTCCGCCTGGCCAAGGGGGATCCCATCTGCTCAAGGACTGACCAGGCCCCGACCGCTAGCCAGTACTCCGGGAGGGTCTATCTTTGTCACCAGTAAAGACCCTGAACTACACCGTATCGTCTCTGAGTGATTCCTGCTACCCCCATCATCCACGTCGGCTGCCCTGAGGCCATACCCCTCCCGTTGGGGGTTATACCATCCACGCTGCACCATCCTCCCACCGGCCTCAGCGGTTTGCCCTGCAGCGGCAGGTCCATAGCTGCATTCAACGGGTGGCGTAGTCGTCCTACATCTACTGCTAATATACCGCCACTTAGTCTGACTCCCTGGGCACGGACCGGGTCACCGCCACGAGACTACTACCCCTATCAGATCCGGCTCCGGGTAGTCCCTGCGTGCGCAACGCTACATCACATAGGCCCAGGGCGCGTCAACTTTTGGCGTAGTCGGCAGGATCTTGTGCCTGCAACCACCGGGTACTGCGTGCCTGAAAAAGACTGTTCAAACTTACCAGTGGTGAAGATTCCCGGCGCCATCTTCTACCTTCTTCCCGCCATCCGCGAAGTTTTCCCGCCATCCGGCGCCATCTTCTGCCTTCTTCCCGCCATCCGTGGAGTTTTCCCGCCGTTGGACGCCATCTTGAAGACGCCGCGCGGGAAGAAGAGGGGCGTGGACTCCGAAAGCGCGCGAGAACTGAAGCCCCGCCTCACGTCCGGACGTTGCGTAAGGTCCTGGAAGGAGCCCAGCAGACGCCGACGTCACAGGAGCGCGACGGAAGGTCCTCAACCCTGACGATCCACTGCGGAGCCGCGGCCTACGGAAGAGGATCATCGCAAGGTAGGCCACGGTCCACTAGGGGGGAGGAAGATGTCGGATACGGAGGAGAGCTTCACTGCCTCAACCCCCGCCAGCGCCACCGCTGCTGCAGTCATGCCTTTCACCATGCCCTATATCCCGGGAGCGGCCTGGCTACCCCAGTACTCAGGGGAGTCACATACTCTGCATGACTTTAGAGAAAAGCTGGATAGCCTCTTCCAGGTGTACCCCCTCACAGAAGAGCAAAAAGTGAGCATCCTGGTGGCCCAATTAACTGGGGCAGCCCAAAGGGAGGTAAAGTCCTGGCCACCTGGGGGAAGGACTGTCGCAGGGATACTAACCCGGCTGAAGGATACCTTTGATACCCGCACCTCAGCCGAGATCAAGCTTAGATTCTACGGGTGCAAGCAGCGAGCACAAGAGAGTATAAGGGACTATGCACTAAACCTACAAGAGGCCCTGAGAGCCATTAAGCAGACCGACCCTGACGGCGTGGGAGACGAGGACCGGCTGTTGACTGAACAATTTATAGAGGGTTTATATTGCAATGCCCACCGAACCCAGTTGCGGGCAATGGCCTTACAGGACCCTCATCTGGGATTTGCACAGTTCAAGGACAGAGCCATCCGGGTGCTCCGAGAACCGGCACCAGGTGGCGTTGTGACCCACAGACGCCCCATTACCACTTACCACCAAGAGGCGGCGCCCTTGTCGGCAGGGCCTGTGGGAGCTGATGCGCAGGCTTTGAACAATGACCCGGCTCCCGACCTGCACCATCAGGTCCAAGAGCTAGCTAAAAGCGTTGCTGCGCTAACCCGAACTGTGCAGTCTTTACAGGTTTCTACTCCAGGGAAGATCCAGCTGGCATCCGGACCGGAGGACATCCCGTGGCGCCGACCAAGGAGGACCCCACCGGCCAGAGGAAGACCCAGCGACCGATACAACGAGGACGGACAACCTATCTGCCGCCGCTGCAATCAACCCGGACATATGGCAAGGTACTGTCCTTTAAACTGACACAACCTAGGGTAGAGGGCCAACCCCTAGGAAAAAGATCATCAGGCCCATCAAACTGGCGTGACAAATATGTGGGAGGATGTCCAGTCTTGCCTGTGGTACTGGATGGCATTCCTATGAGTGCCCTACTGGACACTGGGTCACAGGTCACCACCATCCCGTACGTGCTCTTCAAGCAGTACTGGAATGACTCGGATATAACCCGCTACCCTGACGACGACTTGAGTATCATCGCCAGCAATGGTCAGCCCGTGCCACAGATCGGATTTAAAGAGGTGACCATTAAAATCGGTAGAGTCGAGCTGGCAGCCCAGGGACTGATCATTGTGGACATTGATAAGCGTGAGAGTCACCCTAAGATAACTCTAGGAACTAATGTAATTGAAAATTGTCTTGCAGAGGTGATTTTTATTTTACAGCAGGTTGCCAAGAACGCCAGCTCCGGCCAGCAGCGAGTGCTCCAAAAAGAGATCCGGGCACTGATGCGACGGCAACAGGTGGAACTCTCCGGCGGTGAGATTGGTAGCGTGAGAATGTGTGACCCTTTCCCTATTGCCATGCCCCCAAAAAGTGAAATGATGATTTGGTGCCGGGCGGCTATTGGTCTGAGAGGTAGAGATTACCAGGCAATGGTAGAACCAGTTTACTCAGACAGTAGGCCCACCATTTTGACAGCACGGGGGGTGGTCAATGTACGCCATGGGAGGGTGCCCGTTCGCATAATAAATATCGGGAAGAGGGAAGTGTACCTGCCCCGGTATGCCACGCTAGCCAAATTGTATACCATCAATCAGAATTCTATACAGTCCGTAGAACCCTTGCCTCCATCTTCTCCGGAGGAAGGTAACGGCTCTAAACAACAAATGGAGGATTGGTGTCAGCAACTACATTTGGGTACTGACTCCACTCCCTCTCACCAGAAACAGGGAGTCTACCGGGTGGTTCAAGAGTACGAGAGAGTGTTTAGTAAACACCCGTTAGACTTCGGGCGAGTCAAGGGGGTAGAACATCACATCCCCACGGGAGACCATCCTCCCATAAAAGAGAGGTATCGACCCGTACCCCCTGCACACTACCAACACGCCAAGGGGATGCTTAGAGACATGAAGGAGGCTGGGGTAATCAGGGAAAGCTGTAGCCCCTGGGCAGCTCCACTAGTCTTGGTCAAAAAGAAAGACAACACCATGAGAATGTGTGTAGATTACCGGAAAATCAACCGTATCACACACAAAGATGCGTACCCCTTACCAAGAATAGAGGAGTCTTTGGCTGCTTTAAAATCTGCTAACTTCTTCTCCACCTTGGATCTCACTAGCGGGTACTGGCAGGTTCCTGTAGCAGAGGCGGATCGGGAAAAGACCGCATTCACCACCCCGATGGGACTTAGTGAGTTTACCTGCATGCCGTTTGGACTCTGCAACGCACCAGGAACCTTCCAGCGATTGATGGAGTGCTGTCTGGGACACCGGAACTTTGAGACGGTCCTGTTATACCTGGACGATGTCATCGTCTACTCCAAAACCTACGAGGACCATCTGAAGCACCTGGCGGAAGTGTTTGAAGCTCTGGCAAGTTACGGCCTAAAGGTGAAACCCTCCAAGTGTCACCTCCTGAAGCCAAAGGTGCAGTACCTGGGACACGTGGTGAGTGCTGACGGAGTGGCTCCCGACCCTGATAAGATCACCGCAATTAAGGAATGGCCAAGCCCCTCCAGTGTAAAGGAAGTGAGGCAGTTCCTCGGGTTGGTAGGCTACTACCGAAGGTTCATACCCGGTTTCACCAAAAAGGCAGCTCCTATGCAGGACCTCCTGATAGGCCAGTCCAGGAAGGCCAAGAACCAGAAGCGCCCTTCAGATGGGAGAAGTTGGAAGAAGAGTCCTTCCGCCAGCTGAAGATGGCCCTCACGGGGGATGAAATCCTGGCGTACCCTGATTATAGCCAACCCTTTATCCTCTACACCGACGCCAGTAACATCGGGCTAGGAGCCGTACTATCCCAGATCCAGCAGGGGAAAGAACGGGTAATTGCTTACGCCAGCCGAAAACTGCGACCCACCGAAAGAAATCCTGAGAATTACAGCTCATTTAAGCTAGAGTTCCTGGCAGTGGTGTGGGCAGTCACCGAACGCTTTAAGCACTACCTCGCTTCTTCCCGGTTCACCGTGTACACGGATAACAACCCGTTGACACACCTGGACACTGCAAGACTCGGTGCCCTAGAGCAGAGATGGATGGCCCGCTTGTCCAACTATGAGTTTACAATCAAATACCGGGCAGGACGCTCCAATACCAACGTGGACGCCCTGTCCAGGATGCCAAACCTACCGGACGAGGGTGAGGATTCAGAAGATTTGGAAGAGGTCGAACTCCCTGCGTTCCACCGTCATGGGACTATCCAGTATTCCCACCGTGTAAGGGGTAAGCATGCCGCTACGTTCAACCCCTTACCTCACTACAACTGGGCGGAAACGCAAGACAGTGACCCTGCCGTCCGGCTGGTGAAGGAGATGCTGACTCAGCCAGAAGCTCGCCTTGACCCAGACGCTCCGGAGGAGGCCAAGCAACTGTGGGCAGAGAAGAGTCGACTGTTCCTTTACAAGGGGAAGTTGTGCCGCAGAATGGTTAACTCCCGGACGCATGAACTGATCTGGCAAGTAGTGGTGCCAAGAAGGGACGCAGCTATGGTGATGGAGGCATACCACGACGGGGCTGGGCACTTCGGATGGAAGAAGCTGGAGTTCCTGCTGCGCGGGCGGTTCCATTGGGTAGGCATGAGAGGAACCATCGAGAGGTGGTGCAGAGACTGTGGCCCATGCAACCTAAGAAGGAAGGACCGTGCCAGCCAGAAGACCCCCCTTCAGTCCATCGTCACCCGGCAGCCGTTGGAACTGGTAGCCTTGGATCATGTAAAACTGACCCCAAGCAGAAGTGGCTACGTCTACGCATTAACCATCGTGGATCACTACTCCCGGTTCTTGGTTGTCGTCCCCGTCAAGGACTTAACGGCTCAAACAGCAGCTAGAGCCTTCCAGCAGCACTTCTGCCGTCCACACGGCTACCCAGAGCAGGTGCTGACGGATCAGGGACCTGCCTTTGAAGCGGAGGTCTTCCAAGAGTTCTGTACTCTGTATGGCTGCCGGAAGATCAGGACGACACCCTATCATCCGCAAACTAATGGACTTTGTGAGAAAATGAACCAGGTGGTGATAGATCTTCTAAAAACATTGCCCCTGGAATAACGCAGTCTGTGGCCTGAGAAGCTGCCCGACCTGGTGGACCTATACAACTACATCCCTGTAGGTTCCACCAACTGTACCCCGGCTTACCTAATGAGGACAAGACCCGGTAAGCTACCTGTTGACCTGGAGATGGGAGTCCTGACACCCGAGGACACTTCACCGGAAGCAGACTGGGACACAGAGAGGCAGCAGCAGTACCGGAAAGTACAGGAGAGCGTGGAGCGAAGTCTCTGTCTAGCTAGGGAAAGACAAGAGAAAACTTACAACCAGTATGCTCCCGCTGTTCCCTTGGTACCCGGAGAGCAGGTCTTGAAGAGGAAAAGACGGCTCCACAAGTTGGACGACCAGTGGGAGAAGGACCCGTACATTGTACTGACAAGACAAGCCACGACAACCCGAAGGTCTGTACCATCAGTAAAGACGGAGGAGAAACCACAACCATTGTATCCCGGGATCACCTGAAGAGGTGTCCCGAACAGCTACGGAATCCTGAAGAGGAACAAGAAGACCCTCGACCCGTAGAGGAAAGGGAAGATGTGGTTAGTACTGTGCTCGGAGACTTCCCTCGGTCCTGGACTCAAGTCAATGGTGCAGTTGTGGTACCCGTCCTCACGTTCCTCCAACCAGCATCCCAAGTACTCACGGAGCAACCGGTAGAGCTGGAAGAACAGCCGGTCCAGGAGGCAGAAGACTCCACACAAGCAGATCAGGAGGATCAACCCTCTGCTTATAGTGAGCCTGCCATACCCCTAGTGAGCCAAAGAGCCTGTAGACAGCTGCCCAGTTTACCCTTGACAGCTCCTACACCCTGTAGTTCAGGGCCAGACAGTCAGCTCCGTAGGTCCACTAGGGCCACTAAAGGCCAGTTACCCGCACGTTGGAGAATTTGAAGTGTTTAAATTGTTTTATTTGTGGTCACCTGTCTGTTACTTGTAAATAATTATGTGTTTCTAGTTATTTTTAGGAGTCCTTGGTGGATTTACCGGGAATCCTTGTACAATTGGTTGGAGCGTAACTTAGGAATGGACTAAAGACTGTTAAGGACTCGGGGCAGGACAGACCCCTACCTGGTTACGTCTCCCTGTTTTGGTGAAATGGACACCTTGCTTTGCTTCAAAAACTGCACCCGGTTGCGGACACGCCGTGACCATTCTAATATGTTTTTTTTCTATTGTACCATTTCTGTTTGTATTGGTTATGTTTTTCTAAAATATGTTTAGTCCCGGAGTACTAAATTTCACTAGGGGGGAATGTGGCACCCCAGGGGTCTGGTTTCCACAGTAACAGCAGTGTTATGTCTGAGAGCAGGTGGGAGGTCTCTTGGTCAGGAATCCTATGCATGCCACACCTCCTGCCCAGTCCTGGGAGGGGAAGGACTTCCCCTATATAAACCTGGGGCTGAGGCAGGGTTAAGGAGAAGAGTAGAGAGAAGAAGAGAAGCAGTGATAGGAAAGAAAGATCAGGAGCTCTGTGGGAGTCGTGCTAAGAGGAGATCAGGGCTGGAAGCTGTAGAGCTCGCCCTGATTGAAGATTTCTTACCGGACCCGGAGTCCGAGGCTGTGGGGACTAACTCCTACCCAGCAGCAGAAACCGACCGGCAGGGGATTTCAGGTCCTCTGGCCCAGAAAACCGAAGGCTCGGTCACACGTGTGGGACCAGCACCGCCGTCGTGGAGCGGAAGCTACTAGAAGGCCCCGAGTCACCGGCCATATGGGTGAGCACCACACGGTACACTCAGGGACGTGGGCTACCTTTACCCGCCTCTAGCAAGGTAGCCAGAAGAGTACAATTAGTTGGGGAGGCCTACAACTCCGCCTGGCCAAGGGGGATCCCATCTGCTCAAGGACTGACCAGGCCCCGACCGCTAGCCAGTACTCCGGGAGGGTCTATCTTTGTCACCAGTAAAGACCCTGAACTACACCGTATCGTCTCTGAGTGATTCCTGCTACCCCCATCATCCACGTCGGCTGCCCTGAGGCCATACCCCTCCCGTTGGGGGTTATACCATCCACGCTGCACCATCCTCCCACCGGCCTCAGCGGTTTGCCCTGCAGCGGCAGCTCCATAGCTGCATTCAATGGGTGGCGTAGTCGTCCTACATCTACTGCTAATATACCGCCACTTAGTCTGACTCCCTGGGCACGGACCGGGTCACCGCCACGAGACTACTACCCCTATCAGATCCGGCTCCGGGTAGTCCCTGCGTGCGCAACGCTACATCACATAGGCCCAGGGCGCGTCATATATATATAGATAGATAGAGAGATAGATAGAGAGAGAGATAGAGAGAGAGATAGAGAGAGAGAGATAGAGAGATAGATATGCAGATACATGAAATAAACTCACCACTTGGATGTCTCCACCAGTGCATGTGTATAAACTCAGAGATCCAGGAAGCCCAATGGCCCAATAGGCAATTTGTGGAACAGAAGAATGTATCGCCGATAAAATGTGCTGTTTTATTAGTAATCCATTTAAAAATCGTCAAAGAGGACAGCGGAACATGTTGACACATTTTGACTTGACAGTCAAGTCAAAATGTTTATGACCAAGTTAAAACGCATCAACATAAAACTGTTTTTTTTTCATTATTCTTGCTTCATATATATATATATATATATATATATATATATATATATATATATACACGCACATGTCCGATTTTTTCCTCGGGCAGTCTGTCTAATGAAAAAAATCGCTGCATGCCTGAATTTGATCCGATATTCTGATCGTACTAAGCCATGTTAGTCAATAAGTTTGTGGAAACCATTGGACTGCACTCGGATGACATCTGAGTGCAGTCCGATTTCAACGGACTGACACACTGGAGAAGATAGAGAATTTTTTTTTCTCCACCTTCCCCTCATCCAAGAGAATCGGATCACACTATTCTCACATGATCAAACTCTGATCAGAATGTGATTAGCAGAATTGATCTGATTTTCTCAGATGACAAAAAAATAAGCTCGTCTGTACCTAGCCATGCAATGCTTTATTTTTACAGACCCATTCACTTAAATTGGCAAGTTTGATCTGCAAATTTTATATAAAATAAGGACAGGGCTCTATTTTTTTTTAAGTTCAATCAGTCCACAGAGAAAAAAACAACATGTGAACTTGCCCATATACTATCACAGGTTTGGGCTATATCTGTGAAAAGCATGGATAGAACTTGTATGAGAATTAGTCACATCTGAATGAGGTCTAATGTTGCATATACACTGCTACAAAATTGTGACGGAGCATTGTTAAAAACACGTTTCACAATTATCTTGCTGTGCAAACAGGCGGCTGATCACCTGATGAATGAGCAAAAAGCTTGTTCATTGGGTGAAATGATTTGTTGCAGTGCAAAAATGAACAGTACTCGCTCTGCCAAGGACCATGGCAGCCTATGTGCACTGAGCAATCTACTATACTATATCCATAGCTATGGATCACTCAGTGCACGTAGTTTACTGTCATCTGCCTGTGTAAACATGCATTTAAATGACCGCCACTGGGTAAAAGTTTACCGATCAGGGGTAATAGTCTGCCACTGGTGGATCCATGTATCCGGACCCTTAGTGACATATGGATGTAGTACCCTTAGTTTTCTTCTAGAGCATGTAGTACATAATTAAAGATTACATTGCTTTTTATGGTCACCTGCCTGTCTTTAAATGAAGAATATCTGATCGCTGACAATAGGTCTGTTGAGATATGTTTTCTCTGTGGCTGTACATTGTAGAGCCTTAATACCGGGCAAACTATGTCAGTGCTTGCAGGGAGTCTAAGAACATGAGCCATTCAATGTCAATAAAAAAGAGACAGATTTATTACATTGTGTCACATTAAATATATTAGCATACCAATGAAAGCGCTTAGTTCCAATTAGCTGTAAGGGCAAAGTTTTAATTCTTTTCAGATATGGGATTGACACATTTTAAATTCACTCTCTAATCTCCTTGGATTAAATAAATACCAGGCTCTGATTAAATCTACGGGTTAGTGACTAAGTGAGTCTCCAGCCATTAAGATACAACCAAATGAATATATAGTATTTTTAACAAGTAACACCATAGTAATTATGTCTTCTCCTCCCTCTGGAATCGCTCCAAGTCCTAGTGGATCTCACAGCGTTCAGTTACTAGAATATTTTTGGGGAAATTCTTAAGAGGAGATATTTACGAAAAATTCTTGAATTTTACACCAGAAATGTGCTGGAAAGCTGGTCCTGTAAGGAGGTAATGATTATTTTGTTGGTATAAGAACTGCACTGTGAATGATAAAAGCCAGGATAAGGTGAATAGTGCTTTGTTGGACAACATGCTTTATGTGTATGGATAGTCGTCCAATTTCCTTACTGGCACTAATTGACAGAGAGAGCATAAATTGCAATGGCTGAGTCCACTTACTTCTTTTTAGATTCTTCAGAGCTGATGTGAATGCTGGATGTGCTTTCATTAACTCTTTGGATGTTGCAGTTAGCTTCGCCTTTATAGCATTTTGAAGTAGTGAAAGATCACTTAATGCCAAAGGGTTAACCATAGTCAGTTCTCTGAACTTCCTTGGAAGAAGATGTATATGCATTATTAAGGCTAATACACACACAAGGCCTGTCAATCACCATGACCTGCCATGGCCTTTAACAAGCCTAGCAAACAAGAGAATCAAGGCTGAAAAAGAGGTCTTTTTTAATCTGTTTTGGTATAGGAATTCACTAATTATTCACAAGAGTATGCAAACACTGAAAGAGCATAAGGGACGTTAAGTGGGGCCTCTGCTTTTATGACGAAATTCTTTTCTATCTGCATAGATGGGCTCTATATTCAGCTCTTCAAAGAAGTTAAGCTTCTCTCATCAGGCAACAAAACTTCCAAAAATTCCCGTCTGGTAGTTCAGTGGCTGAAGTGCGGAGGGAAAAAGGGACTGACTGATTTGTATTCATACAAAATAAAACCTACATGTATATTGTGACAATATTTATGCCTGGCTACAGCCTTCAAACCTGGTTACCATGAATTGTTTTCCTGTTTATATAATTACGGGGTTTGAATAATGAGTTTCTGAGCAAATCTAATATATTGACAATGTTTGCAACATCTCAAACAGAGATGATTTAGAGGACATTATTATGGCATGCATACAATTACTAAGAACCCTTTAAACGCTTTTACAAAGGCTTGCTTCTCTTTTTGAATACACTTTTCCATACACTTCATTCCTTCTGTGTTCTCAAAGAAATAATGATTTCATTTTAAAAGTATGGGAACCCAAAAAATGCAATAGGCAGAGCAAGGATTATAGCACTTACTGGTCATGAACACTTTCACATCTCCTATGGGATAGTTTAGAATAAACCATAAGCTATGAACAATATGGCATTCTGTAAACAGGATATTTTATTATAATTTTAATTTGAGTAATAGGTGTGTCTTGTTTTACAATGCAGAGTGTAGGGAAAGATGTTCCACGAGGACCTCTTATTAGTTGATCTATTAGTAAATATCATGTAAATATCTCCGCTTGGGACTCACCTCTACTAGAAAGAGTGGAGAAACGCAAAGGAAAGACAGCACAAGTTGAACCATTAATATGAATGACCGACATGCAACACTGAATTTCAATGGCTAGAAGCCACAATAAAAGCTGATCGCTGCTAGTTTCAGGAGTGTGTATGGGGTCATTATCCTGTTGAAAAATAAATGATGGTCCAACTAAACGCAAACCGGATGGAATAGCATGCCGCTGCAAGATGCTGTGGTAGCCATGCTGGTTCAGTATGCCTTCAATTTTGAATAAATCCCCAACAGTGTCACCAGCAAAGCACCCCCACACCATCACACCTCCTCCTCCATGGTTCTCGGTGGGAACCAGGCATGTAGAGTCCATCCGTTCACCTTTTCTGCGTCGCACAAAGACACGGTGGTTGGAACCAAAGATCTCAAATTTGGACTCATCAGAGCAAAGCACAGATTTCCACTGGTCTAATGTCCATTCCTTGTGATCTTTAGCCCAAACAAGTCTCTTCTGCTTGTTGCCTGTCCTTAGCAGTGGTTTCCTAGCAGCTATTTTACCATGAAGACCTGCTGCGCAAAGTCTCCTCTTAACAGTTGTTGTAGAGATGTGTCTGCTGCTAGAACTCTGTGTGGCCAATCTGAGTCTCTAATCTGAGCTGCTGTTAACCTGTGATTTCTGAGGCTGGTGACTCGGATAAACTTATCCTCAGAAGCAGAGGTGACTCTTGGTCTTCCTTTCCTGGGGCGGTCGTCATGTGAACCAGTTTCTTTGTAGCGCTTGATGTTTTTTGCAACTGCACTTGGGGGACAATTTCAAAGTTTGCCCAATTTTTCGGACTGACTGACCATCATTTCTTAAAGTAATGATGGCCACTCGTTTTTCTTTACTTAGCTGCTTTTTTCTTGCCATAATACAAATTCTAACAGTCTATTCAGTAGGACTATCAGCTGTGTATCCACCAGACTTCTGCACAACACAACTGATGGTCCCAACCCCATTTATAAGGCAAGAAATCCCACTTATTAAACCTGACAGGGAGCACCTGTGAAGTGAAAACCATTTCCGGTGACTACCTCTTGAAGCTCATCAAGAGAATGCCAAGAGTGTGCAAAGCAGTCATCAAAGCAAAAGGTGGCTACTTTGAAGAACCTAGAATATAAGACATATTTTCAGTTGTTTCACACTTTTTTGCTAAGTATATAATTCCACATGTGTTAATTCATAGTTTTGATGCCTTCAGTGTGAATGTACAATTTTCATAGTCATGAAAATACAGAAAAATCTTTAAATGAGAAGGTGTGTCCAAACTTTTGGTCTGTACTGTATGTAAGGCGCTATATAAGCAAAGCATAATAAAAAATAATAAATGTTGACCCATTAAAAGGCCTTGCCAGATGACTTCGAATAAGAAGTCAAATCAGTAACAGCATTTGTAGATATGTGTTTCAGGCTGTGAACTGAATTGTCTGGTTGAGAAGCCTTCTAACAGGAAAACTGATGGTAATGTACAAATTGTTCAGTTTTATCAATGACATAGAGTGTTACCTTTGTTCATTGAGAAGTAAAGTCAACCTACACTTCCTGCTCACACTTTTGCAAATATGCCAATATCTCTCTATGCACAATATGTAATTAGCAAACTCTCTATTGTCTCGCTAATTACTGATTTACTAATATATAGACAAGTTTATGTTTTGAGAGAGAAATTCCTTTTCAGATTTCAGTGTTCACAATATGATATATGTTCCAAGAATCAGGTTAGGTAGCATGCACCATGCATTACGAGCCTAAGCCTGGGTGTGCGATTGCAGCTAGGTGTGTTTTACTCTGTAATGCCGTGCCATTTCAGATAAAATATAGTTTGAACATCCGTGGACCATTAAACAGAGACGTGACTAGTCAGGTAGGGCCCCCGGCTGGCATCTATAATATAACCGGGGATGCGTGTCTCTGTCTGAAGCCTTTATAGACTGCACATGCGTGACGCGCAGTCTGGCTCCAGACAGAAGACCGCATCCAGCCGTTACAGGTAAGAGGAGTGTATGGTGCCGGAGATCGCGGTATGCATAGACACTGAATGCATACCGCGATCTCCGGCGCCATACTTAGATACTTACCTGACCGGGAGGAGCGTTGCCGCGGCGCTTCTCTTCACCGGAGACCGGGGCACGAGTGAGGTGTCGGATCGGCGCATAGCACTATCCGGCACCATTTTACTGAAGACACATTTGCAGTGTGTCTTCAGCAAAATGGCACCGAACAGCGCGGTGCTCCGGGGCCGCACTCCTCCCCCGGCCTCTGGCAGAACAGGACGCAGCAGCGCTGGAGCACAGGGAAGAAAGGTGAGTATAAGTGTTTATTTTTTTGTATGTGTGTACAGCGTGAAAGGGATGAGGGAGCCACACATACCAGGATTGGGGGGTGAGGGGACCATGCATACCAGGATTTGGGGATGAGGGGGCCACACATACCAGGATTGGGGGGTGATGAGTACCACACATACCAGGATTGGAGGGTGAGGGGACCATGCATACCAGGATGAGGGGTACCATGCATACCAGGATTGGGGGGTGAGGGGACCATGCATACCAGAATTGGGGGGTGAGGGGTGCCATGCATACCAGAATAGGGATGAGGGGTACCATACATACCAGGATAGGAATGCGGGGCACCATGCATACCAGGATGAGGGGTACCATGCATATCAGAATAAGGATGAGGGGTGTCATGCATACTAGGATGAGGGATTGGGTGCCATGCATACCAGGTTTCTGGGATGAGGAGGCCATACATACCAGAATTGGGATGAGGGGTGACATGCATACCAGGATGAGGGGTACCATGTATACCAGGATTGGGGATGAGGGGCCCATGCATACCAGAATAGGGATAAGGAGTGCCATGCATACCAGGATGGGGATGAGGGGTGCCATGCATACCAGGATTGGGGATGAGGAGTACCGTGCATACCAGGATGGGGGATGAGGGAGCCATGCATACCAGGATTGGGGATGAGGGGTACCATGCATACCAGGATTGGGAATGAGGGAGCCATGCATACCAGGATTAGGGATGAGGGGTGCCATGCATACCGGGATTAGGGATGAGGGGTTCCATACATACCAGGATTGGGGATGAGGAGTGCCATGCATACCGGGATTGGGGATGAGTGGTGCCATGCATACCGGGATTGGGGATGAGGGGTGCCATGCATACCGGGATTGGGGATGAGGGGTGCCATGCATACCGGGATTGGGGGTGAGGGGTGCCATGCATACCGGGATAGGATTGGGGGTGAGGGGTGCCATGCGTACCGGGATAGGATTGGGGGTGAGGGGTGCCATGCGTACCGGGATAGGATTGGGGGTGAGGGGTGCCATGCATACCGGGATAGGATTGTGGAGACAGAATGGGGGGAAGCACATACCAGGAGGGGGGAAGCACATACCAGCATGGGAGACCATATACCAATAAAAATACTCGCCACCCGGGCGTAGAACGGGCTCAATAGCTAGTGTATATATATGGGAGAAACCTGTCAATCACTTGGAATGGAGCAGGGAGATGTTTGCCAGGCATGTCATCAGAATGGTTACATCTCTACTATGGTTTCCGAATGGCTTTTCAAACTATGTTTTCTCTGCAACGCCGTGGTAATTCAGAGGAAGACATACCTGGCTCTTATCATTCTACCTATGGTTCGGGTGCAGTGACTCTAATGAAAGGTTCTAGTGAGATTTCACATTTTCAAAAATGTCCTACATTGAAGAACTCTCACTTATTTACAATCATCGACCAACACCTTAATGTATTGATAAAATAAATCAGGTGTAAACAAACAGTAATGGATTTGATTCATGTCTAGAAATCCATTTAGTTGCTATATATCACGTTACTGTGTTACTGGAAACATTTTTACAAATGATGGCCTCCATTTAGTCTTAAAAGCAACAGATTCCCACTCAATAGAGTTGTTCACATTTGTGGTAGTATATTGATGTTCATGGACCAAAATCAATATCTCTTCCTGAGTATGTTAGTGTTTTGAAGTATATTCTCACCTTAATATGACACCTTATTTTACTGGGCAGATAAGAGAGTATTCTTAGTTGAACTCTGTATGGAGTTGTTGTATGTGATCACTAATTACTCAAGTAAATTCTCCTCTTACGAAATGGTGGACATACACATTAAACTAATATCAGCTGACCCTGCAGATTTGGGCTGAACTGGCTTACCACTTAGTGTGTATGGGGATGTGCTGACGTTCCTCTGACAGAAGATCTCATAAGAAAGAAGGATCTGGTGGTGGATTTCTAAATGCCCAATCTGTTTTGTTCTTCACCGCCAGAGGTGTTTGGCAGCTGCTTACTCATTTTTTTAAATATTGAGAACACATGAGTGCTCAGCCAAACCAAGCATAAATGTGTGTGGGGGTGGGGAGAGAGAGCGGTCATATGAACATAACAGTTATTAACATTTATTTAAACTGTATGATAAGTGTAAATGATTTGATCAAATTGTGGTGTAAAAGAAGGCGAAAAGGTGGCTAAATATGTTTATGTAACATGCGTGTCAGTGCCTGCCCTTCTGTTTTGGTTTCTGTCACTGGGCGGTAGTGCTCTGTTGCTGTGAGAGAAATGGCGTGATAATGCAGCAGTTCTTTGTATTCGCTTGGACTTATAGGGCTGTCCAGGGAGCTTAAGGTTTACTTCTTTCTTAAGTTTGTATTTTATCCATTCTGATTAACCTTGGGGGCTGCTGCAGTTTAAGTTCATATTTCCCTGTTCCACACTGCCAGTTATTACGTTCAGTTTACCTGGTCCTTAACCCTGCTCCTGTTGTTCTGTTTTGAGTACTCTATTTTTCTGACCTAGGCTCATATTCTAACCACCCACTTGCTTTCCATTTCTGTCCCTGGCTTTGACCTCCTTGTCCCAGTCTCACATGATGACCTCTTTGCCTCCAGCTTGCTATACTGGCCAGCAGCCTACTCCAAACCCCCAACTCAGGAGCCCCAGCGTAAGTCCAGATCCATATATGTGTTAAAGGTTGAAGGCCAGGGTAACCCTTGGGATCTGGTAGATGGAGTAGCTAGTGCTAAGCCTGTATGTGGGAGCCATATCAATAGTTACTAGGCTACCATGAAGAGTGCCATCATGACAGTTGTTCAAAGTTAATTTACAATCAGTGTATGATCATAAATTCAATGTAATTGCAAAAATAGCTTAAATCTAGGCACAAAGTTTAAACAAAATTATATCAATGCATATAATTGTTTTATGCTTAATTCTTAAAGTAGAAAGGATTGTATAAGTAGTCAGATTGACTACTGTATCTTGTGTGATGCAGTGAGCGGTATGGTGCTGGATGGGAGATATATTCCTTCCAGCAAGTGCCTCTTGGCCTGGTGAACAGCAGGGAGGGAGGTTAAGCCCTGGCCTGGACCTTCCCTGCTATTCTGGGTCTTTGGGCAAAGCCCGGATTGCACAGCTGAAGGACTTAGGACAGCATAAATAGACAGCTAGGACTCCTCAGATAGTATTTTGGGGTGGGAAAAGCTGAGTGATGTTTTGTGGCAACATCAGACCTGATTGGACTGGCAATTCCGGGCCTTAACCTACGTTGGACTTCGGATGTAAGCCTGTGTTTGTTTTTTTCTGCTGCTAGTGTGAATAAAACACTGAGGTTGGACTGAAAACCTTTGTGTGTCTCTTTACTGCGTTCCTGCCATTGCCTACCAGAGCGAATCCCCACACTTGGTATAGAAATACAGCATTGAAAATAATCGTAGCAGAGTTCTCGTAAACCCTCTTCTATTATTTATTACTCTGTTTTCTTCTCATGATCAGAATTCTAGGTTTTACAATAATAATATATCTAGCATTGTCACGCATAGTTTACATGCTCCTCACGTCATCCTGCCTAAAGTGCAGTGTAAGCTTTCAGTAGCACTCTGGCGCATCACCGTGGCATCAGGACATTCGGAAAGATCCAATTTAAGAGGATAAAAGTAATGGAAAGATACATATTATACTATAACCAGACCAAGTAAACTGTGATGTTCACAGAATACAGCAAATTGTTCAAACTTTAACATCTCCTTACAACTGATTTTTTTCAGAGCACCATTATTAATGCTTGCAGCAAGATGACACGGCGAGGAGGGAAGGAACACAGCACAGGAAGCATTGGTAGTTTTTCAGCTCAATACAATGAGGAGAATAAAAAAAATACATTTTATTCCAGACAAAACAAAGACTTTTCTTTTTTTTTTCCCCTCTCGGAAACGTATCCACTGGCAAAGAAAACACACCACCTCACATAATGTTCATCTGTGTAGACATTTCCTGAAGATGAATCCAAAGAGGAGCTCCCAGGTGAATATTACCAGCTGTATTTAGGCTAAAGGAGTAGAACAAAAATCTTCATTGATTGAAGAAATGTTTTTTTCGAGCAGTTTAGCTCGGCCATGTTCTGTGAGGAGAATCTATTTTCTCTGATGGGGTTGTCATATTATTGAACAATTTTTTGCTGAGGCTGCATTT
Organism: Phyllobates terribilis; assembly: GCF_046119375.1. Taxonomy (NCBI): domain Eukaryota; kingdom Metazoa; phylum Chordata; class Amphibia; order Anura; family Dendrobatidae; genus Phyllobates; species Phyllobates terribilis. Next base: position 434,130,246 of record NW_027362761.1, read on the forward strand.
GCTTTAAAGCATGAGAGCATAGCCCGGCTTAAAACCTATTAAATATAAGTATAGTTTGCTAACTACAGTACATCAATAAAATAAGGAAGAATTTTTACCAGTTGTTGGAATTTGTATTCTCATGGTGAGGGAAGAAAATGAATATGAAAAAGCAAATGGAATGAATGCTTCTGTGGGAAATTATTGGTGGTGTTTATATAAAAGATGCAGGTAATGTTTGCTGGTGCTTAGACTCGCCATTCCATTAGATAGATACCTGTCCTTTCCTAGGAAGAAAAGGGTTGGATATGTTGAAATCCAATTACCAGGTCATTCTTTACATCTGCCACCGGGGAGATCCAGAAAACCCGCATATACAATAGTTGGCCAGCTGGTCTTACTGCAATCGATAGGTTCAGCGGTTGTCCAAAACTTAAAATGTTGTTTCTAAATATCTTTTTTTACATCATAACCAGTTTTGTAATTAGCTTTATGACATTACATGGTATTACAATACCCTACACTTCTCCCTATCTAGCTAATACCTAAATCAGATTTTTTTTTTGTTACTACTAGTGTTGAGCGATACCTTCCGATATCGGGAAATATCGGATCGGATTGGATCGGACCGATACCGAAAAAGTATCGGATATCGCCGATTCCGATACCGGAAACCAATGCAAGTCAATGGGACATAAATATCGGAATTAAAATAAACCCTTTCTTTCCTTGTAGGTTATTTCTACATGAAGGAAAACAACTAAGAATAATGTAGAATGTATTGGGGGAGGTGGGGGAGACAATAAAGGCATAGAGGTTTAGCCCAGTCAAATGGAATAGCAGGAATTAATATTTTTTTATTATGTTCTGAGTTACGGAAATATTAACTATGTTAAGTATTTTTATATTTTGTCAGATATTTATGTTTCACTACTTCCATGCTCTTCACCTTCTTTTTTACTTCTCCCACACTTTCTCCTTCATCATCCTCAGCATCTTTTTCATCCACTTCTTCTTCACCTTCTTCTTCTTCACCTTCTTCGTATTATTCTTTTTTTTACATTCTTCATATTCTACTTCTTCATCTTCTTCATATTCTTCTTCTTCATCATATTCTTATTTGTGACAGGCATTCCTGTAGTTGTTATCTATAAAAGGTTGGACATTACACCTTTCGTTCTGCCCGTCACAAAAGATTTACAACAGGATTTGTCCGCGTTCAGTTTGGCCTGCAGCAGCAGGTCTTTTCCAGGGGCACCACGAGGAGGAACGGACTCACCCCCATACACTGCTTAGTCATCTTCTGCTTATAATTTAGATATTATCTTTTGCTCTGATTTTTAGTCTTATGCTTAATCTTCTTCCGCTTTTTGTTCTGCAGCTTCTTGTATTTCTGCTTCTTGGTTTTCTGTCTCTTGTTTTTCTGTATCTTGGTGCTTGTCTTCTCTTCTTTGTCTTCTTGGTCAACTTCTTCAGGGTCATCTTCTTGGTCTTCTTCGCGGTGGGCTTCAGGGTCGTCGTCTTCGGGGGTCCTCGTCTTCGGGGTCCTCGTCTTCTTCGGGTTGGTCTTCTGGGTCCTCGTCTTCGGGGTCCTCGTCTTCTTCGGGGTGGTCTTCAGGGTCCTCGTCTTCTTCGGGGTGGTCTTCAGGGTCCTCGTCTTCTTCGGGGTGGTCTTCAGGGTCCTCGTCTTCAGGGTCATTGTCTTCGGGGTCCTCGTCTTCTTAGGGTTGGTCTTCAGGGTCCTCGTCTTCAGGGTCCTCGTCAGGGAGATCCAGAGTGATTACCAAGAACCATTTCAAAAAGCTTGAACTTGGAAATGTAGCAGAAGGTACAAGAAAGCTGAGGAACTACCGAGGACCAGCTGACGGTACTGGAACCCGGATGGATAGCAGAAGGTACAAGAGCCAATGGAACTACCGAGGACCAGCTGATGTTACTGGAACTCGGTTACTAAGCAGGAGGTACCTGTGCCAGAAAGCACTACCAAGGACCAGCAGACGTTGGTGGAACTTGGATACCGAGAAGGAGGCACCTAATCCAAAGGCACTGCCGAGAACCAGCTGACGGTACTGGAACCCGGATGGGTAGCAGAAGGTACAAGAGCCAATGGAACTACCGAGGACCAGCTGATGTTACTGGAACCCGGATGGGTAGCAGAAGGTACAAGAGCCAATGGAACTACCGAGGACCAGCTGATGTTACTGGAACTCGGTTACTAAGCAGGAGGTACCTGTGCCAGAAAGCACTACCAAGGACCAGCAGACGTTGGTGGAACTTGGATACCGAGAAGGAGGCACCTAATCCAAAGGCACTGCCGAGAACCAGCTGACGGTACTGGAACCCGGATGGGTAGCAGAAGATACAAGAGCAAATGGAACTACCGAGGACCAGCTGACGGTACTGGAACCCGGATGGGTAGCAGAAGGTACAAGAGCCAATGGAACTACCGAGGACCAGCTGATGTTACTGGAACTCGGTTACTAAGCAGGAGGTACCTGTGCCAGAAAGCACTACCAAGGACCAGCAGACGTTGGTGGAACTTGGATACCGAGAAGGAGGCACCTAATCCAAAGGCACTGCCGAGAACCAGCTGACGGTACTGGAACCCGGATGGGTAGCAGAAGATACAAGAGCAAATGGAATTACCGAGGACCAGCTGACGGTACTGGAACCCGGATGGGTAGCAGAAGATACAAGAGCAAATGGAACTACCGAGGACCAGCTGACGGTACTGGAACCCGGATGGGTAGCAGAAGGTACAAGAGCCAATGGAACTACCGAGGACCAGCTGATGTTACTGGAACTCGGTTACTAAGCAGGAGGTACCTGTGCCAGAAAGCACTACCAAGGACCAGCAGACGTTGATGGAACTTGGATACCGAGAAGGAGGCACCTAATCCAAAGGCACTGCCGAGAACCAGCTGACGGTACTGGAACCCGGATGGGTAGCAGAAGGTACCCATGTAAAAAAAAAGTTCAAGGCCGCGAGCCGGCCGCAGTTACCAAAACCCACAGTCCTACAGAGGGTGCTTGTCCTATTGGCACTATGGAACCAGCCTTCATTGCCAGATCCCGCAGCCCACATAGGAGTCACCTAAACTGCAGGCACCATAGAGTCGGCTAACCCGACCGCAACACGACAGGACAACGCATTGGAGGCAAAGTGACGTTGACACTACCCGGAAACAGCTGGCGTGCTGGAACCAGGCTGGGCAGGAGGGAGTACCCGTGCCAAAGACACTGCCGAGAACCAGCTGACGGTACTGGAACCCGGATGGGTAGCAGAAGATACAAGAGCAAATGGAACTACCGAGGACCAGCTGATGTTACTGGAACCCGGATGGGTAGCAGAAGGTACAAGAGCCAATGGAACTACCGAGGACCAGCTGATGTTACTGGAACTCGGTTACTAAGCAGGAGGTACCTGTGCCAGAAAGCACTACCAAGGACCAGCAGACGTTGGTGGAACTTGGATACCGAGAAGGAGGCACCTAATCCAAAGGCACTGCCGAGAACCAGCTGACGGTACTGGAACCCGGATGGGTAGCAGAAGGTACCCATGTAAAAAAAAAGTTCAAGGCCGCGAGCCGGCCGCAGTTACCAAAACCCACAGTCCTACAGAGGGTGCTTGTCCTATTGGCACTATGGAACCAGCCTTCATTGCCAGATCCCGCAGCCCACATAGGAGTCACCTAAACTGCAGGCACCATAGAGTCGGCTAACCCGACCGCAACACGACAGGACAACGCATTGGAGGCAAAGTGACGTTGACACTACCCGGAAACAGCTGGCGTGCTGGAACCAGGCTGGGCAGGAGGGAGTACCCGTGCCAAAGACACTGCCGAGAACCAGCTGACGGTACTGGAACCCGGATGGGTAGCAGAAGATACAAGAGCAAATGGAACTACCGAGGACCAGCTGACGGTACTGGAACCCGGATGGGTAGCAGAAGGTACAAGAGCCAATGGAACTACCGAGGACCAGCTGATGTTACTGGAACTCGGTTACTAAGCAGGAGGTACCTGTGCCAGAAAGCACTACCAAGGACCAGCAGACGTTGGTGGAACTTGGATACCGAGAAGGAGGCACCTAATCCAAAGGCACTGCCGAGAACCAGCTGACGGTACTGGAACCCGGATGGGTAGCAGAAGGTACCCATGTAAAAAAAAAGTTCAAGGCCGCGAGCCGGCCGCAGTTACCAAAACCCACAGTCCTACAGAGGGTGCTTGTCCTATTGGCACTATGGAACCAGCCTTCATTGCCAGATCCCGCAGCCCACATAGGAGTCACCTAAACTGCAGGCACCATAGAGTCGGCTAACCCGACCGCAACACGACAGGACAACGCATTGGAGGCAAAGTGACGTTGACACTACCCGGAAACAGCTGGCGTGCTGGAACCAGGCTGGGCAGGAGGGAGTACCCGTGCCAAAGACACTGCCGAGAACCAGCTGACGGTACTGGAACCCGGATGGGTAGCAGAAGATACAAGAGCAAATGGAACTACCGAGGACCAGCTGACGGTACTGGAACCCGGATGGGTAGCAGAAGGTACAAGAGCCAATGGAACTACCGAGGACCAGCTGATGTTACTGGAACTCGGTTACTAAGCAGGAGGTACCTGTGCCAGAAAGCACTACCAAGGACCAGCAGACGTTGGTGGAACTTGGATACCGAGAAGGAGGCACCTAATCCAAAGGCACTGCCGAGAACCAGCTGACGGTACTGGAACCCGGATGGGTAGCAGAAGATACAAGAGCAAATGGAACTACCGAGGACCAGCTGACGGTACTGGAACCCGGATGGGTAGCAGAAGGTACAAGAGCCAATGGAACTACCGAGGACCAGCTGATGTTACTGGAACTCGGTTACTAAGCAGGAGGTACCTGTGCCAGAAAGCACTACCAAGGACCAGCAGACGTTGGTGGAACTTGGATACCGAGAAGGAGGCACCTAATCCAAAGGCACTGCCGAGAACCAGCTGACGGTACTGGAACCCGGATGGGTAGCAGAAGATACAAGAGCAAATGGAACTACCGAGGACCAGCTGACGGTACTGGAACCCGGATGGGTAGCAGAAGATACAAGAGCAAATGGAACTACCGAGGACCAGCTGACGGTACTGGAACCCGGATGGGTAGCAGAAGGTACAAGAGCCAATGGAACTACCGAGGACCAGCTGATGTTACTGGAACTCGGTTACTAAGCAGGAGGTACCTGTGCCAGAAAGCACTACCAAGGACCAGCAGACGTTGATGGAACTTGGATACCGAGAAGGAGGCACCTAATCCAAAGGCACTGCCGAGAACCAGCTGACGGTACTGGAACCCGGATGGGTAGCAGAAGGTACCCATGTAAAAAAAAAGTTCAAGGCCGCGAGCCGGCCGCAGTTACCAAAACCCACAGTCCTACAGAGGGTGCTTGTCCTATTGGCACTATGGAACCAGCCTTCATTGCCAGATCCCGCAGCCCACATAGGAGTCACCTAAACTGCAGGCACCATAGAGTCGGCTAACCCGACCGCAACACGACAGGACAACGCATTGGAGGCAAAGTGACGTTGACACTACCCGGAAACAGCTGGCGTGCTGGAACCAGGCTGGGCAGGAGGGAGTACCCGTGCCAAAGACACTGCCGAGAACCAGCTGACGGTACTGGAACCCGGATGGGTAGCAGAAGATACAAGAGCAAATGGAACTACCGAGGACCAGCTGACGGTACTGGAACCCGGATGGGTAGCAGAAGGTACAAGAGCCAATGGAACTACCGAGGACCAGCTGATGTTACTGGAACTCGGTTACTAAGCAGGAGGTACCTGTGCCAGAAAGCACTACCAAGGACCAGCAGACGTTGGTGGAACTTGGATACCGAGAAGGAGGCACCTAATCCAAAGGCACTGCCGAGAACCAGCTGACGGTACTGGAACCCGGATGGGTAGCAGAAGGTACCCATGTAAAAAAAAAGTTCAAGGCCGCGAGCCGGCCGCAGTTACCAAAACCCACAGTCCTACAGAGGGTGCTTGTCCTATTGGCACTATGGAACCAGCCTTCATTGCCAGATCCCGCAGCCCACATAGGAGTCACCTAAACTGCAGGCACCATAGAGTCGGCTAACCCGACCGCAACACGACAGGACAACGCATTGGAGGCAAAGTGACGTTGACACTACCCGGAAACAGCTGGCGTGCTGGAACCAGGCTGGGCAGGAGGGAGTACCCGTGCCAAAGACACTGCCGAGAACCAGCTGACGGTACTGGAACCCGGATGGGTAGCAGAAGGTACAAGAGCCAATGGAACTGCCGAGAACCAGCTGGCGGTGCTGGAGCCCAGGGTAAATACTAAAAACAGAAGAGCCAGAGGTGTATTTGGAGGAGGTTTTAAATCCGTACTACAGTGGATGTGGACAAAGCAGGAGAATTTGCCGGACACACAGCTGGGGATCAGCTGACGTTACTGAATCCCAATAACACTGGAGCAAGCGTTGACTGTGCAGACGGCACTTCTGAGCAGCAACTAGCGGTATTGGAGCCCAGGGTAAATACTAAAAACGGAGGAGCCAGAGGTGTATTTGGAGGAGGTTTTAAATCCGTACTACAGTGGATGTGGACAAAGCAGGAGAATTTGCCGGACACACAGCTGGGGATCAGCTGACGTTACTGAATCCCAATAACACTGGAGCAAGCGTTGACTGTGCAGACGGCACTTCTGAGCAGCAACTAGCGGTATTGGAGCCCAGGGTAAATACTAAAAACGGAGGAGCCAGAGGTGTAATTGGAGCAAGTTTTAAATAAGTAGCACAGTGAATATGGACAGAGCAGGAGAAATTGCCGTGAACACAGCAGGGGAACAGCTGACGTTACCGAACCCCAATAACACCGCAGCAAGTGTTGACTGTGCAGACGGCACTTCCGAGCGCCAACTGGCGGTGCTGGAGCCCAGGGATAAGAATGAAAACAGAGGAGCCAGAGGTGTAATTGGAGCAACTTTAAAATCTGTAGTAGTGAGAATGTGGACAGAGCAGGAGAAATTGCCGTCCGCACAGCAGGGGAACAGCTGATGTTACTGAACCCCAATAACATGGTAGCAAGTGTTGACTGTGCAGACAGCACTTCCGAGCGCCAACTGGCGGTGCTGGAGCCCAGGGATAAGAATGAAAACAGAGGAGCCAGAGGTGTAATTCGAGCAACTTTAAAATCTGTAGTAGTGAGAATGTGGACAGAGCAGGAGAAATTGCCGTCCGCACAGCAGGGGAACAGCTGACGTTACTGAACCCCAATAACACGGCAGCAAGTGTTGACTGTGCAGACAGCACTTCCGAGCGCCAACTGGCGGTGTTGGAGCCCAGGGTAAATACTAAAAACGGAGGAGCCAGAGGTGTAATTGGAGCAAGTTTTAAATAAGTAGCACAGTGAATATGGACAGAGCAGGAGAAATTGCCGTGAACACAGCAGGGGAACAGCTGACGTTACTGAACCCCAATAACATGGTAGCAAGTGTTGACTGTGCAGACGGCACTTCCGAGCGCCAACTGGCGGTGCTGGAGCCCAGGGATAAGAATGAAAACAGAGGAGCCAGAGGTGTAATTCGAGCAACTTTAAAATGTGTAGTACAGTGGATTTGGACAAAGCAGGAGAAATTGCCGTCCGCACAGCAGGAGAACAGCTGACGTTACTGAACCCCAATAACACGGCAGCAAGTGTTGACTGTGCAGACGGCACTTCCGTGCGCCAACTGGCGGTGTTGGAGCTCAGGGATAATACTGAAAACAGAGGAGCCAGAGGTGTAATTGGAGCAACTTTAAAATCTGTAGTAGTGAGAATGTGGACAGAGCAGGAGAAATTGCCGTCCGCACAGCAGGGGAACAGCTGACGTTACTGAACCCCAATAACATGGTAGCAAGTGTTGACTGTGCAGACAGCACTTCCGAGCGCCAACTGGCGGTGCTGGAGCCCAGGGATAAGAATGAAAACAGAGGAGCCAGAGGAGTAATTGGAGCAACTTTAAAATGTGTAGTACAGTGGATGTGGACAAATCAGGAGAAATTGCCGTCCGCACAGCAGGAGAACAGCTGACGTTACTGAACCCCAATAACACGGCAGCAAGTGTTGACTGTGCAGACGGCACTTCCGAGCGCCAACTGGCGGTGCTGGAGCCCAGGGATAAGAATGAAAACAGAGGAGCCAGAGGTGTAATTGGAGCAACTTTAAAATCTGTAGTAGTGAGAATGTGGACAGAGCAGGAGAAATTGCCGTCCGCACAGCAGGGGAACAGCTGACGTTACTGAACCCCAATAACATGGTAGCAAGTGTTGACTGTGCAGACAGCACTTCCGAGCGCCAACTGGCGGTGCTGGAGCCCAGGGATAAGAATGAAAACAGAGGAGCCAGAGGTGTAATTGGAGCAACTTTAAAATCTGTAGTAGTGAGAATGTGGACAGAGCAGGAGAAATTGCCGTCCGCACAGCAGGGGAACAGCTGACGTTACTGAACCCCAATAACACGGCAGCAAGTGTTGACTGTGCAGACAGCACTTCCGAGCGCCAACTGGCGGTGTTGGAGCCCAGGGTAAATACTAAAAACGGAGGAGCCAGAGGTGTAATTGGAGCAAGTTTTAAATAAGTAGCACAGTGAATATGGACAGAGCAGGAGAAATTGCCGTGAACACAGCAGGGGAACAGCTGACGTTACTGAACCCCAATAACATGGTAGCAAGTGTTGACTGTGCAGACGGCACTTCCGAGCGCCAACTGGCGGTGCTGGAGCCCAGGGATAAGAATGAAAACAGAGGAGCCAGAGGTGTAATTCGAGCAACTTTAAAATGTGTAGTACAGTGGATGTGGACAAAGCAGGAGAAATTGCCGTCCGCACAGCAGGAGAACAGCTGACGTTACTGAACCCCAATAACACGGCAGCAAGTGTTGACTGTGCAGACGGCACTTCCGAGCGCCAACTGGCGGTGCTGGAGCCCAGGGATAAGAATGAAAACAGAGGAGCCAGAGGTGTAATTGGAGCAACTTTAAAATCTGTAGTAGTGAGAATGTGGACAGAGCAGGAGAAATTGCCGTCCGCACAGCAGGGGAACAGCTGACGTTACTGAACCCCAATAACATGGTAGCAAGTGTTGACTGTGCAGACAGCACTTCCGAGCGCCAACTGGCGGTGCTGGAGCCCAGGGATAAGAATGAAAACAGAGGAGCCAGAGGAGTAATTGGAGCAACTTTAAAATGTGTAGTACAGTGGATGTGGACAAATCAGGAGAAATTGCCGTCCGCACAGCAGGAGAACAGCTGACGTTACTGAACCCCAATAACACGGCAGCAAGTGTTGACTGTGCAGACGGCACTTCCGAGCGCCAACTGGCGGTGTTGGAGCTCAGGGATTACAGTTCAGGTGGTAGAAACATGAACAGAACAGGAGACCTGGATACTGTTGCCAACCAATTATTTATTCTGGAAGAGGACTGGCAAATTCATGAGAGATCCAGGCCTTGTTCATTTTGAGAAAAGTAAGCCGGTCAACGTTATCGGAGGATAGTCGCATGCGACGGTCTGTTAGTACACCACCTGCGGCACTAAAGACGCGTTCCGATAATACACTAGCAGCAGGGCAAGCTAGCACCTCCAGTGCATACTGACTAAGCTCTGGCCATGTATCCAGCTTACAGACCCAAAACTTGAAGGGAGAAGAGCCGTCTGGGAGTACACTAAGAGGGCAAGACATGTAGTCTGTCACCATCTGACGGAAACGTTGCCTCCTGCTGACTGGAGCTGTCTGTGATGGTGTAGACATTTGTGGCGGCGGGGACACAAAACTTTGCCACATTTCGGCCATACTGGTCTTGCCTTGTGCTGAGGCGCTGCTTCTGCTCCCTCTTTGTGCAGAGCTTCCTCCACTGCCTCGACGCACTGAGCTGCTTTGTAAAGCACTAGCAGCACTGCTCTCGGTTGGAATGGAGAACATGATGGAATGCACCAGTGCGTCTTGGTACTCCCGCATTTTACGCTCCCGGTTCAATGGTGTTATGAGGCTTTGTAAGTTGTCCCGGTAGCGAGGATCTAGGAGGGTGGACACCCAATAATCAGCCGTGTTGAGAATGTGGGCGATGCGGCGGTCGTTTCTGAGGCACTGCAGCATGAAATCAACCATGTGCTGCAGACTGCCAACTGGCCAAGAAACGCTGTCCCCTGCTTGAGGCGTGATCTCTGCCTGCTCTGCATCACCCCACCCTCGCTCTAGATACTGACTACTAGAGCATTGTGTACCTCCCTCCTCTGGACAGATGTCTTCCTCATCCATTGACTCCTCCTCATCCTCCTCACAAAGTGTCCCCTGCCTAGGCCTTTGTGAGGAACCACGTTGCGCAGACTGTAGAGAAGCAGATGGCATTTGTGACTCCTCATCCTCCACCTCTTCCAAAACCTCGTCCCTTAGTGCTTGCAGTGTTTTTTCAAGCAGGCAGATAAGGGGGATAGTCATGCTGACTAGTGCATCATCTGCACTCGCCATCCGCGTGGAATAATCGAAGGCACGCAAAACGTGGCAAATGTCCTTCATAGAGGCCCACTCAGTGGTGGTGAAGTGTGAACGGCGCGCACTGCGACTTGTTTGCGCCTGCTGCAGCTGGTACTCCATTACTGCTGCCTGCTGCTCACACAACCTCTCCAACATATGTAACGTTGAATTCCACCTGGTGGGTAGGTCACATATGATGCGATGTTCCGGAAGACATAATCGGCGCTGCAGAGCTGCAATGCGTGATCTTGCATTGCTGGAACGCCGCAAGTGAGCGCACTCTATGCGGACCTTGTGAAGCAGTGCATCAAGATCCGGATAGTCCCTCAAAAAAATCTGCACGACCAAGTTGAGCACATGTGCCAGACATGGGATGTGAGTGAGGTTGCCTAGGCCCAGAGCTGCCACCAGATTTCGGCCATTGTCACACACTACCATGCCTGGCTGGAGATTCGCTGGCACAAACCACACGTCACTCTGCTGCTTGATGGCATTCCAGAGCTCCTGCGCTGTGTGGCTTCGATTCCCCAAAGAAATTAATTTTAATACGGCCTGTTGACGTTTGGCCACGGCTGTGCTCATATCGGTCATCATAACAGGTAACCGTTCACGGGTCGATGTGGAGGTAGACCGTGACGGCTCCTGCAGCGCTGATTCAGAGGAACTGGAGTATGAGGAGGAGTCAATGTGTACAGACTGGATTCCTGCAATCCTTGGAGTTGGCAGAACACGTACAGCGCCACTCTCAAGATCTGTACCCGGCTCCACAACATTTACCCAATGGGCAGTGAGGGAAAGGTATCGTCCCTGTCCATGCTTACTGGTCCACGTATCAGTGGTCAGGTGGACCTTGCTACTGACGGCGTTTTGTAGCGCATGTTTAATTTTTCCCTCCACATGATGTTGCAGGGCAGGGACGGCTTGCCTGCTGAAATAAAAGCGGCTGGGCACGTTGTATTGTGGGACTGCCAATGCCATAAAGTTACGGAATGTGTCAGTCTCCACCAGCCTGAATGATAGCATTTCAAGGGCCAGTAGTTTAGCAATGCCAGCATTCAGAGCCTGTGCTCGGGGGTGGTTTGCCGAGTATGGGCGCCTTTTCTCCCATGCCTGTGCTAACGATGGCTGTAGACTGGCCTGGGAGTGTGAGGATGACTGGGAAAGTGGTGCTGTGGGTGGAATTACACTGTGTCTCTGTACAACAGTGCCAGAGATTCTTCCATGGCGATCCTGTGAGGAAGCCGAACCAGCTGTGTGTGAGCTGGAGGAAGAGGCTACAACACGAGCTGAAGAGGTGGTAGGTGGCGCTGTAGGTTGGCCTAGGTCTTCAGTGTGTTTGTGTAACTCCACCACGTGCTTGGTCCGCACATGTTTCCACATATTTGTGGTATTGAGGTTGCTGACACTTTTCCCTCTTTTCACCTTCTGATTACACAGCTTGCATTTGACAAAGCAAATGTCATCTGCAACTGTGTCAAAAAAGGACCAGGCACTGCAAGTCTTGGGAGCGCCCGCTTTGGATTTTGGAAGAGCCATGCTCCTAATGGGTGCCGAAGTGGAGGCTACAGGCAACCAAGTCTGCCCCCTCCCTCTCCCTCCTTTTTGGGCCGTTCGGGGAATCTCTTCCTCAGAGCTGCTCCCACCACCTTCCTGTCCCTCACGCCATGATGGGTCAAGGACCTCATCATCTACACCACCCTCTTCAAACAACTGCTTCTCCTGGGTAGTCTCGACAGCACAGTACGCACCAGAAAGTGGCACCTGAGTCTCATCATCAGATGCGTACTGAGGTGTGCTGCTGACCATAGGCACTGGCCCACCCGCCTCTTCAGATTCAGAGAGACAAAACGGTTGCGCATCACTGCATACTACCTCTTCTTCAAATTCTCGAATTCTGCTTGGCTGGCCCCCTCTTTCCAAGCCAAGAGATTCAGAGAACAGAAGTAGAGATGGCTCCTGTCCAGGGCTCTCTGACTGCCTGGGCAATTTGGCAGGTGGTGAAGAGACAGATGGGTGCTCTTCAGTGCTCAGGACCTGAGAGGATCTGGAACTAATTGAAGTCGATGCGTTAGCTGCCATCCATCCGACAACGGCTTCAATTTGGTCCTCGCGCAGCAGTGGGGTACGGCTAGCTCCTACAAAGCTGCGCATAAAGGACTGTTCCCTGGTAAAACTGGGGGATGCTGAGTCACTGGTGCCCGCAGCAGGCACAGAATCCCCACGTCCTCTCCCTGCAGGCACAGAATCCTCACGTCCTCTCCCTGCAGAAACTCCACGCCCACGCCCACGACCACGACCACATGCCTTACTCCCTGCCTTCTTCATCTTGGTAGACTGATAAAGATAGGCAGAAAAGTACTAAGGGCTTAGTGTGCTTATTCCTGAACAGCTGCTAACAGGTATAAGAAACACTAATTTTATAAAGTGTGGACTAGACTTTAATATGAGCTAATGTGGCCTACACAACTGTAAAGTGGAGTGTTTGGTGAACTTTATTTAGGTTTTTTTTGTCACAAAAAGACACTGGATGTGCCTAAAGATGTAATAACGATAGTATCACAAACTTTTTGTAGCTATTACAATGTAGGAAGGTAACCTACAATGCAATAGATGAGGCTGCAAAAAATAGGCTAATACTAATCTGGCTGGGGCTGCAGGGCCCAATGCTGCAGAAAGGCTCCTCTATCTACTCCTATATAGTGTGTTTGGAATCAATTTAGCTGAATATGGATGGAACCACCACACTAATAGGAGATATCAGGAAAAATTATGAATTGGCAATAAAGGACAATGTATGAGGCAGTGACACACACTGAGTGCACTACAACCAGACGGGGTTGAAGCACACACTACAGGGTGAGCTGCACTCACACACCAGACCTTGCAGACAGCGGTGAACAGTACAGATGCAGAGCACTGTGCACTAGTGCTGCAAGACGGAAAAAAATTCTCTATCTACTCCTATATAGTGTGTTTGGAACCAATTTAGCTGAATACAGATGGAACCACCACACTAATAGGAGATATCAGGAAAAATTATGAATTGGCAATAAAGGACAATGTATGAGGCAGTGACACACACTGAGTGCACTACAACCAGACGGGGTTGAAGCACACACTACAGGGTGAGCTGCACTCACACACCAGACCTTGCAGACAGCGGTGAACAGTACAGATGCAGAGCACTGTGCACTAGTGCTGCAAGACGGAAAAAAATGTCTCTATCTACTCCTATATAGTGTGTTTGGAACCAATTTAGCTGAATACAGATGGAACCACCACACTAATAGGAGATATCAGGAAAAATTATGAATTGGCAAAAAAGGACAATGTATGAGGCAGTGACACACACTGAGTGCACTACAACCAGACTTGGCTGAAGCACACACTACAGGGTGAGCTGCACTCACACACACAGACCTTGCAGATAGCGGTGAACAGCACAGGGAACTGTGCACTAGCACTGCAAGGCACAGTGATTTAGAAAGTAGCTTGGGTAAAGCAGTATAGAGCAAATAGGTAGCTAAAACTGTCTCTCAGAACAACAGCGTCCTATCCCTAACTGAATTCACAGCAGAGTGAGCTCAAAATGGCGGCGGTGGCTTTTATAGTGCATCATGACATCATTTCAGCAGCCAATCACAGCCATGCCATTAGTTAAGATGCCTACATGCCTAACAGGATGTGCCCACACTTCTTAGGATCCTCATTGGCTGAATAAAATGAAAATGTCTCATTGCATTATGGGAACTTCCGATTCCGGTATACGATATTGCAATAGTATCGGAATTAAGTATCGGAATTCCGATACCGCGAATATCGGCCGATACCCGATATTTCAGTATCGGAATGCTCAACACTAGTTACTACACTACCTGTGATGTTTCATTTGAAAGGAGTCTCAACAGGACGTCACTGGAGGCTGAGGCTGCACTCACTTATCTGTAGTGTCTCTTGCTCCTCCTGGAACAGGACATCATCAGGGGCCAGCGGTGCAGTTACTTACTACAGTTTCTTGCATTGCCGCCTTCTGAAGATGGCCTGGATCCATGGTGATAGAACAGGGATACACAACTCCAGTCCTCAAGGGCCACCAACAGGTCATGTTTTCAGGATTTCCTTAGCATTGCACAAGGTGTTGAAATCATCACCTGTGCAGGTGATTAAATTATCACATGTGCAATACTAAGAAAATCCTGAAAACATGCACTGTTGGTGGCCCTTGAGGACTGTAGTTGTATACCCCTGTGATAGAAGCTGTGGGAGAGGTGAGTTAAACAGCAGCATTCTGTGAAGCAAGAAGTCATCAGGGGGTGGAGATAGAAGTGACACCAGCACTGTCTAATAGCTTCTAGCACCGCCCTCAAATGAATCATCACTCACTTCTTCTATCTATGAAAATATTTAAATTAGCATGGAACAGTGAGCTTCAGGAAATTCAACTTAAAGCTGATCCTCTGTGGATTGGTCTGCTCATTTCTTCCTTAGACCCTGTTTTTATATTGGAGTTCTATGGTGGATCAAGCTGAAACCAACCCTTCAGTTAGCACTCCTCGGCCCTACCAGGTTCACAACATCTCTATTTAGATATTATTTCAATAGTGTGTGATAAAGTGACCTAGAATAAACGGACAGTTTGTCATAGCTGTCATAGTGAATGACCCTGATTTTCTAGAGGTGGCTGCTCTTTGCTAACTTTTTACACTCTAATCTGGTTAATAAAAGGGAGACCCAGATGAACCTACTGTCCCTCTGCAATATCTTTTTCCGCTGTTTTAGGGATATATGCAGTTAGAGAAAAAGTAGGTTCTATATAGTAAGTATAATTATTATTACTAATCAATGCAGAAGTCATAATATTTCCAAAGTGTTTACCAACTTTTTATTACAACTGTACACAGTGGTTTTTGGCTTTGTTTTAAGATATCATGATTTCCTTTATTCTTGCTCAACTTGCAATCGTTTTGTGCATTCAGTTCCGTTCCTGAGGTTAAAGTGTGATGAAGAAATTTAAGCAGAGAGCAAGGTGCAGGTATAACACAGACGAGATAAGAGGAAGAACGATAGAGATCATTAGTACTATGCCATCTTCAATGCTTTACATTTCCTATCCTTCCATTGATAATGGGATGAATAACAAATGCCTGTTCTTAGGCTTCACCTGCTTTACTAGTACAATATATAAATAATGGAGTTTTTATAAATCAATGCATTATCTACAGTTTCCAGCCAAATCATTGGTTTTTCAGACAGATGGTTCAGATTTGTGATTTATTGTAATTTTAATTTGCTTTTAAAGTTTTTAATTTACAACAGTTTGTTTATAAGGAGAATCTAATAACATATTTTTCATGTGGAAACATCATGTTGGTTTATTATATATAGAAAGACATTAATCTTCAACTAGAGCATATCCTGTGCTTAGTTTTACCTTGACTTTGATAACGTACTGTGGTTTTCAGGCATGCTCATATTTTCTGTAACCTAGCAATATGGTGTTGTAGTTTTCACAGTCAAGGAAAAAAAATTGGCAACAACTTAGTTCAAGGCTCGCTAATCAAGAAGCTTAAAAAAAAAAGGGTGGTAACAGTTGGAGAAGGCTTAGATGGAAATGGAAAGCGTAGGCTTGGTTTGGTCCAAGGTAAGATGTGGCATTTAATCAGAGAAGACAGTAAAGGTGGCCATACACCTTAGATAGCTGTTGGCCAAATTCTTGTTAGGTCAATAGCTAATTCACTTGACCCTGGTTCCATTGGACAAGAAGGTCTTCTAAGTTGGACGAGGGAGGTAAAGCATTACTAGATACCTCAGGTGGCGGTTCATCTCTTGTTATAGCAAAAGGGCTGGGACATGTTGAAATTTAGCATACTGATCCTTCTTTCCTCCGACATCTACCATCGGGACAAAGTCGGGATACCCATTACAAGAAATCATCAGGTCGCTACCAATAAATGTTATCCTTAAGTAAAGAATTTGCTTTGAGACCATAGCATGATGAATAGGCATCCAATATGAGGGTTAGTTTATCCTTTATAAGACTCTCCCCAATCTGATAGTCCCCACTTATAGGAGGTAGTTGATTATTAGTGCTGGTATCTGTAGGTTGTGTGGTCACAGACCACCACAGTAATTCTGATCCCTATTCTATTTAATCCTGCCTGTATTTTTGTAAATATACCATCATTTATGCAACTAAAAGTTAATTTTTCAGTTCGCTCTTTAATTTAGGGGTTTCTTTTGGCTTTGTCACTATGTAATTAAGTAAAAATTGCTTTGAGGTCAGTTATTTAAAAAAAGGGTTGCCCACGATTGGACAAAAAGGCTTAAAAAAAATGTAAAAACCCATATTCATACTCAGGGTCGTGTCCCCAGTCGCTCAGCTGCCATCAACATTTAACAGGCAAAGTGCTGCAGCCAATCAGCAGCTGCTGATCGACTGCAGTGTTCAGGCTTTATCTGAGGAGAGGAAACACTATTTCTTCCATCTGGGACAAAATATGAAAGCTGCACATGATCGGGGGCAGCGGATTGGCTGCAGCCCTCACTTGCCGACCCGCCCAAATGTTGATGACCGATGGTGGATATTGAATAGAGTACGGAGGAACAGCACCTGTCCAGGAGGTGAATATTGTTAAACAGTAAAAAAATGACACCAAAGGGTTAACCATAGCATTTGACTTAGTGTTTTAAAAAGTCCTGCAGACCCTAAAAACACTCAGTTCACTGTCTCAGCATGACTGAAATTTTATAGGGCGTCCTTCATTAATATATAAAGAAGTCGTCTCACAAATAAAAACCCTGAAAATAGAAGCTGGTGTATTTGGCTATACGGGAACGACCAACCGTGTAATATATGGATAGGATGGAACTGCCTGAGGGGAAGCTGTTTATTTTATGACATCCAATGTCCTAAAAGGGATAAGGACATGGTTTACTGTTATGAGGCCTCCCCTTTAAAATCTGACCTTTGTGATAATAAAATGCAATAATCAAACTCTCTTAACATTGTCCCATTCAGTCCATATGTTTTTACGTAAGGATCAATATATAAAAATAAACCTAGAGAAAACGCAGCATCCTTACTCTTTTTATATTCTTTTTATAGCAACAATAGAAAAATGCAATAAATGTGGGCAGATTAGGAACATTCAGATATAATTTTGCATTTTACTCCCTAACATGAAGGATTTTGCAGCTCACCCCTCAGTGAGAACTGTAAAGCAAACATCCACAAAAGACGTGTAAAACGGGGTAAAATGCTGCCATTTCTGTCAGCATTCAGAACAAACAGCCACCCGTATGTACAAGCTTGGACCTCGGGGACAGTAATTGGCAACATTGGTTTGCTCCTCGTTTTCTGATCCTGAATATTAGCCACTGATGTGGGTTGGCATTTTTTATGTTGACATGTTATTGTGTTAAGGCAAAAATTTCTTATCGGGAAAAAAAAAAAAAAGAGTATGCTTTGGGAAGTGAGATTTCTATCATGCGGTTGGGCTCTTCATGATTTTATTGGGAACTGAATGTACAAATTAATCACTTAAAGATGCAGTATAAATGCATTGGATATAAGGCCCACACACAGTTTTCGCTTTTTCGCTGGCAGTGTTTGTTCTTTACCCTGAAGCCAGAGACATATCTCTAGCTCTCCAGTCAAATTTGTATGCTACCGGGCACGCTCATGTTTCCTATTCTTTTATATCAAACAGATATATTAGCAGAGAAAAATCTCCTACAATATATGGCTAGAATTCTTATCATCCTAATTCTTTAGCTTTAAAGGTACGATAATATATATATAAGTAAAGGATTGAGTAGAACATAACCCTGCTTATTCCAGCTTTGACATTTCTGGACCATGGATGCAGTGGGCAGTAGTGTTGCCCATCCACTACATCTAGAGATCAGTGTACCTTTAACTATTCGCCTACCTTCTACCATTACTTACAGCAGCAAAAATTGAGAATACTATATATTACCTTTGGTATTGAAAGTGCTAATCCTTTGCCAGATTTCTCAGCGGAAGCTACATTCAGCATTAAATAGATCTCTTAGACCTGATGTACTGGTATACTTATGTTAAAAATGTATTTCAGAATGGCTGTGTTCACTAAATAGGGAGAAGTGCTCATTAGTAAACGTGAGTTAATACATCCATAATGAAGCAAATTTGCTATCAATTTCTCCAAAATTTGCTGAATTATTTTGAATGCTGTGAAGGGATTAAAATAAATACATTATACTCAAATGTACTAGGCCCTCAACTGAATCCTTATAACTTCTCTATTGCCAGATTCCCAGTCCTCCACTCTGGTCTTTGGTCCTTCTGAGCCTGAGTGATTGGTCTCACACGGCCATGTTGGGGGTGACAACGTCTTTGACGTCAATGACGTACATTCCACTCCATGTGATGCTCAGCACCAGAAGACCGGAGAGGAGGAGCAAGAAATTGAACGGTGGTGGAGGCAGTGTGAAGAGTCAGATGAGGACCAAGTACAAGGGAGCATAATGTGTTCGTTTATTATTTATCTCCTTCCCTCTTTTAACCATGCTTTGAGGTCTGAAGATCATGGCAAACAGATCTTTCAATTTGCACTGATTTTATTCCGATCAAATTCAATCCCTCAGGACGATTTGAACGAACATCCATGAAATACATTTTGAGAAATTCTAAAAAGTATTGTGAGATTTCACAGCAGCAGAAGGGACACTGAGGAGTCAGTCTAAGTCACACATGTCAAACTCTGGCCCGTGGGCAAAATCTGGCCCGCAGGGTGATTATATGATTATATTTGGCCCGCGATGCCGGCGCTGCCCCCTCATTATACTGTATGGAGGACTATGTGGGACCCATTGTTCTGTATAGAGGACTATGTGGGACTCATTATTAAGTATGGAGGACTATATTGGGCCCATTATTCTGTATGGAGGACTGTGTGGGGTCTATTATTTTGCAAGAAGGACTATGTTGGGCCATTATACTATATGGAGGACTATGAAGGACCCATTATACTGTGTGGAGGGCTGTGTGGTAATCACAGTTGGGATATCATACTATGTTGAGGTCAACATACTGTGCATATGTGCACCAAACCTGGGTCATCATATCTAAAGAGATCTATTTAATAATGTGTGAAGTTTATATTGTGAAATCTGCTGACAGATCTGTTTTAAGATATTGCTTTGCATGGTTTCTTAAGCATGGCCATATCATGACTTATATGACCTTTACATTGTATAGACCTGCCATACTATGTATGTGTGGACCCATACTAAACTTTTTTAGGTTTCTGATTTTACAGTATATGGACTTATGCAAAGATTTTTTCTATTTGATCGAAGGTCATCTGACTGAAAAATATGACATGCTTTATAGGAGATTATATTACAGTGATATTCTCCTCCTGAGGCATGCAGAGGAGAATGCATCCAGAATACCACAATATGGTGCTGTTTGGAAGCACCTTCTGGCGGCACACAAAGTGCCTATGGCTCAGTAGTACGGGTCTATTATGACTAAGGCTATGTGCCCACGATGCGGAAATGCTCCAGATTTTTCCTGAGCGTTTCTGCATCTCCCTGGCAGAAAAAAAGCATGCGGATTGTACATGCATTTTTCCTGCCAGGGACAAGCGGATGTGAAGCGTTCTTCACTTGCATTTCCGCATGCCGGTTGACAAGCGCTTCCCAAGCGATTTTAGCATCACTTGGAAAGTGCTTGACAACTTGGTCACACTATATAAATCCATGCACTCGGCATAGATTTATATAGTGTGACCTTAAAGAATGGTAAAAAATAAAAAAAAAATCTATACTTACCTTCTGATGACCCCCGCAGCCTTACTTCGCTCCGTTCTCCCTTGCCTGCAGCGGTACACTGAAGGACCTGCCGTCACATGACTATGACGTCAGCGCAAGTCCTTCAGTCCACCGCGAGCTGCGGGCAAGCGAAGACAAGGACACCGGGGGCCATCAGAAGGTAAATATAATATTTATTTTTTATTTTATTCTTTTTTTTTACAGGTTCTATGGTAACCGGGTCCAGAGGAGAGTCTCCTGTCCTCCACACCCGGGTACCATCCGCACATTGAAACGCATGTAATCCGCATCTACAGATCCAGTGATGCGGAATCCAAGCGTTCCAATGCAAGTCAATGGTGGCGAAAACGCAGCGCTTCCGCAAAATAATTGGTAGTGCTGCGTTTTTTTCTGCAATGATAACCCGCAGCGGAAATTTCCACAGCATGTGCACAGCATTCATTGGGGAACATGGCAGGCCTTCTACCATGCGATTTTTAAGCGCTTCTGCAGCGTTTTTGCCGCTGCGGAAACGCTTAAAAAACGCATCGTGGGCACACAGCCTTAGAATGCAGCTGTATATGCTCTGCCCACATGGCCTTGCTGAGATAAACTGGTCTCACAGGTATAGCTGATGTGAACTGATTTGCAGGACTGGATCTATTGGCCACATCAAAAGAACCGGGGATGTCAGGAGGTAGGGAGCAGCTCTAAGGACTCCTATCTAACAGCCAGTGATTACTGACGTGGCCAATGGACCAGGTCCAACTCTACTTACAGGATAGTCTTAACAAGGGCTATACTTTTTTAGGCGCTACTGATTCTTTTTAACTTTCAAGTGGCAGCCGCAGTCTACAAAATTGCATTTTATTCAATGTGTTCCTTTTAATTTCAGCTGTAGCCTGATAATTAAAATCAGTTGAATCCTATCATAAATGCAGGGCCGGCGTCAGCACCCGGGCAAGTGCCAGGGCCCTGAGCAGGCGGAGGGGCCCACTGCCATTGGGCACCCACCGCGCTATGGGACCCGTGAGCTTTGCGGTGTCGGTGTCAGCGTCCGCCACCCCCCCCGCTTGCTCAGGGCCCCGGCAGCCGGCACAATACTTACCCCTTCCCGTGCCTCCACAGCGTCTTCCGCGTCCTCTGACTGTGACGTCTCAGGTCAGAGGGTGCAGTGATGTCTTTACACCGCGCGCGCTCTCTCCTGACCTGTCACAGTGCAGAGGGGGAAGAAGCGGGCGACGCTGGAGTCCGGAGCATCGCCAGCAGCAGGTAAGAAGTGAGGTGAGTATTGGATTTTTTTATTTTTTTCATGTATGGGGGCATGGGGCATTATATGGTGGGGGTGTGTGTGACATCCTGCATGGGGCATTATAAGGGAGGGGGGTGTGTGACATCCTGCATGGGGCATTAATTATAAGGTGAGGGAGGGTGCGACATCCTGAATGGGGCATTATAAGGGGGGGTGACATCCTGCATGGGGCATTATAAGGAGGGTGGGTATGTGACATACTGCATAGGGCATTATAAGGAGGGTGGGTGTGTGACATACTGCATGGGGCATTATAAAGGAGGGGGTGGTCTGACATCCTGCATGGGGCATTAAAGGGGGGGTGACATCCTGCAAGGGGCATTATATGGGGGGGAGAGGTGACATCCTGCATGGGACATTATATGGAGGGGGGAGAGGTGACATCCTGCATAGGGCATTAAAAGGCGGGGGGTGACATCCTGCATGGGGCATTATAAGGGGGATGATATCCTGCATGGGGCATTATAAGGGGGTAACAGCCTGCAAGGAGCACTATATGGGGGCCAGTATTCTGTATGGAGCATTATATGGGGACCAGTATCCTGTATGGAGCGTTATATGGGGACCAGTATCCTGTATGGAGCTTTATATGGGGACCAGTATCCTGTATGGAGCATTTTATGGGGGCTAGTATTCTGTATGGAGCGTTATATAGGGACCAGTATCCTGTATGGAGCGTTATATGGGGACCAGTATCCTGTGTGGAGCGCTATATGGAGACCAGTATCCTGTATGGAGCGTTATATGGGGACCAGTATCCTGTATGGAGTATTTTATGGGGGTCAGTATCCTGTATGGAGCATTATATGGGGTCCATTATACTGTATGGAGGACTATACTGTCCGGTCTGCACTGTGCGCTGTGAGGATTCGCCGGTTTCTGAGCTATTGTAGAATTTACAATAGATATCACTCATGTAATGTAGTAAGTGAAATCTTTGCATTGTACTATATATATATATTTCTCTGTGGTATCTGTGCATCATGAATCGTGGTATGTGCTAAAGGGGCCCACTGAGACTCTTTCGCCCAGGGCCCACAAAAACCTGGAGCCGGCCCTGCATAAATGGATAAAGGTTAAGTTATCAAATATAAAAGTGATGGCTGCATAATGGGCCCACATGCAGGAGCTGCATATACAGTGCCACAGCTGGATTGGCTCCTGTCATGTAAAAGCAGGAAAGGTGCAAATGTTCAAGAACCAAAAAGTCAAAACTAATGATGAACTGATTTCTGATGAATGAATTGGTTGGAATGAATCTTGAAAGTTTTTGCAGTTCTCTTCCTTTGTGCATACACTGGAACAGACAAAACCTAAGATAAAAACAAAATGAACAAATACCCTGCAGCAAATAAGCAAACAGCAATAGTGCATGAAGATAATATAAGGTGCTTAGTTAACATTATTTTGATCAAAAAAATGTAAAAGCCATCCTACCATGTCAAGGTGACCCTATTCAGGACAGTCCTAACCTCTAGTATTAAAACCTTACCATATGTCCAATTATGTAAATATGAATAAGGGCTGAGCAGGACCAAGACCCCGACTAGTGAACAACCAGCCAATCATACCAATTTATATGAACCATACCAACTTATATGAACTGGAGTTCACCTCTTTAGGTTTACGCACTGAAACAGGCAAGATCGTCTAATATCCAAATGTATTTAGTCTTTTCTTATTAAATATGAAATTAGTAACTATTAAGTTTCATACGATCAGAATAAATGTCCTGATGAATTCACAGAAATCCAATAGTAAAGCCTTATTTGTGTGTCGCCAAAATAGTTCTCTGCATATGGCTCATCTGTTGTCTATTATGTTTACATGAAGACGACTGACCTTGCCTGACCTTCATATTCCACAGTTCCACAGAAA
Organism: Phyllobates terribilis; assembly: GCF_046119375.1. Lineage (NCBI taxonomy): Eukaryota > Metazoa > Chordata > Amphibia > Anura > Dendrobatidae > Phyllobates > Phyllobates terribilis. Next base: position 434,153,722 of record NW_027362761.1, read on the forward strand.
TTTTGCAAAACAACTATGCCAATCTGTCTTACATCCAATATGCATAAAAGCAAGAGAATTACATCTCATTGGCTAAACTATGTCCCAGAGCTAGCATGTACGTGAAATACACCTATTCGGAGAATCCGCTGTTACAGTGCGACTAGCTGCTGTAATTAAGGCAGGAGGGTTGGCAGAGATGGTACAGAATGTAAATAGACTGAAAAACTGTCTCCACTGCCGTTACTTAGTCATTTATCTGTAATGCAACGTTACATTGTGTTACTAAGTAGTATGTTGCCATTTAGGATTTTAGTGACAGCTGCTAAGGTGCTGCGATACCCAGAGCCTGGGGGACCAAGTTGGAAGAACATCAGAATCTATTAGAAACATATTCCACATACAATAAAAAGAAAGTATTATATTTATATGAGTGTACATACTCAAAGATAGATATTTAGATAGACAGACAGGCAGATAGATTAATTTCTGCACTTTTTAAACAAGAAAAAAAAATTACCGTAAAGCACCACTCCAGCATTTTTTTTATTTTAGCACTGGAGTGGTACAACTAATCTAAGTTCTTTGACCCTAGTCTTCAACTCTTCCCGATGCCGCACCAGTCTGTCATCTTGTGACGGCAACTTGTGACTGGCTTTGTTCTGGTTCTCATAGACTTACATCGACTAGTGACATTTGGCTCGCCCAGCAAACTGTAGAGCGATCCAGCAGGTCACAAATTGCTGAAGACCGACCACAGGGCTGCTGATAAAAGATGAAGATGGCGGCTGATAAGTATAAGACTAAGTGCAGGGAACTTAGTTTAGTAGCACCACCTCAGTGCTGCAAGAAAAAAAACAAAAAACGCTGGATTGATGCACTAAAAAAAAACCTAACAACTCCTCCATGAGTTTTCTCCTTTTCTTTGATTTGATTTTGTCTCAGATTAAAACAGAGAAATATGAATTAACCTCTTTATGTCTCAAAAGATCAGCCATGTCCCCCCATCTTGTGTTTGTCTGTAAGACAATTGGCTGCAGCAGAAGCATCCCTCCTGTGTTCTGCCTGCAATAGTACAAAATATTGCTAAGCCTTCACCTCTTCAGCAAGGAAGAATTACCAAAGGCCACAGCCCCACTATCAGTATTTGGTCAGTATTTTTTCTCAGGAGTGGGAGACAAAACCAGGAGTGGGTGATAAATGCAGAATTGGTGACTTGTTTCTATTATACCTTTTCTCTGATTGTTCCTCACCTGGTTTTGGGTTACAAATACTAAGTAAAAATACTGACGAAATATTGACCAAATACTGATAGTGGGGCCGTGGCCTAAAGGCCCTGTCACACTTAGCGACGCTGCAACGATCCTGACAACGATACGACCTGTCAGGGATTGTTGCTGCGTCGCTATGTGGTCGCTGGTGAGCTGTCAAACAGGCAGGCTCACCAACGATCAGGGGAGCAGCGACATCGTGGAAAGAATCTTTCCACGATGTCCTGCTCCTGGTTACCAGCCTGCTGAAGCAGGAGCTGGCTGGTAACCATGATAAACATCGGGTTACTAGGGGCACATGCGCACCTAGTAACCCGTTGTTTATCATGGTTACCACTCTGCTACGGTGAGCGGGAGGTTACCGCTCACTTTAGCAGGCTCGTAACCATGGTAAACAGCGGGTTACTAAGTGCGCGTGTGCCCCTAGTAACCCGATGTTTATCATGGTTACCAGCCTGATCGCTGCTCCCGCTGGTCACACACAGCGATGTGTGCTGACCAGCGGGAGGGCAACGACCAAAAAATGGTCCAGGACACTTTGCAGCGATCAGCGACCTCACAGCAGGGGCCTGATCGCTGCAAAGTGTCACACATAGCGACATCGCTGGTGAGGTCGCTGTTGCGTCACCAAAACCGTGACACAGCAGCGATCTCGCTAGCGATCTCGACGGGGGCTTAAGTGTTCTGTTAAGGATTGTACAGACAAACAAAAAGTGGGAGCATCCACATTTCTTGTTCAATTGAAGCGTTCATTTCAAGGTTGGATGTTCCTTTAAGAGTATTCAGTGTTTTGCACAGATCTGTCTGTGGATATCCATGGACAATACCTTGTGACATCATAATGAGTCATATGAATTGTGACATCATAGCGTTTTACAAGTAAATCTCCTACTACATCTACAATCTCAGCACTGCTGTAGGTATCATTTCTACCACGCTGACTTTCTAATAGGAATCCAGAGTCAGGCAGAGAGTCTGTAATTCTATTTGTTTTGGGTAAATTTTGCAAGCTGCTCCTGATTACACCTTTTGCATGGCCCATCTGTGGATGCTGCAGACTCTCAGCAGAGCAGTTTCTCTAGGCAATGAGTGGGAAAGGGATTGCAGCCCGAGTGCTATTAGCAAGCAGATGCATGATATCAGTGAGCTTTCTTTCAATCTGCCATCTCTCCGCATTGATGGAGTGTCATATGCCTGCGAGCCATTCCATCCTAAGGCAATAGAAAGTGCTCTCTTAGGACTCATTAATCAAATATTTCTTCTGTCAGCTGATGGGGCGGAATTTGTGACGCACTGCTTCGTGCCATTGCTGGAATGCCTCTTGCACTTGGTTGCGCGCCCTTTGCCGTTTGTGTATGCTTTTCGTCTGCCGCTCATGAGCTGCTTGATCATGTCTGTTCACTGCCATGTGACTTGATTTAGAAAACAGGATACAGCTGCATTTGGTTATGCTTCCTAACCTCAGCGCACATAAATAGGGAGCTTTTTTCATAGATGTCAGCTATAGAGAAAAATATGTCATCTGGCTACAATTTTGTACTTTTTCTTGATGGGTAAAAGTCTCTTAAAGAGAAGATCACACAAAACACTGAGTATTTATTTATATTATTCATGTATAAAGTGCTGACATAATCTACAGTTCTGTACAGAGGTTATCACCCATCTTGCTCTCGTCTCCATTACGGGACAAAATCAAAATTCCAAATTTACCTATCAATGTATTTTGCCAAGTGGGAGAGGAAACTCACACAAGCACTGGAAAACCATATTTATTTATTTTACTCACTTATAAAGTGCCATCATATTCCGCAGCCCTTTGCAAACAATATCTGCCCTGTCCACCTTTGGGCTCACAATCTAGATTCCCTATCAGTGTGGAAGGAAACCCACGCAAACATAGGGAGAACATACAAACTCCTTGCGGATGTTGTCCTTGGTGGGGTTTGAACCCAGGACCCCAGTGCTGCAATGCTAACCACTGAGCCACCATGCTGCCCATGTATCCTTAGTGTAGCTATTGCGGTTGGTCAGTTTAATACTAGGAGCACAGTGCTACAAGGTAACATTGCTAACTACAATACACTCAATTCGGCGCACCCGTGTAAACCGATCTGGTCTATGTTGGCCATCATAAACATAAAGCATAGTTTTATAAAAATGTTTAAAAAAAAGGTTTCCTTCGTTTTGTATATACTATTGAACCAGTGATGGATATTGAAATTATATTTATATATATATTTTAATTATATTTTACCTTTTTTATTGCCTTACTCAGTCATCTGAAGAGATACAAGCTTTTGAGACAGCTTAGTCATTGTGAGATACCGTTTATTGTGGAAGTCAACAGTAGACAGATGGGACTCTTTAGACATATAGTTGAGGCATATGTTCATTGGCGTTCTACAAATGTGCACACTGGACGTGATGTGAACACAGCCTTATATGCCAGTATGACTGATATATCTTCAGCTGTCCATACAATACAATGATGGAGTTAGAAATCCATCGTGTGTATCAGTGACTCCTAATATGTCCTAAGATACGTCAATGGACTCCTATCTTTATTGCCGCCTTTGCATACATTTAGTTCTAAGAATTTCCTGGGAAATTTAGACTTGTTTGATGATTAACGTACATGACAATGGAAATTGGACTACTAAATGCAATGCTGAAGTGCCAGAAGCAATAAGGGTGTTTCAAAGCAAACATCTGAATATAGATGTCACCTACAAGTACATGCAATCAACTTGTAAGCCACAAGAACGGGTTATATACACAGGTCTTCGGAGTAGCAGGTTTAGAACAATGAATGTCATTAAAGATTAGATGCTAGAAGTCATTAAACTCTAGACATTGGGACCGCAAAGTGTCAAGAACGTATCAGAGCATCTAGCGGTAAAAGAAGGAAATACAAATTACATACTTGTGAAGTCTACAACGAACACCTACTTCAGATCGAACAATGAATCAGCCATCATCCTTGTAAATAGATAGGTTCTATATCACAATGCTTTTTTAATAAATTGTCTTTAAAGAAATTTGAAAGGAAGTTTTCCATTTTCCGTTTCCAAAGCAGCTGGATAATGCCGTGAAGAAATGTTTCTGGCTTCCTGTTTTCTAGCATTGACATAAAACCGTAGCAGTATAACATAGACTGTAAAGTCACTGCAGGTCAGGGATTATAAGGGAGCCAGCAAAAAATGTATTCTAAGTGTAATAAGGCTACAGAAAAAGAGAATTCTACCCTAAAGGGACCCTGACAACTGATTAATTCTGCCCAAAACCACGGCAGCATGAGTCAGATCCTGGATGCACAATTGCTGTCATGTATATTTTCAGAGAAAATATAGTTTGCAGATCTGTCCAGGAAACCATAGCCGGAGACAAAACTAGTCTGGTGCACTGCTCCAGGTGATTGACTGGTCTCTCCCGATGGGCACATATTAGAGCAGGGGTGGGGAACCTTTTTTCTGCCAAGGGCCTTTTAGATATTTATATCATCCTTCGGGGGCCATACAAATCGCTCACAACTCCGCCTACACTGGTGTCAGGACATAATCTTTCACTGCATGCGCCTAAGCATTCAGTATTGAACTCTGTATGTGCATGCTGACAGAGCAAGAAGAAATTAAAGAGCTGGCGGCTGTCAAACACAGCTGCCGGCCAAAGCACTGCCGTCCCTGGGAATCTGCCTGGGGGCCAGAGAACAGGTGATCGAGGGCCGTAAATGTCCTGCAGGGCTGAGGTTCCCCAACCCTGCATTACAGAGACCGGTCAGTCACACGGAGTGGTGCTTAGAGAAGCTGACCGGGGTTTTCTCCGGGCTAGTTATGTTTCTCCCTATGGTTCCTGCTGAACCTTCAAACTATGCCGGAGGGTTTCAGATAACGCCGAAATTGTGCAGTCAAGATCTGATTCATGGTGACTCTTCAGTCTAAGACAACCCCTTTAAGCTTAGCAACATGCTCTAATGGAGCATATAGAAACCACAGAGGGGGTCTCTGTTTCTGGCCCCTTTCTATCAACCACAGCAGAGAAATGCCAAATTAAAACAACTAGTTTTGGTAGACCCTGCCTGTCCATGTATTTAGTGTAACTGTAATTTTTTAAAAATAAAAGTTTTATACATAGTAAATGCACTGCACAGAGTTGTTGACTGTTGCGGGGTTCAAGTCCTGAGACCCCCCCACAGATTGGCCAACACACCGATCTGAAGTCTGTAGCTTCTCCCTGAGTTGCGCGTACAAAGTGGTGTACAATAATAAGTCTATGGGTCTGCATACTCACTCTCACAGAGCTGTGCCCGTTCCCATAGACTTCATACTGTGCCCATACACCACTATGCACACGCAGCTCATGCAGTGGCGGCTCACTCCATAGCAGTGTCTTGAACGATCGGTGGAGATCTCAGGACCCGGACCACCACCGAATAGAAATTCTATGCACCACATGTTATATATAAAACTTTTATAAAATGACAGTTCCTCTTTAAGCAAAATGTCTTTGTATCTTTATAATAGTTACCTTCTATTTGTAAAATAATCTTCTATACACAGGCTTTCTATTCTGTTACACAGCACTAGCCCATTTCCAGGCCACCCTTAAATCACACATCTAAACTTGTTGGCCGTCCTCTAAATATTTCTCATCCCTCTTTCAAAAGTCCATGATCCATGCTGCAAACATCTGTCAACGATTTCAGAGAAAGCCTCTCATCGGTTTCACCTCCAGTAAAACTCCATCCTCTGTCCTTTTTCCAGGTCTGACATGCCATAACTTTGGCTTGGGAGGATGCTGGAGAAATTTTAGTAGGCGATGAGAGGAAGTTGTTAAAGCAAGGAGAAAGTGCATCCTATAGCGAGCACATAAAAGTTATGATAAAAGTGCCTGAGCTGAAACATAAGGGTTTCTAGCAAACTACATTTTTCTATTGCTGCTCGATCATTACTAACTCGATATTAACTGTTTACTCATTAATTGTGCAACGTTATCGCTAGGACTTGTTTGATTTATACTCCCCTATGGGACTGAAATAAAAGCATGAATGAGAATTCTCCAAACAAATAATAAAAATGCTCAATATTGGTACATTCGATGGTATTATAGTGTATATGCCAGACAAGTGGCGAAGAAAACAGATTGTTCATAGCTGGTGTAGATTGAATCTACTGGTGCATGGACAACGCAATATTTATTTACTTATTTTATTCACTTATATAGCGCCATTAATTCCACAGTGCTTTACAGACTTCATCATCACCGTCACCATTGGGGCTCACAATCTACACTCCCTATCAGTATGTCTATGGAGTGTGGGAGGAAACCGGAGAACCCGGAGGAAACCCACGCAAACACGGGGAGAACATACAAACTCCTTGCAGATGTTGTCCATGGTGGGATGTGCCAAAGTTTGCTCAATATGTGCCACATTTATAAAAAGGTACTTGCCTCTTAATAAATTGAGTGCATCTTACTCTAGAAGAGCATAACACAGCAGCCTTGATAAATACCCCTGATTGCTTCATTCTCAGCATAAGGCCTTATGTACAGTGGCACACACAGTCTTGTGTATGCATATTCTGGAGTTGCAGAGTGCTTGTGTTCTGCCATGATATGATCTGTGAGTCTTAAAGGGAATCCTTCACCATGTTTTTGTTATCTCATCTGAGAGAAGCATGGTGTAGGCAATGAAACCCTGAATCCAGCGATATATCACTTAGTTTACTGGGTACAATAGTTTTGACATAATCAAAGTTCTTAGATTTAGCATGAACATGCACAGCTGAGAAAGCTGCCCCCGCCCACACCAGGCAAACTATGTACATGCTGTATTGTCGGTGAACTGCTTACTGGAAGAGGTGGATCCAGACCAGTGCTCATGTGCCAGGTAGACACATCAGTGATAATGTCCTAGTGATAAAACCTTCAGTGTAAGTAAACAACAGCACACAAGTGACACATCCTTGAAATCTGTGTTTTAACCCCTACCCCATGATGTCCCCAGATTACACAGCAAAAACCTGCTGACAAATCCCGTTTAAGCTAGCCATACACATGAGATAGCTGACAACTAAACACTCATTCAAACGTGAGCCATCTCTACTAGTGTTGAGCGAACATGCTCGACACTGCTCGGTACTCGCCCGAGCATCACGCTACTCATTTCCGGGTTACTCGGGCGGGAGCTCGGGTCTCCGCCCTGCATGTTTGGTGCTCTTTACAGAGCCAATGAACATGCAGGGATTGCCAGCCAGTCACTGTAATGCCGCAGCCATGTTGTTTGTGGGCATTACAGTGATTGGCTGGCCGCACAGCGTCACCTCCCAGACGATCAGCCCGTCATGATTGGTGTGTGTGGGTGTCTGTGCGTGTGTCTGCGCGTGTGTGCGGTGTCTGCGGGTGTGTGCGGTGTCTGTGCGGTGTCTGCGCGTGTGTGCGGTGTCTGCGGGTGTGTGCGTGCAGGCAGACATAAGCCGATGTGACACTACTACTCCCATCGGCCTATGTCTGTCCCCCGTCCACTCGTGCCAGCAGGATCAGCTCGATGGGAGCAGTAGTTCCCATCAGCCTGATCCTGCTATATAAATTGCCCTACTGTGTCCCCAATAAATTTTAAATACATGTCATTGGTGGCCAGTGGTTGCCTACAATAAATTAGTTCATACATTACCTGTCGCCACCTAAAATAAAGTAAAAAATAAAAAAATACACCTATACTCACCTAGACACCTAATTCCCCGAAGCCATCGATCTCCTGTAATAAAATATAAAATAATAAACCACAACCTTATCCTTACCCCTCCGTAGTAGTCCACGAGTGTCCCACGATGATCTCCAGTTTAGAGCAGCCACATAGAATGTGACCGCTCTGAACCGCTGCCGCCGCTAGAATGATGGGGCCGTAAGGGTTCGCCGGAGTTCAGGCAGCGCTGCTCCGGTTAGCTCCTTTACGGCCCTGCTGTACTGTGAGAAATTCCCACGGTACAGCAGTGCCGTAAAGGAGGTCTCCGGAGCTGCGCTGACTGAATGCACTCCGGTGACCTCAGTCAGTGGCTCCCGCTGCCGGGAGCGGATGTGTTCCCGGCAGCGTGAGCTTACAGCAGCCATGCACAGCTGTCACCATCTCCAGATGTGACAGCTGTGCATGGGAGATCAGCGCAGGAACGTGGACAGGTAACTATTTTTTTTTTAGTAAACTAAGAATTAAATAAAATTGTGTGTTTTATTTCAAATAAATTATTTTTTTCTGGGTGTAGTGTGTGATTTTTCTTTTTAACACTTTGCAGATTAGTAATGGGGGTGTCTTATAGACGCCCATCATTACTAACCTGGGCTTCATAGCAGCTGGCGCTGACATGAACCCCAACCCTATTACCCCCTGCCACCGCACCAGGGCAGCGTGGAAGAGCGAGGCTAAGTGCCAGAGTTGGAACATCCTATGGATGCGCCATTTCTGGGGAGGCTGACGGCTGGTGTTTCTAGCCTGGGAGGGGGCCAATATTCATGGCACCCTTCCTGGGCTATTAATATCAGCCCCCAGCTGTCTGCCTAGCCTTTGCTAGCTATTAAATAGGGGGTACCCCACGTCATTTTTTTGGGGGGGGTCCCCCATTTTAATAGCTAGTAAAGGCTAGGTATTCAGCTGGGGGCTCATATTAGTAGTCTGGGAAGCTCCGTGGGTATTACCCACTTCCCAGGCTTCAAACATCTGCCCCAGCCGTCTGCTTAACCTCCGCTAGAGCCTAAAATTATGGGGGATCCCCACGCCAATTTTTTTTTAAATAAATCCTTTATTTTAACACTAAATGACATTTGAGGAGTTAATAAAGATGCAGTCCCTAAATTATTATTTATTTTTTAATTAATTTTTCCCAAAAATTTTGACGTGGGCTTTGCCATATTTTTGTATGCCAGCCAGGTACAGCATCCAGCTTCTATGAACGCGCCATTTTCCGGGGTGGCTGCGGACTGCAATTTGCATCGGGGGGGGGGGCAGAAAGCTTGGGCCTCCCTGCGCTGCAGATTCCATCCCCCAGCTGCCTAGTTGCACCTGGCTGGACACACAAATAGGGAGAAGCCCCACGTATTTTTTTTTTAAATTATTTCATGAAATTCATGAAATAATAAAGAAAAAAAGGGCTTCCCTATATTGTTGTGTCCGGCCAGGTACGAATAGGCAGCTGGTGGTTGGGCGCAGCCCGTTCCTGCCTGCTGTACCTGGCTGGACACAAATATAGTGCGAAGCCCCAAGTCAATTTTTTTTAAATTATTTCAGGAAATTCATGAAATAATTAAAAAAAAATTGATGTGGGCCTTCGCCCTATATTTGTGTCCAGCCAGGTACAGCAGGCAGGAACGGGCTGCGCCCAACCACCAGCTGCCTATTTGTACCTGGTAGGACACAACAATATAGGGAAGCCCTTTTTTTAAAAAATTATTTCATGAAATAATTCAAAAAAAATTGACGTGGGGCTTCGCACTATATTTGTGTCCAGCCAGGTACAGCAGGCAGGAACGGGCTGCCCCCAACCACCAGCTGCCTATTTGTACCTGGCCGGACACAACAATATAGGGAAGGCCTTTTTTTCTTAATTATTTCATGAATTTCATGAAATAATTAAAAAAAAAAATATGTGGGGCTTCGCCCTATTTTTGGTCCAGCCAGGTACAACTAGGCAGCTGGGGGCTGGAATCCGCAGCGCAGGGAGGCCCAAGCTTTCTGGGCCACACCCGCTGCAAATTGCAGTCTGCTGCCACCCCGGAAAATGACGCGTTCATAGAAGCGCCATCTTCTGGCGCTGTACCCAACTCATCCAGGGCCCTGGTGCGGTGGCTCACTGGGTAATAAAGGGGTTAAGGCCAGCTTGGCATTATCAGCTGGCCCTAAGCCCGAAATTCATGGGGTCACGCCAATATTAGACATGACCACCATGAATTTCTAGTAAAGTATTTTAAAAAAACACAACACCCAGAAAAAAGTCCTTTAATTGAAATAAACACACAATTCTTTATTGTTCTAAATTAAACTCTACTTACCATCACGCCCATTCCAGCTGAAGCCAACGATCTCCTGCAATAAAAGAAAAATAATAAAGCAACCTCATCCTTACCTTTCCATGGTTCCCAGGACAGCTACAGCTCTGCTACATCGAGATGACAGGCTGGACCGCAGCAGAACGCTGCCATCCAGCCTGTCATCCCGCAGACACTGAGAAGCGCAGGCATGCTTGCGCTCCTCAGTGTCTCTCTGTGACGGCATAAAGATGAGCCGAGGTCATGTCCAATGAACTCAGCTCACCTCATGCACGTCACTGACAGCGTGGGAAAATTCTCACGCTGAAGCGCTGAGGGCAGGAGAATTTTCCCATGCTGTCAGTGACGTGCATGAGGTGAGCCGAGTTCATTGGACATGAACTCTGCTCATCTGGATGCTGTCACAGAGAGACACTGAGGAGCGCAAGCAAGCCTGCGCTTCTCAGTGTCTGCGGGATGACAGGCTGGATGGCAGCGTTCTGCTGCGGTCCAGCCTGTCATCTCGATGTAGCAGAGCTGGAGCTGTCCTGGGAACCATGGAAAGGTAAGGATGAGGTTGCGTTATTATTTTTCTTTTATTGCAGGAGATCGTTGGCTTCAGCTGGAATGGGCGTGATGGTAAGTATAGTTTAATTTAGAACAATAAAGAATTGTGTGTTTATTTCAATTAAAGGACTTTATTCTGGGTGTTTGTGTTTTTTTTTTAACTTTGACTATGGGGTTAGTAATGGGGGTGTCTTATAGACGCCTCTCCATTACTAACCTGGGCTTGATGTCAGCTGGCATTATAAGCTGACATGAACCCCAACCGTATTACCCCACTGCCACCGCTACAGGGCAGTGGGAAGAGCGAGGCTAAGTGCCAGAATTGGAGCATCCTATGGATGCGCCATTTCTGGGGCGGCTGACGGCTGGTGTTTCTAGCCTGAGAGGGGGGCAATATTCATGGCACCCTTCCTGGGCTATTAATATCAGCCCCCAGCTGTCTGCCTAGCCTTTGCTAGCTATTAAATTAGGGGGGACCCCACGTCAAATTTTTTGAGGGGGTCCCCCATTTTAATAGCTAGTAAAGGCTAGGTATTCAGCTGGGGGCTGATATTAGTAGCCTGGGAAGCTCTGTGGGTATTACCCCCTTCCCAGGCTTCAAACATCTGCCCCAGCCGTCTGCTTAACCTCCGCTAGAGACTAAAATTACGGGGAACCCCACGCCAATTTTTTTTTAAATAAATCCTTTATTTTAACACTAAATGACAAGTACAGTAAGCAACACTGTCACTGTACTTCATATATATGTGACTGACATGTTTCTATCTATATAATCTATGTGTGATTCTCTATTCCTTCTATTATAAATTGTCGGGTACCGCAGCTGAATTGCCGGCCGGCTTTTTTAAAGAGACAGTGCATCAAAACACAATTATTTTTTTAAATAAATCCTTTACACTAAATGACAAGTACAGTAAGCAACACTGTCACTGTGCTTCATATATATGTGCCTGACATGTTTCTATCTATCTAATCTATGTGTGAAGCTCTATTCTTTCTGTTGTAAATTGTCGGGTACCGGTGTATGCCGCTGATGAATTGCCGGCTTTTCGCGTAATACATTCTACATTATTCTTAGTTGTTTTACTTCATGTAGAATTAACCTACAAGGAAAGAAAGGGTTTATTTTCATTCCGATATTTGTGTCCCATTGACTTGGATTGGTTTCCTGTTTCGGAATCGGCGATATCCGATACTTTTTGGGTATCGGTCCGATCCAATCCGATACGATATTTCCTGATATCGGAAGGTATCGCTCAACACTATCCTTAACATATTTCACAGGGAAGCACTTTCACTTTCGTTTTTGAACGTTTTATTTTGAGCCTGTAAAAGTGTATTAATACCTCTGACCACGTTGTTGACAGCAGTGACCTGGGGGTCAGAAATGCTTCCTGGGGCGATCCCCATGCTGTCCCCATGTCATTTGAGCACTGTCACTATCGTTTTGGGCACTTGTTAGGCTTTTAAAAGACTGCCGGGGGAGCTGCTGCAAAAATGCTCGAGTCTCCCATAGACTAACATTGGGCTCGTTGCTCGGGTCGAGCACCCGAGTATCACGGCGAGCTCGGCCCGAGCTTCGAGCACCCGAGCATTTTAGTGCTCGCTCAACACTAATCTCTACCCAATCTCCCATATACATGAACATTCAACTTGGCTGAACATTCATAAGTTTCTAAAGGGGAGAGTGGTGAAAGCTGCAGCTAAATGGCTCGGGCAGAAGCATATCTCATGAAGACCAAGATGGTTGGGCATTAAAATTATCCATATCCACCCCCGGCCCCCCGACATAATCTTTTTGCAGAGACTTGGGATATCTTCATACAATTGAGACAGTCAGCTGATATTGTCTAATATGTATAGGGGCATATATGGTCCATAAACAGAGGGAAACTATAGGGCATGCTCACTACTATATACAATTTGCTTTTTCCTGGCACCACATTTTGCTTTTTGGAGGCCATGTAGCGAGTGTTATTATATTCGCTAACATTACTCTAAGTAAAAGCTTTAGCCCAGCGAATTGCTATGACTCTGATTTTTAATCATTATTCTGTCTAAGGAGACAAAGTGATGCTGAAAAGGTTAAGTTACAGGTATGGTAATGATTTGCGAAATTAGGTTAAAAGCACATGACATTAAATTGCTCTTACAGTAATGAAATAAAGATGAAATAAAGAAACAAAGTAATTCTAGTAACTGACACCATATCCATCCGAAAAAAAATCTTCTGTAAAATACCATAGCCTTAATTACACAATTGTACTGTAGATCTAGTCCATCTGGAACAGACACAGGACTTCCCCAGTCTCTGTGCCATTAATATCAGGATTAGAAACATCTGCATATGTTTTTTAATCTTTAATAATAAGTTTATTTCTAATTATTCAGACTATGTCTGTCTCCAGAAACTCTACTCAAGTTCCGCATAATGTCAGCCAGACCTCCTGGAGTGATATCAAAATTTGTAACTCCTATTACTTCTCATAAGTTTAGTTACAGTATCCCGTAGCATATCATTATTAATGAGCACATTGCATGGTACTTTACATAGCATGGTATTTTACATTACTGTAATCTGTGTAGAAGCCCTGCAATAACTTCACATTTTAATGAATATTTTCCAGACATGTTGAGTCTAATCAGATTATCATGCTAGGCATATATTTTGTGCAATCCTATGGGAGTCAGCAATATTTAAGAGATTAGCAGTAATGGGTAACTCTGCTTTCATGTAACTTTCGTAATAAGCTGTTATGTACTGTATGTACATGAGGAATAACAGTATATATAGCTATTATATGACTTTTATCCTGAATTTTCACAAGTTTTCTCATCTGTAGGCTCTAGCCTTAATTTGCAATCCTCTCTAAGCTGGTGGGAGGATACTAGATGCTGTGATCTCTGCCGGACATAGCATAGAGAAAGAGAATCATCCTCTTCTTTCCTTTTCTTAACACACAGAGACAAGCAACAGCAGCATGGATCAGTGTAGATATAAGTCAGTACTGGAATGAGGTAAAAGCCTTGTTAGAAAGCTCAGTGTGATCTGTCTGTGTCTCTCTCTGCTTGTTTCCTCACTCTGGTCCCCTTTTCTCTTCCCCTTCCTCTCTAGATTATAATGCACTGCGTCACTTGACACAACAGTGCATTGATAGTCCATCTTGTCTGATTTGAGCTGTGGATAGTAAGTTCAGGAAGCAGAAGATTGGGGAAAAATGGGGAAAAATGTCTCATAAGTGGGAAAGGAAGCAGATTTCTTTGAGATATATTACAGAGTTTTTTTGCTTTTTTGTTTAACTTAGAAGTCAGCGTATGTATCCATTACCTTTACTTTCAGCAGTTGCCATTATTTTTACTTTGAAATTCATGTAGTACTTTGAGTGCACAAGGGTGTACAGTATTGAATGGGATGTGTGTCTGATTGAAGCTAATACTCTTTGTAGTCCTGTCCATTAACACACTAATGCAAATCAAATATATATTATTAAGGTGGATTCCAATACAAATTCATATAATTAAAATGTTAAAAATACATTATAGGATCCATAAAAAAAGGAAGATGTATTCTACACAGTTCGATCAGTATGTACTGTATCTCAATTTATAAACCACCAGAATATATTCAGTGCTTCTCTCTGGCTGTCTGATACAATTCCCATGAGTTCAAGAAATCTTTCATGTATCTCTAAGGCATTATTTGGGATTTTACTATTCCGTCACGCACAGGTATATTTAATAGTGAAGCAGAATAAGGAAGCATATAAATAAAGCTGTAAGGATAAAACATACCAGTATCCTATCCACAGTAAATCATAAAGGTTATGCACATATGGACTACCATATTTCTGCCTTGTGCTTAAAAAATCAAATGGCACATTTCATTGGAAATTATCTTACTTAAAGGAATTTTCTGGGAATATGTTTATTATCTCTGTTGGCGTGCTGTATTTCAAAATGACAAACTCAGAAACTACTATTGAATTTGTATTGGACATTTCCCTTCAAAAAAGGTCTGTAGTCTGTAATTGGGACACATTTCCAAAAAGTACTTACATACGCCATAAAAAAAATACTCCAAAAAAAACCATACGCTATAAGAAAACATACTCCGTAAAAAAACCTAAATTGTGTTTTCATGAGGAACTGAATTCTTTACTATACAGCCATATCAGGTGGTTTTTAAACAATTGGTTGTATGCTGCAACCACTAGAGAAGGATAAAGAAAGATGGTTTTGAAGGAAATCTGTCACCAGGTTTTTGCCACTTAATCTGAGAGCTGCGTAATGTAGTCAGAGACACAAGTTCTAGTGATGTACTGCTTACTAGACTTGCTGTAGTTTTGATAAATTCACTATTTATTACTGCCATGTAGTCCTCCATATTCATATGCTCTGTATAACACTACCCCCAACACTGTTTGACAGCTTTCTGCCTATGCACAGTGCACATAGAAAACTGCCAATTAGATGTGTGGGTGGGGTTATACAGAGCTCAGCATTCCCGAGAACTAATAAATCTGCAGCAGGAAAAAAAAGGATTTTATCAAAACTGCAGCAAGCAGCCCAGTAAGTGACACATTGATGAATTCAGGGTCTCTGTCTATATATAATGCTGCGCTCAGATGGGGTAACAAAAACCTGGTGACAGACTCTCTTTTAATAGCTCTGATTCAGCTCTTTAATTAACCAATCGGCATATCTCCCTTTAGTGGTAGCTGCAGCTAGTCAGAATGTTATCACTTACTATATGGCTGTATAAAGAAAAGCTCAGGATTTGGGACATTGTAACAGAAAAAGGTGAGGTCCTACCCATATTAAAGAATTATTGTAAAAGGCTGTTTGTAGATGGGAATCGTGTCCTTATTCGGAGGCCATTAATAAACATAAGTAAATTCATATCAGTGTATCTTGCACTCAAAAATGATTCATGTGCTTTGTGACTCAGCAGAGAAATCTACAAATCAGGCAGTACGTGCAGAGAGAGATTAATGTTAATGTAATTCCTTGATTCGTTCTTCCCCCGCTTACCTATGGAGAAACCTCTGCCACCACTGGAAGCAAAAATCACAAAGACTCCGACAATCAGGACGCTCGCGTGTGATGAGCTGCAGGAAATTGGAGAAGTTAATTGCAGCATCTGCTAGAAAATTGTACTAGATAGTTTAGGCCCCACTAAGGAGCATTCGTATAAAAAATGAGGCTGAAGTCGATAGGTTTGTACAGTGCCAAGTTGCAGCTTACTTTTAGCTATTGATCTGATTTGCAGTCCCTGGATAAATTACTCGTACGGGAAAGTCTAAACAAACACATAAACCCGTAGCGAGACCTTTCCATGCACTCGATGATATCGCCCGCTATTGGGAAATGCAGAACAGAAGCTTTTTTATAGGGGAAATCTGTCCAATGACGGTATTATTTCTTATAGCATAAGATCCTAATCTATATGATGATGATCCTGATGATTATTATTATTATTATCATCATCTCTCTTCCTGGGAGGAAACTGCACATAATACCAATCACTTACCTACATAAAACAAAATAGGATCAGGTTTATGGAACTGCTGTAACATTTCTGCAAAAGACTTAATAGTGCTGCGGTAGTTAGGGATGATGTACAGATATAGCGGGTTCTTGCTATCAGCTGCATGCCAGCATTACATATCCAGGGGTCACTGCTTTATTTTAATGTGGCGCCACCTGCTGTGCCCACACGATGGGAAGTGTGCTTTCATTGCCTTCACACTGCCTGGCGCTGGGTACTGCATTGCGTCGTGATTCTCCATAACACCGCATTGTAAATGGAAACTCCGCTTTCTAGTAGACTTTTGTTTTCATTCCCCATCATTTTCAAGATGTCTGCCGGCTGTCAATGAATGGAAACATTTTTTTCTGAAAACCAAAAAATGCGTTATTGACTTCATTTTATTATTGAGTGAATCATTTTGAAATTAATCAAGTTCACTGTGAATTTCAGAAAAAGAAAAAAAAATAGGATTTGCCAGAAGTAGAATTTTTTGGCTATTGGCAATTTGCGTGAATCTAACAAGATGACGACCGGCCAGCCTCCATTCTTCTGGTGGGGAAGGTGTTAAAATATAATAAAATGTTACACTCACCTCGCCACAAGACCGGGAGCGATGCATATCATACACGTCAATTACATGTGTAGATTTTCCAGCCTGGGACGTAGGGGATTATTATTCATTCAATTCTCCCGACTTCAAATTTTGAAAGATTCGCTCACCTTTAGTAATGTTACTGTAAAAGTCAGAAGGCCGGTAAAACCTAGGATTTACCGGTCAATCTGGACATTTACCGAGGCCGTCGGTAAAAGCTCAAAATGAAAAGTAAAATTGGACTTTTAAGTCTTGGTGAATCTTAACATTTCTCAACAGCGTTGGTAAAAGTCAGATGTATTCCATATAAACGAACGATTTTGGACTTTTACCTGGGCGAATTGGTAAATCTTTACATTTACCAGCATGTGTTGGTAAAAGTAACTACCAGCATGTGTTGGTAAAAGTAACTACCAGCATGTGTTGGTAAAAGTAACTTTGAGTCACAGAATTCTGACTCTTACCAGCAGATGATGGTATTTTTATTCTTCAAAATGCAAATGCAAATGAACAAATACAAATAGGAAAATGCAAATAGAAAACATTTATGTAGGAAAATACTTCTCAAAAATGTCAAATTAACGCAAATACAAGAATAACGCAACTTCAAAACTATGTAATTCTGTAATTGTGACTAGGGATAAGTGGATAGATCCGTCCAGACCCGTTATCCGAGCGGATAACGGGCTGTACGGATACGGATAATCCCGATATCTGTCGGATATATCCGTGCCTTCCGATAATGCATGTTTCATGCATCATCGGAAGGCATGGATGGTGCGAGTGTGCAGGGCAGACAGGTATAAAGCTAAATTGCTACTTACCGGAGGTTTCCCAGGTCTCGTCGTCCGCGTTCTCCTTCCAGGTCACATGACTACATACGTCACCACGCAAGTGACGCATGCGTAAGTCACGTGGCACAACTCGTGTCACATGACTTATGCACCTGTCACTTTCGTGGTGACGTATGCAGTCATATGACCCAGAAGAATGAGGATGCGGCCGGCCGACGAGACCTGGGAAGCCTCTGGTAGCCTCCGGTAAGTAGTGATCTTTAAGTGGCGGAGAAGGGGGGTCCGGCCAGAGGGCGGGATGACCCTAGTGGGCGGGGAGTTCCTACTGCAGTGACGCAGCGAGGATCTCCTCGCTCAGGTATGCCCCGGCCGAGTCCCCACCATCACTGGTGACGGCAGGGATGCCCACCGGCATGCAGGGAGTCTCCCCCGCATCACTGGTGACGCAGGAGGGATGTTCCTGCACATGGATAGTTGTCCCATAGAATTATATGGGACACGGATAGGATCCGGATCCACTCGGATCTCGGTCTTATCCGTACGGTTAGACAGATATCCAGCTATCCACTCAACTCTAATTGTGACCCGTTAAATTGCACTTAATTTTTCATCTCAATGAGACATACAACAAACACAAAAGAGGACCTATTTGTTGCAACATTGTTGGGAATTGTGACACTTTGAATGGCACTTCATTTTTGCCAGCCTACAAACACATTTCTTGTTTAGGCACTTCTTTCAACAGTTGCATTTCTTCAATCCCTGACCTCCCACCAACGATTGTTGGGAAACCGCCGTGTGAAGGCTGATCTGAACTTTTTTCACATCCTGCAATCCTATGAAATTTTCCTGACAGATGGTGAACTGATTGCGATAATATAATGCATTTAGGATCCCAGCGGTAGTCCCCACTTGATAGAAGTCATCTTCTTTTTTTATAATAATCGCAATGATCGACTTAGGGTTCATTTTTGAACGGTCGACGTCTGGAATTCTGATTCTGATGTTGTGTCCAATGTTAGGTTCGGGTAATTTTTGACTGGAACATTTCAACATTTTCTTGGCCTGTGTTTCAAGTCCTTCTCTTGCAGCTTTTCGAACTCTTCTGACCGCACCAATTCTTCTATTGATTGTATGCGAAATCAAAATGTCAGGTTGCTGATCATCATGAAGTTCTCCATCTTTCTTAGAAGGCTTTGACTCGACACTTTTTTCTTTTAGGTCTTCATTATTCTTGCATGGCAAAATTGGTGGAGTTTCATATGCTAAGGTGTGCGGACAGTTGGATAAGTCCAAAGCTTCTCCTTCCATTGTGAACAGCTGATGACAGTTGGATTCATCCGAAGCTTCTGCTGCTGTCGGTGCTGACGTGTGATGAAAGTTAGATTCATCTGACCCTTCGGCTTCTGTTGGTGATGTCGGATCACTAGGTTCCTCTTGCAAACCAACAAACATTTTTTCAAGATCTTCTTCTGAAGAGCGATTTCTGATCCCATAACTAGGAATTTTGGAGGTAGCTAGACCCATCTGCATTGGTACTCCGAACATAGCTTCATAGGGCGAGCATTTTATTCCCTCATGGTATGCTCTATTTTTCATTGCTTGTACAAAGCGAAGGCCCTCAGACCACTTGGGTGTCTTATTTGTTTCCATCCACGTTGACAACATGTTTTCAATGTCTTGATTTGCTCTTTCCACGGAGCCTTGGGACTGGCTGTGTCTTGGTTTACCATGCACTATTTTCATATCAGGCCACATCGCGCACAAACTCTGTATGACCTTGTTACAAAGTTCCCTCCCATTATCAGAATGCAGAATACACGGGGCACCAAAAGTGGAAAAAATGTCAAGGAGGTGGTACGCAACCTCTTCTGCTCTTTTAGTGCATAAAGCACGTAGAAGAACAAATTTAGTGACGTGGTCTTGATAGACGAATATGAACTTGAAATCATTATCACAATTGGATTGCATGTCAATGAGATCGACTTGAGCACGAGAATTAATTTCACTGTGTAGGATGGGTTTCACAGCAAGGCCTTTTTTGGTAATCTTCTGTTTTTTCTGGCATGGCTGGCAGAGTCACAAATAAATAACTATTGACTCCGTTGTGACATTTTTGAACTTACGGTTCACCTCCTTTAGGATCCTGGTCCGCCCTCCGTGGCCGGTACTGATGTGCGCATTATAAATGACACTAAAGAGTTCTGCACACCGAACGTAATGCAACACGTTGTCTTTTTCACACGAGATTGGTGGAATTAACTTTTCATCACTTCCGACGGTCATGATGTCATACCTCTTCAAACGCCTGTAGTGAATACTCTGTTTAGGTACCGCCACCTTAGCCTCCTTCACTTCTTTCAATATATTCTCGTATTTATCGTCCGTGAGATAAAAATTATTATCTCGCTTTTTCTCCACGACTTCATTCAAGAGCTCCGAAAAACGATCTTTCATTTCCTCACTCATGATCTGACAATCAGCTAGTGCCTGTGCAGCTTTGACAGGCAGTCGGCTATGCAGCTTTGAGCAGTATGTGCAGCTTGCAAAACACTCAGGCAGTCGTCCAGCATGAGGACACAAACATGAAGTACACCCATTTACCCACACTGCTTGGCAAGAATCCCATGTTCTTTTGTAATAGGGTTACTCAGCATTGTGTGAAAGACTGTACAACAGCACCATCTACTGGTCGGACACTGCCATTGATGAGTTAGTGATTTTCTTCAGGCAGTGATTGGGCAGCAATCTGAGAAGAGAACCGCAGGAAACTAGGACTTGAGGCTGGAGCTATTTTAGGGAGAGTGAGAGGACTGGTGCTGTGCTGACTAGACTGAACCCAGACAGGGCTGTTGCGATGTTTCCTTCCAGCCTTTTCTCGGAATGCGCTGTCTTCCGATTCCCCTGATCAGAGACTACAGTGCTCGGGTGGAACAGACCGTTCATGGCACCGAGCAACTCCGACTCAGAGCTTATCTGCATATCTTCTGGTTCTACTACATTGGCGCGGCAACGGTAAATCGTGTGAGCGGTGTTAGCGTCCACCTTGCAAGGGGCCCTTGGAAAGACTTTGGACTCTGCGCTCTACAGGAAGCGAAGTACAGGACAATTTATACACTACTACACCGGCAGCGTGTGTACTTCTTGTAACTTTTTGTGAGAGGGTGCTGCGGAACACTGATACCCTAAGATTCATAGGACGTTCTCTTTTGCATATTTTAGTGTGGGGTTAGTGGTTGTATGTTAGCGGGAAGTGGGCACTTTTTGTATTATTGGAACAATAATCATAGGATAGTCAGGATTGAGATCTGTATATATAGAACGTACATACGTTAAGGATAGTCAGGATTGACATCTGTATATATAGAACGTACATACGTTACAGGGTAGCAGATACCTTACAGGGTAGCAGATTTTGTTCATTATTATTACCATATTTTCCCCATTTACTCTTATTACATTTATAAAAACTTTGAACACTGTGTCCTCCATTTCCTCGCCTTATCTGCCTAATCAGACACCTTTCCCACTGTGTCCTCCATTTCCTCGCTGTATCTGCCTAATCAGACACCTTTCCCGCGGTGGCTTACACTTTTTATTACACCCTTCTCAGCTACATTTACCAAGAAGCCGTGGTAAATGTGCACATTTACCAACTGCACTTGGTTAAAGTCAGATGTTCCATCTTCACACCTGATATTTCTGACTTTTACCACGCTCGACGGTAAATGTTAACATTTACCAAGACTTCACAGGTAAAAGTCAAATTTTACTTTTCATTTTGAGCTTTTACCGACGGCCTCGGTAAATGTCCAGATTGACCAGTAAATCCTAGGTTTTACCGGCCTTCTGACTTTTACAGTAACAGTTACACTGCATTAATATACTTAAAAGCTATCACTATAAATTCCAAGACGATGATTTGTACATGTCTTGTGTTTACAGTATTTGCCCTGACGCACTGTACCAAACCCTCAGTTGTGTGAGAAGTTTTAAGGGTATGTGCACACGTTGAAAGAGAATCTGTCAGCAGGTTTTTGCTGAATAGAGCATGAGGTAGGGGTTAAAACACAGGTTTTGTTTGCTTACAGTGATTGTTTTAGCACCTGTAGCTTATCATGTGACTAGCTGGTCCTGTAAGCACTGGTCTGACATGCCCCCTCCTGTGATAAGCAGCTCACTGTCTATGGACATTGTATATAGAGAGCCTGGTGTGGGCGGGGTTAGCATCCTCAGCTCTGCATCTTTCTAAATCTAAAGGCTCTGATTGTGTCAGAACGGCTGCACCCAGTGAACTAAGTGATACAACATTTGATTCAGCATCTCTTTGCCTACATCAGACTGCTCTCAGATGAGGCAGCAAAAACCTGCTCCTGCTGACAGATTCCCTTTAAATATTTTCTGTATTTTCTGCAGACAAAAATAAATGTCTCTTAGAAGGAAAAACATTGCGTAAATTGCACATTTTTGAGTGCATTTTTTTTCTTTTTTTAACGCATTATTTCTCATTATTTTAAATGGATGAAGAACACTGCGAAAACTTCAAAAGAATTGACATACTGCAGATTTAAAATTGCTTTAAATCTGCAGCGAAAAAAATGAGAAGCTTGTGCATGAAATTTCTGAAATCTCATTCACTTTGCTGGGACAGTTAAACATTGCATTTTTTTGCTGCAAAACACTCAGAAAAAAAAAAAAGCAGAAAAAAATGTAAAGTGTGAACAAGCCTTAAGTCAGGATAAGTTTTTAGTGTGAGTATAAGCAAAAGTAATTTCATTCACTGGCAGCAAGCGTAGATTTTAAAGTGCTGTGAATTTAGAATATTAATTAATTAGTTATTAGATATTTTCGCTCTATTTACATTGCACTAACTCATTTCAGCAACTATGGGCCGAGTGCCAAAGCAATACATTGTGATCACCCACTGAGAGGCTGTGATATAATCTCCACTTTTGATAATTTACAGTATTCTAAAACAACATTTGTTATGCGCAACAAGCCTCATTGATCAAGTGATTGCAATAAAGCAGGAAGAACGTTTTTAGCTGACTTCATCTGTTACTGTGAATATTTCATCAGTGAGGTTGAAATGGTCAGATCTGAGTTTTTTTGTTGCCTGGAGCCTGAGGCTATTGCTCAAAATGCCTTTAATATAATATGGTACAGATGGTATATATGCGCACACGCTTACATGTGTGCCTGTAGGAAAATTACATGTTAAGCTTCAATAATGTTGCAGGGCCTTAATCATTTTCTTTGATTGAACACCACATGATAAATAAAGGATGGGCATGGATTTAATAATGAAAAAACATGTGTCAGAGCTGTTGTAATTTACAATCTGCTTATTAAAGGGATCCACTCATTGGATGAACCTTTTCCAAGTTTTTTCTATTTTATATACATAAAGCTTGAAGGGGTTCTCCTCTCAATTGATAAACTTCCCTATAAGCAGTCATGGAGTTAAAACAAAAAATACTCACCAGGAGCAGTGACATCTCTGACCACCAATGACCTGACCATTGTGGCTACTAATTTCCTGCAGGATCAGGAATTCTGACTCTGCAACCAATCAATGGCCATAGTAGTCAGATAACTTATAGTCAGAGATGTTATTGCTCCTGGTCCGGTAGAGACAGTCAGAGCAGCGGTGCTGGAGCAGTGAGCAGAGTGCAGGGGTGAGTATGCCATCTTTTATTGTTTTAACCCCAGTGAAATTGCTCCTTTTTAGTGATACTCTAGACTAATAGGTTTAGTCCACCAGTCCAAAATTGTACCTACAGATGTGTACTTCCATTCCTCTTGACTTGATATATTTTGAGATGCATAGCTCGAGATAAGTAACGTATAGCAAAATATATATATTTTGTGATACTCTGTAATGAGATGTCTATGAGTATATTTATGTCTATGTCTGTGTCACCACCCAGTGGTTGTGATGTTAGTTGCAGCGAGTCGAGAGTTTTGCTGGCATGTTGTGACATTGTATTGCGATTGGACTCCTTATTCAAGCTAAGGTAAGGGTGGGCACATCTGTTTGTGGGCCACTGTCAGGATTTGTGTGTCCTTCTGAAGACTGACCACTAGTGGCTGCTATTATTCATCTTGATAATTGTGCTGCAATTCCACTCCTTATCACTGGAGGCTGCTGTGGTGTTCCGAAATCGCCCTTTTCTAAGATGGCAGATTCTGAACCTGTGGAAGCCATCATATTTTCTGTTCGGGACTACTTGAAGGACCATGGAGCACTCACTCATTGCTTGAGTATTGTGTCTAGCTGTCAGTCTCGTTCCAGCCTCCAGCTCTTGAGAACTGTCTTATTCAGACTGTTCACACTCCTCTCCGGATTGTTTTCCTACAACTCCAATTGTTACTTCCAAGAACTTCTATTACCACTTGCTGTTTCTTGCTCATGCTCCTCTGGCCATTAGAGTCCAGTCGTGATCCACCAGTATCATAACAGCTACTCTAGAAAGCCGTCATTGCGCATAAAATTCAGAGTGCAGGAACAGCGTGTCTGTATGCTCAGATCTTGGGCAGTAGTTATCATTATTCCTTCAAGAACCTGTATAGGAAAGTGTCTGTATAGGAAAGTGTCCCAAAAAGTAGAAAATTTAGTAAGATTGGTTGGACAGCACAATACATTTGCAGCTCTGGGGTCCTGGATTTGAATTTGACCATGGGTGACATATAATTATTTTATGGTGGTAAAATGGAAAATAAAGCTGACCACATACATTAGATTAATTTCGACCAAACCTGCAAAAAAATCATCTGCTTCTGCTAATCTATTTAGTTTGTTAAAGTGGTCCCCAACCCCTCCAGTAACAGAATTTTCTAATTGACTAAATTAAAGTGAGTTTTGGAAATCAGAAAACCCCTATAATATTTTTTTTTTTAAATCAAAATATTAATATGTTTATAAACAATTAAAAACAAAATTAATGGAAAGCCGTATGTAAGTATTGCTAAGGTACAAATGACACTATAGTCATGCACTATGGCTATTTAGAAATTCCTCACCAAGTAAAAAATCTTTTCTTTCATGTTCTCCCACTTTTATCAATCAGAAAAAATTAGACATTGTGGGAAGCTGTTGAAGGGAATTGTGTAGTAAGAGCTCAATTAACTGCGCATACAATGAAGTGAGGTAGTTTCAACTTGAAGAACATGATTCACTTGTAGAAAGTAGTATTCAGAATACTGACATTTTCAAGGAAAGAAATCCTTAAAAATATATTATAATCCATTTGACACAGGCATTAAACACCTGGCTTCATTCAAGCTCTTGTGGCATTGAATGGCTTCACACATAATGAATTAGTTTTCATTCATATATAATACTATGCACCTGAAATTTTCCACAAAGCTGGTGCACCCGATGCATTCTCTTTAGACGATTACAATGAGTTTTGCCCTATGCTGTTATGTATAGGACAATACGGTATAGATTGCTTAACATTACACATTGCCACCTCATCCTAATAAAGGTGAGTTGATCTGGTGTGATGAAGAGTAATTAGGGCTGTAGAGGTGGCAATCACACTCCGGTCTTGGCAGCGAAGGTGGCCCTAAGATGATTTTTACACATACAAATCTAGCAAAGGATACATTTAGAGATGAGTGAATCAATTTGTAACAAATCAAATTCTTTAACATTTTTCCAAAAATTTTGATTTCGCCAGAATCGTATTCTTTTGCTCCCAAAATGACTATGTGAGGCTAGTCGGTCCTATAAAATCCGGACTGAAGACCTATCCGAAGAACAAATAGGAAATTTTTCTGAAAGAACTGGAAGATCAGGCTGGTCAAGGACAGATGTGTATAATCTTTTATTATTTTTTAACAGCTTACCAGTCCTCCATTTATTATGCTTTTTGGGGTCTGAAGAAACTTTGAAGAATAATAAACACCTTTTCGGGGCAGAGTTCATTCAGACCGAATTTAATTTGGACCAAATCCGATTCAAGCGAATCTGTCTGAAGCAAATTTTGGGAGAATCGCTAATCTCTAATTACCTTGTCTCAGATAACATAGCAATGGTATATTGCGGCACAAAAAAAGTATAATTTGACACCAAACCTAATATTGGTCAATGGCTTGTGTAATGTTAAGTTCCCTTAATCCTCTTACGTGAGATAACTTGCGACATGACATAAAGTTATCAAAATGGTGGGTTGTGATTCATGATAAACATTGCTACATCTATAAGACTCTAACAGTGCATATGGTATGCAAGGAACCCTATTAAAGACTTTTTCAAAAGGTCCAAGGTCCTTGAAGGCCCTCATACACATGAGATGACATTCGAATGATGAAAGAAGATCTGATTACATTGTACAAATATTTTTCAGAAGACGCCATACACTTTCGACGGATAGCGAACAAAAACAAAAATGTATAGAGAGCGAAAATGTTCAATAATCGGTGGGATGGTTTAAGTGAAGTAGAAGATCTTTCATTTTCCAAACGATCAGCACATACACATTATGGCATGGATGACAGCCGTATGAAAATGTCAGACATGCCCAATCAATCTTCTGGATGATGCGAACATACATTACTCAAAAATTGATTGCTCACCATCTAAAGAACTGAACAATGGACAATCAATTTGGTCAAAATCGCCCATTTGGTACATCTATGATCTAATGTATATGGAAAATAGGAAGAAATCTCCAGTGATCAGGAAATAAAATGTCCAAAAACTTTATTGGTGAAAATCCTATAAAACCATAAATATGTAAATCACCAAGTGTCCAATATTAAGATCGACGCGTTTCGACTGCACCAGTCTTAGTCATGATCTGATATGTATGGGGGCATTAAGTCAAATGGCTGTATGTGGTCAGCAAAATATAGGAATAAGAACATCCAAAAATAGACTATAATAGAAATATAGGCCCTTGGTTATGAAAACTAGCATAGACACAAGAAAAGGCATTGAGCACAAAAAGCAGAACATATGATTGTAATATAAATACTAATACTACTACTGTTACTATTAATAACTAGATGGTGGCCCGATTCTAACGCATCAGGTATTCTAGCATATGTCTCCCGACCCTCCTTTATAATGCCCCATGCAGGAAGTCGCATCCCCCATATATAATACCCCATGCACGATGTCACATCCCCCGCATATAATGCCCCATGCAGGAAGTCACATCCCCCGTATATAATACCCCATGCAGGAAGTCACATCCCCCGTATATAATACCCCATGCAGGAAGTCTCATCCCCCATATATAATGCCCCATATAGGATGTCACCTCTCCCCCATATAATGTCCCATGTAGGATGTGACCTCTCCCCCCATATAATCCCCCATGCAGGATGTCACCTCTCCCCCATATAATGCCCCATGTAGGATGTCACCTCTCCCCCCCATATAATGCCCCATGCAGGAAGTCATATCCCCTGTATATCCATCCCCCCATAGTGCCCCATGCAGGTCCCCATGCAGGAAGTCATATCCCCTGTATATCCATCCCCCCATAGTGCCCCATGCAGGTCCCCTATGGCCCCATACAAAAAAAAAAAATCCAAAACTCACCTCCCTTCTCAGCTGCTTCTCTGGACTCCAGCGTAGCCGGCATGTTCACGCTGTGCGCTGTGACCGGTCAGGAGAGAGCGCGGTGTAAAGACGTCACCGCGCCCTCTGACCTGAGACGTCGCAGAGCTGCAGCGGAAGACACAGGAGCTGCTGCGCAGGCACGGGGAGGGGTAAGTATGGCGCCGGTGCCGGGGTCCTCATCGAGCAGGGGGAGGGACAGGAGGAGAGGGGAAGGACGGGAGGAGAGGAGAAGGGAGGGGAGGGGTAAGTATGACGCCGGTGCCGGGGTCCTCATCGAGTGGGGGGAGGGACGGGACGAGAGGGGAGGGGAGAGGAGGGGAGGGGTAAGTATGACGCCGGGTGCCGGGGTCCTGATCAAGCGGGGGGAGGGACGGGAGGAGAGGGGAGAGGAGAGGAGGGGAGGGGAGGGGCGTCACACTTGTCCTTGGGAGATAAGCGGCCATAGCCGCTGATCTCCCGATGATAGCCGTATGTAGGTCAGCGGCGCCTGAGGTCGGGGGACTTATGCTGCGAGTAGCCGGCTGCATCTCCCGGCTGCATCGCCACTGACCTCCGTGCCACACATGAGCCGCTAACGGCCGCCATGTTTTTCAGAAATGTCGCATCGCTGATTGGCCGCGGCCGGACCAATCAGCGACCCGGGATTTCCAGGACAGACAGACAGACAGATGGGATAAGACAATTTTATAGTAGATAGTAATAATAATAATAATAAATTATTACTAAATATGGATTTACCAAAATTCACACCCCTGCCTTGCAGGAACCATCAGCAGGCTGCGAACTCCATTTAAAGTAGCCTGTTGGCTGATGGTGTAGAAGGCACAGTCTGTCATACAACTGCTTTCAGGGTTGACAAATGAAAGACAATGTAAATATCCTTTCTGAAATTATGGAATATTACAAGGTTCCTGTATGTGACGAGAATGATTCAGATAACAGAACGGCAGTGAAATATCCATACGTATGTGTAAATGCTCACAATAGGGGCTGTAGATGACATATGTCATCATGTGGCCCTAGGCCATATACACTCATTTGCCTGCTTCTGTTGCTGCCAATTGTCACTTCTGCACCACTTCATCTGGCCAGTTTGACACAGATTTGGAAAGTGCAAAAACAATTTAATACTGGTATAACATCACATCTGCAAATTATGTATGGGTGGAAATTAAGAAAAAAAATCTAGGAAAAAAACTTATTTGAAACTATTATTTGACATTTTTTTCTAAATTATTCTCAGTTTTTTTGTATATTTCTTTTTATTGTTACTATTGTGTTTTTGATGGTAAAAATGGTGGCTACCCTTTAAGACGACACACCTATTGTTTATACTTTTATTAGATAATTATATCTTTCTCCATTTACCTCACCATTTGCATAAAATACGGGATTAATTCAAGCGTGAGTAATGTTTTTATTGTTTCTCTGAACAATGTAAGCTTTTACGCTCTCTCTCACAATAGACATTCGCCAAGTAGTCATAATGTTCCATTGTATTAAGATATGACAGGTTGTTCATACCTTACACTAAGTATAATAGAAATTACATTCATATTAGCACATCAGAATTCATGTATACTAAATTATGTTGTTTTTCATATTATGAATTATCTCCATATTTAAGTTCTTATTGAAATTTAATCTAATCATTGTAGCATATAAGGATAACTCAGGATATATTGTATTTCTTTCCAAGTACACAAATTGCTTCAAATTATCAGAGCGTAGTAACCAAGTGAATTTATCAAACTCAATAGATAAGAATGGGAGGATTTCATCCCTTAATTGTGCACATTGTTTCAGGGTTTTCAGGGTAACTCTAATCAGAAAATGACCATTTGTTTGAATCAGGTTTTTTTGTGTTTAACTAATTTTTAAAATATTTTTTGCAATGTATTTTTTTCCATATTCCAATTTTTGTTAAAAATAAAAAATAAAAATCTTTCAATTTTCACATTGGCCATTGGCTTTTTAACTTCCTGTTGTTTTAGGAAACAACACATGTACATAGCCACAATGGATGTGTCAAATGTGCCTGTGCAAAAGTCATTGTGAAGAAGGGAGTGCAGGGTCAGGCGTGACATCACTTTTTGTGATTGGTGGATCCTGTGTCACTAGCTGTGTAAAGAGGTGCCATTGTAATCCTGTCTCTGATGATATGGAGCCTTGCTGAACAGGAACAAGAAGTATGAATCAAAAAACCTCCAGTGGCCAATTTGAAGATTACAAATTAATTTTTTTTATTTTTAAATAAAGATTGTGATATTAAAAAAAAACATTGACAACATTTAAAAAAAATCTACATGTAACACAAAAACCTGGTTAAAAAAAAGGTCACTTCCTGATGACAGCTATCCCTTAACCATTTTATGATTCCACATAATACATTTTAATACAACATTATGAATCCCTTCCCCAAGGGTGTATGTATCATAGTGTTTAACCTTGCAGTTGTTTAAAGGTCCATTGAAAATAGGGGCCCAGGGTCATTACCCCCTTACATCAGTCATAGCCAAGTTAGCAAATAAGTAAAAAAGAAAGAGCCATGGATTACAGCCGGTGATCTCTCCTTCAAAGTATAGATGGCAGTGAAGGATATAACAACAAATTAGGTCATTCTGTCCCAGGAAAATGGATTGTGATGTCATCTAGGGGGACTTTTTGCTGTGTTTGCTGTGTGCCACCTCTGGTCTGTGCCACTGACTTTGCCCTCTACGTTACTATATGTTTGGTTTCAAAAAGGAATTACAAAAAATGGTTGAGAGAAAAGTGTAAACCTGTTTGAACAAAATACATCTTATAAATGAGTTTGAAAATACAAGACACACTGTTTATTTATACAGATAATTGGACTTTCATCTAATTGTTTCCATACTGCAATCATGGCAATCTATTCCTTACTACCAAGAACAGAAAATGACATTGTAAAGCCAAATGATCAATCAAGGAAGTTATAGAAGGTAAAGCTTTTATCTCAGAGCAGGAAAGTCCATTACCTCTTAATTTATATTTGGTTGAGGAAGGTGATGACCTACAGAGATCTATGTAAATTTTCTACAAATGATTAATAAACATGAATTTATGGCCAAAATCAGTTTAAGCTATGTGCAAGAAACACCCCAAATGTGTTTTACCTGGATCTTCCTAGAATAAAGCAATTTAAAAACATTTTTTTTTCAATCTATTTCATTTTTAGTAATTTCATGATAGGGAATCTGTCAGTATGATCAACACTCCTAAGCCGTCTATATGGACATGCATGTTGAATAAAATGATACCTTGATATCTTATTCCAGAGAAATCCATGTTTTTCTTAATATGTAAATTAGCTGTTAAGATTTATGGGCCGGACATAGATCTCCCTGAGAATCTGCCTTGAGAGTTTTTTTTTAAATGAAAGGCGGCGTTACCAGTGGAAAACATGTGGATCAGGGAGCAAACTGTCAGACATTCCATGTCTCTCAATGGTAAAACCCACTTTAATTTCAAGTAAGCTCCGAAGGCAGATTCTTGGGGAGATCAGTGTCCAGCCCATAGACCTGAACAGCCAATTTACATATTAAGAAAAATGTGAATTACTCTGAAGTAAGACATTGAATCACATGTATCAAGGTGTCACTTTATCCAGCCCCCTATGACCTACATGCCCATATAGACAGCTTAGGAGGGTTGATCCTACGGAAAAATACTCTTTAAGAACCTATCCTTACCAAGCAAAGTTGGACAAAGTAAACACATCAAATTTTTGAAGTTTTTTTTTAGATCTATCACCTATATTAAGTTCCTAAAGCCCCCGTCACACTAACGAAATCTCTAGCGAGATCGCTGCTGAGTCACAAGTTTTGTGACGCAACAGCGACCTCAGCAGCGAGCTCGCTACGTTTGATACGTAGCAGCGACCAGGCCCCTGCTGTGAGATCGCTGGTCGTGTGGAAAAGGCCTGGACCATTTTTTGATTGTTGAGGTCCCGCTGGGTAGCATGCATCGGTGTGTTTGACACCTTACCAACGACCTCGTTGGCGACTCAGAACTGAGAAGTCGTCCCTCATCGAGGTCTGAATCGTCAGAGTAGCTGCTATGTGACAGGGTCCCAACGACATCGTTATACAGGTCGCTATGGGTTGCTGTATCGTTGCTGCGTCGTTGGGAAGATCTGACTGTTTGACATCTCACCAGCGACCACATAGCGACGCAGCAACGATCCCTGACAGGTCGTATCGTTGTCGGGATCGCTATAGCGTCGCTAAGTGTGACGGTACGTTTAGACCTATCTCGATGAGACAAGAATACAAATATGCGGCAGTGTACAAATAAAATCAATTGAGCAAGTTAAAGTTGTTTCACTACTTGACTACAGACGTAACTTGCCACACAATTGCACTGAAGCTAAACTAAAGCCAATTTGTATTTTCATTTTCGCCAATGCGCTACTCAAAAATGTGCTTATTGGATGTGTATTGCAGACATAGGAGAGTACTTTGGTAAAGTTCAGTTTTAGAGTGCAATCCCATTAGACAAGTTTTTAGTAGCTTGTAGGGGGTGAGTGAGGCAAATATCACCTTCATATTTTCTAAAGCCACATTTACAATTTATCTCAGCTTTTTTCCTCTGATTCCATTCCCTTCAGAGGATCCAATTTTCATTTTGGCTGCTGCACAGGCCAATGCTGTCTGTAATCTTTTTTTTTTCTTTTTGCATGGGAAACCTTGAGTGAATTTAATTTACTAGTGTGATTCTCATATCCTGTTTCAATCAAGTGTAAAACTGAACAGTAATGGGACCTTGCTCAGGAATTCTCCAAAAATCATAAGCATCGTTATTTCCAATCCAGGTCAAACTTTCAATGTATTCATCTTATGTACAAAAAAATCAATCAACCATCAGCCACAAAGAAACATGCATCTGATGCTCTTTGCTCATCTTAAAGCGTTTGGGGCTACAGAAATGAATAAGCCAGGTGAAAAGCTTCAGTGCTGACTTGAAATATTCAGAATTGATAGGAGAATGGTAGTGCCCCATCTCCAGCTGAAAGCCTGTGTCTCATCGTTATTCTTAGGACATAGAGAATTAGAGGAGAAAGCTATATCTCATACTTGATGGTTCCTGTAGCTCTTCTCTAACACATTACCGGTGTCTGATTTTAGCTTCATGTGCACAAGAGATGAGACATATCTGTTGTCATATATGGTAGTTACAAAGCTAATTATGTTTTATAGAAAAGAAGCGAGCTATACAGAATTCGTATTATGGTATGCATCCAAATTTAGCCACTTGTGTAAAGGTCTGAGGGACAAAGAGTGAAGAAAGGGTAAGGAGCTGTGTAGGACCATTCCCAAGCTTTAACTTTAAGGCCCCTATAGTGTACTGGAACATTTTCTATAATTTTTATGATCCCAAAACAAACCCAAAAATGGAAATAATACATATTTCTCTTCTTTTCTATTGCTAGGTTTATGGACGCAGGTTAATGGCAGTGGTATGTAGCTGCTACCTGCACATACCCGGCCAGCACTCTGGCAGATGTCCTTGATAAAGACCTCACGTAGGTCAAAATATTGGATGTTATCTGTTCCTTATCCATGATGCCAGATCTGATAATAAATCCGATTTTTTTGCAAGCAATTTGCGTCGGTGGTGAGGTTTTCTATATACTCAGCTGTTATCTCTCCCGATTCTCCATTTAGATGCAGGCTTGGCTTGTCTGATAGGAAGAGAGCATCGGCTTATTTCCAGTCAGACAGAACAAAGGGATCCAAAATTTAAATTCAAACTGCCAAATCTGAAATGATCTGTTGGGGGCGAGTCAGGAGACTACTAAGCACATTAGGTAGTTGGCCAGTCCCACTGAAATTACTCTACTGTTTGGGGGCCATTACTGAAAATATGATGACCAGCAGCAAGTTTTCAAGACTACTTAAGTTAACATGATTTAAGTAGTCTTGGTAGTATTGGTCATCATCTTTTCAATTCATTTTTAAAAGTTATGAATAACATAAAACTCTCATTTTTTTGTTTTTATAGATGGGTAAATTTTTTTTTATCAATAACTATATACAGTATATATCTCTGGGCTGCCATAACCTAAGCCTTTTGGTGAAACAACAGCTACAGCTATGGTGGAGGGACAATACTTGATCTAGTCTGTTTTGTATGACCTCTCAGTTTTCATCTGTGTCAGTGATCTTCCTGTTCTACCATAACCTCAATCTTTTTGGTGAAACAACAGCTGCAGCTATGGTGGAGGGACAACAGCTGGTACTGTGTTAACTGTGGGATTGGTTGATTGGCGTAGTAGTTCATGTAGTCTATATCGCATGACCTCTTAGTTTTCATCTGTGTCAGTGATCTTCCTGTTCTATCATAGCCTAAGTCTTTTTGGTAAAACAGCAACAGCTGCAGCTATGGTGGAGGGACAGTACTTGAGCTAGTCTGTATTATATGACCTCTCAGTTTTCATCTGTGTCAGTAATCTTCCTGTTCTACCATAGCTTCAATCTTTTTGGTGAAACAAAAACAGCTGCAGCTATGGTGAAGGGACAATAGCTGACACTGTGTTAACTATTACAGTTGGTTGATTTGCGTAGTAGTTCATCTAGTCTGTATTGTATGACGTCTCAGTTTTCATCTTTGTCAGTGTTCTTCCTGAAATCCTCCATGTTGTGTTGATGCAGATAATGGTTTCTCTATGTCCCAAGTGAAACAGTTCATTCTCCCACATTGTCTGAGTGCTGAATAATACTACTGAAAGCTGAAATCTGCAACAAGTCTCATGGGATTTACATAATACAGAGCATGTTTTATTCATTAAAATTGGAAGAAAAAGTCCATACCCTGTCCCTGACTAAATACCTTATTTATCCAATTTTGGCCAGAGTCATAGTTCTAAATTAGACTGTGCCTTAATATAATATGGCAAACCCATTTACTAAATTAAAACTAATAAAAATAAATATTTACAATGTGATAATAAAGATATAGCTGAATAAAAAGGATTCAGGGTAAAATTAATATTCTGAGCTTACCTGACAATAAACACATAACTCCTAATATTAACACCATGAAACCCCAAACTTAGGGTATAATAAAGGTACCACATTCTTCTTCATTTTACCTCCTTTTTTTAATGGAATTCCAAGCAGAGAACATATATTAAGGTATTTGATATCTTGTAAATTTAACCACATCCTATTTTGATATGCAACCTCAAACATAAAATTACAGGAATAAAATTACAGACAAATCTAGCAGAAGTAGACCGGATACTCAATAAAGCAACCAAGACAGACAATTTATATCAAACCTTAGTGGGTTTATTCACCTGAAATAACACTGATATATTGACTGCTTTCATGAAATAATACACCATTCATGCGGTTTTAGATCTGAAAAAATGAATTATGTTTTACAGTGAAATGTATTTACCAGTAATATACTTTCGTCAGTGAAATTTTACTAAGATGGTTAAAAAAAGGCAAAACTCAGCAGCACGCTTCTATCAGCTTAAATGGCTCTGTCTCTGAATCCTAAAGGTGCTCATGAGGACAGACGCATACAGCTGTTCCTCTATATTGTCTAGGTGGTAATTATGTTTATGATGAATCTATCTGACAATTAAAAGGAATGAACTTTAGATGCTGATTGACATCATGGGAAAATGAGCAGTCTGAAACAAGGCAGGAGTCAGCAGTGAAATACTGCTGAGAGATGGATTTTTCTCCCTTTTTTATATGTGCTGTAAAAAAAATTAATAACTTTACTTGGGTGGCAAATAATGTTATATAAGGCAATCCTATCCTTTGAGGAAATCAATCTGTGATTATAGGGGGAAGGATATTACCTGCAACCTCTCGGTGACCCGACAATTTAGCTACTGTATTACAACCGAAAAAGTTAACGTAGCAGGATTGCCATGTCTGCGTTGCGCTCTTACACCTTTCATGATCTCAGCGGTTAACATCAGTGCCTACAATTACAGTGATTCCACAGTACATCTGAGAAATTACTTCCACTACTTCCTAAAGTTAACCTTTACTCTTAGTAGTATTATATTGTGTTTAGTTGGCTATGTTACTATATATTGCCATTGTTTTAAGTTGGTAGTCCCTGATGTATAAAGGCTAGAGCCCAAAATTTAAAGAGGACCTGTCACCAGGTCAACATTTGGCAGTTTTTACAGTTTTTTAGTCTTTGCAAAGGGGCATGGATAACAGGTCAATTATGCAAAGAAAACTAAAGACACAACCCCGAGAAGATCCTGTGAGCAATGTCCCCTTAGACCATAAAAATTAGCACTGAGTAAAAAGGTCCATATATCTCGAGCCATATGGCGAAATTGGAAAAAAAAAAAAAAGATCACTCAGGGGAGCAGTTGGGAATAAAATCAGAGCAAAAACTGGCTAATTTTGACTAGGTCCTCTTTAAAGGCCCTTTTACACAGACTGTTGATCTACAGAATAAATGTTAATATTAATTCCTGATTATTTTCCCGTAAAAAACTCCCAAGAAATCAGCAAACATACGGTCAAACTTGTTTGTACATGTCTTGCAACTTCTTTTGGACATAAAATAATCAGTTGTCAGCAGCACATCTCCTAGTGTAAACAGGGGTGTGCTGCTGACTACTCGAGTAAACAGTGGGGTGCTGCTGACTACTCGAATAAACAGTGGGGTGCTGCTGACTACTCGAGTAAACAGTGGGGTGCTGCTGACTACTCGAGTAAACAGTGGAGTGCTGCTGACTACTCGAGCAAACAGTGGTGTGCTGCTGACTACTCGAGTAATCAGTGATGTGCTGCTGACTACTCGAGTAAATAGGGGTGAGAGGCTGACACCTCGAGCAAACAGAGGTGTGCTGCTGACTACTCGAGTAAACAGTGGGGTGCTGCTGACTACTCGAGTAAACAGTGGGGTGCTGCTGACTACTCGAGTAAACAGTGGGGTGCTGCTGACTACTCGAGTAAACAGTGGGGTGCTGCTGACTACTCGAGCAAACAGTGGTGTGCTGCTGACTACTCGAGTAATCAGTGATGTGCTGCTGACTACTCAAGTAAATAAGGGTGAGAGGCTGACACCTCGAGTAAACAGTGGTGTGCTGCTGACACCTCGAGTAAACAGTGGTGTGCTGCTGACTACTCGAGTAAACAGAGGTGTGCTGCTGACACCTCGAGTAAACGGTGGTGTGCTGCTGACACCTCGAGTAAACAGAGGTGTGCTGCTGACTACTAGAGTAAACGGTGGTGTGCTGCTGACACCTCGAGTAAACAGAGGTGTGCTGCTGACTACTAGAGTAAACGGTGGTGTGCTGCAGACTACTCGAGTAAACAGAGGTGTGCTGCTGACTACTAGAGTAAACAGTGGTGTGCTGCTGACTACTCGAGTAAACAGTGGTGTGCTGCTGACTACTAGAGTAAACAGTGGTGTGCTGCTGACTACTCGAGTAAACAGAGGTGTGCTGCTGACTTCTCGAATAAACAGAGGTGTGCTGCTGACTACTCGAGTAAACAAAGGTGTGCTGCTGACTACTCGAATAAACAGAGGTGTGCTGCTGACTACTCGAGTAAACAGTGGGGTGCTGCTGACTACTCGAGTAAACAGTGGTGTGCTGCTGACTTCTCGAATAAACAGAGGTGTGCTGCTGACTACTCGAGTAAACAGAGGTGTGCTACTGACTACTCGAATAAACAGAGGTGTGCTGCTGACTACTCGAGGAAACAGTGGGGTGCTGCTGACACCTCGAGTAAACAGGGGTGTGCTGCTGACTACTCGAGTAAACAGTGGTGTGCTGCTGACACCTCAAGTAAATAGGGGTGAGATGCTGGCACCTTGAGTAAATAGGGGTGAGATGCTGACACCACTAGTAAACAGTGGTGTGCTGCTGACACCTCGAGTAAGCAGTGGTGTCCTGCTGACTACTCGAGTAAATAGGGGTGACATGCTGGCACCTCGAGTAAACAGGGGTGTGGTGCTGACATCTCGAGTAAACAGGAGTGTACTGCTGACACCTCGAGTAAACAGGGGTGTGCTGCTGACACCTCGAATAAACAGAGGTGTGCTGCTGACACCTCGAGAAAACAGGGGTGTGCTGCTGACACCTCAAATAAACATGGGTGTGCTGCTGACTACTCGAGTAATAGGGGTGAGATGCTGGCACCTCGAGTAAATAGGGGTGAGAGGCTGACACCTCGAGTAAACAGGGGTGTGCTGCTGACACCTTGCGTAAACAGGGGTGTGCTGCTGACACCTCGAGTAAACAGGGGTGTGCTGCTGACACCTCGAGTAAACAGGGGTGTGCTGCTGACACCTTGCGTAAACAGGGGTGTGCTGCTGACACCTCGAATAAACAGAGGTGTGTTGCTGACACCTCGAGCAAATAGGGGTGAGATGCTGACCCCTCAAGTAAACAGAGGTATGCTGCTGACACCTCGAGTAAACAGGGGTGTGCTACTGACACCTCGAGTAAACAGGGGTGTGCTGCTGACACCTCGAGTAAACAGGGGTGTGCTGCTGACACCTCGAGTAAACAGTGGTGTGCTGCTGACACCTCGAGTAAACAGTGGTGTGCTGCTGACACCTCGAGTAAACAGGGGTGTGCTGCTGACACCTCGAGTAAACAGGGGTGTGCTGCTGACACCTCGAATAAAAAGGGGTGTGCTGCTGACACCTCGAGTAAACAGGGGTGTGCTGCTGACACCTCGAGTAAACAGGGGTGTGCTGCTGACACCTCGAATAAACAGAGATGTGCTGCTGACACCTCGAATAAACAGAGGTGTGCTGCTGACACCTTGAGTAAACAGGGGTGTGCTGCTGACACCTCAGATAAACAGGGGTGTGCTGCTGACACCTCGAGTAAACAGGGGTGTGCTGCTGACACCTCGAGTAAACAGGGGTGTGCTGCTGACACCTCGAGTAAACAGGGGTGTGCTGCTGACACCTCGAGTAAACAGTGGTGTGCTGCTGACACCTCGAGTAAACAAGGGCGTGCTGCTGACACCTCGAGTAAACGGGTGTGCTGCTGACACCTCGAATAAAAAGGGGTGTGCTGCTGACACCTCGAGTAAACAGGGGTGTGCTGCTGACACCTCGAGTAAACAGGGGTGTGCTGCTGACACCTCGAATAAACAGAGGTGTGCTGCTGACACCTTGAATAAACAGGGGTGTGCTGCTGACACCTCGAGTAAACAGGGGTGTGCTGCTGACACCTCGAATAAACAGAGGTGTGCTGCTGACACCTCGAGTAAACAGGGGTGTGCTGCTGACACCTCGAGTAAACAGTGGTGTGCTGCTGACACCTCGAGTAAACAGGGGTGTGCTGCTGACACCTCGAGTAAACGGGTGTGCTGCTGACACCTCGAATAAAAAGGGGTGTGCTGCTGACACCTCGAGTAAACAGGGGTGTGCTGCTGACACCTCGAGTAAACAGGGGTGTGCTGCTGATACCTCGAGTAAACAGGGGTGTGCTGCTGAAACCTCGAGTAAACAGGGGTGTGCTGCTGACACCTCGAATAAACAGAGGTGTGCTGCTGACACCTTGAGTAAACAGGAGTGTGCTGCTGACACCTCAAATAAACAGGGGTGTGCTGCTGACACCTCACGTAAACAGGGGTGTGCTGCTGATACCTCAAATAAACAGGGATGTGCTGCTGACACCTCGAGTAAACAGGGGTGTGCTGCTGACACCTCGAGTAAACAGGGGTGTGCTGCTGACACCTCGAGTAAACGGGTGTGCTGCTGACACCTCGAGTAAACAGGGGTGTGCTGCTGACACCTCGAGTAAACAGGGGTGTGCTGCTGACACCTCGAATAAACAGGGGTGTGCTGCTGACACCTCGAGTAAACAGGGGTGTGCTGCTGACACCTCGAGTAAACAGTGGTGTGCTGCTGACACCTCGAGTAAACAGGGGTGTGCTGCTGACACCTCGAGTAAACGGGTGTGCTGCTGACACCTCGAATAAAAAGGGGTGTGCTGCTGACACCTCGAATAAACAGAGGTGTGCTGCTGACACCTCAAATAAACAGGGATGTGCTGCTGACTACTCGAGTAAACAGGGGTGTGCAGCTGACACCTCGAGTAAACAGGGGTGTGCTGCTGACATCTCGAGTAAACAGGGGTGTGCTGCTGACACCTCGAGTAAACAGGGGTGTGCTGCTGACACCTCGAGTAAACAGGGGTGTGCTGCTGACACCTCGAGTAAACAGGGGTGTGCTGCTGACACCTCGAATAAACAGGGGTGTGCTGCTGACACCTCGAGTAAACAGGGGTGTGCTGCTGACACCTCGAGTAAACAGGGGTGTGCTGCTGACACCTCGAGTAAACAGGAGTGTGCTGCTGACACCTCGAGTAAACGGGTGTGCTGCTGACACCTCGAATAAAAAGGGGTGTGCTGCTGACACCTCGAGTAAACAGGGGTGTGCTGCTGATACCTCGAGTAAACAGCGGTGTGCTGCTGACACCTCGAATAAACAGAGGTGTGCTGCTGACACCTCAAATAAACAGGGATGTGCTGCTGACACCTCGAGTAAACAGGGGTGTGCAGCTGACACCTCGAGTATACAGGGGTGTGCTGCTGACACCTCGAGTAAACAGGGGTGTGCTGCTGACACCTCGAGTAAACAGGGGTGTGCTGCTGACACCTCGAGTAAACAGTGGTGTGCTGCTGACACCTCGAGTAAACAGGTGTGTGCTGCTGACACCTCGAGTAAACAGGGGTGTGCTGCTGACACCTCGAGTAAACAGGGGTGTGCTGCTGACACCTCGAATAAACAGGGGTGTGCTGCTGACACCTCGAGTAAACAGTGGTGTGCTGCTGACACCTCGAGTAAACAGGGGTGTGCTGCTGACACCTCGAGTAAACAGGGGTGTGCTGCTGACACCTCGAGTAAACAGGGGTGTGCTGCTGATACCTCGAGTAAACAGGGGTGTGCTGCTGACACCTCGAATAAACAGAGGTGTGCTGCTGACACCTCAAATAAACAGGGGTGTGCAGCTGACACCTCGAGTAAACAGGGGTGTGCAGCTGACACCTCGAGTAAACAGGGGTGTGCTGCTGACACCTCGAGTAAACAGGGGTGTGCTGCTGACACCTCGAGTAAACAGGGGTGTGCTGCTTACATATCATGTAAATAGGGATGTGCTGCTGACAGTAATGCAAACTGAATGTCTGGACATCTAATATTGAGGACCAGTCCAAATGATAAGTCATCAGTATTAGATTGATGGGGATCCATCACCTGGCTTCCCAACTGATCTGCTAATATTAGCTGCGGTGATGGGCTAATATAGACACTAAACAGAGCTCAACAGCACAGTTTAATTCATTCTCTTGAACAGTAGCTGATCTGCAATGCTAGACATTTAACAGAGCTCCGATGTTGATCTCCCTTCAATGTTTACGACCCGCCATTACCAGATCTGATGATAGCTGATCAGGTTGGGCTGCCAGGAGTCTAGTCCCCAAGATCTAATATATAAAATATAATATAAAAGACCTTTTCTTTGACTAGGTCAACAATATTAGATGAGCAGACAACCCCTTCAAGAAATGGAAGACATTTTTTTACTGTGTGTTGACGTGTACAAGATTAAAGGGGTTGTCCACTACTCAGACAGCCCCGTCTCAATCTTTCTGTAGCCCCCTTATAAAATAATAACAGCTATACTCACCTCTAACTTTCTCCTGATGTCTGATTAGTCGAAATCCTGGGGAAGTGAAATGGTCGCTGATTGACTGCAGGGCTCACATGACATAATAATGTCACATGAGCCTTGGGAGATCCAGTGCCAACACTGCTGGAACGGCGGCTGTGATTGAGAAGGGGCTGTCAGAGTAGTGGACCACCCCTTTAAGGCAAATGATAACCATAAATGTCCTATTTAATTAACCTTTATGTATACATTTCTATATTTATTTATTTTACTCATTTATATAGCGCCATTAATTCCACAGTGCTTTACAGACATCATCGGCACTATCCCCATTGGGGCGCACAATCTAGATTCCCTACCAGTATGTATATGGTTTTATATTCAAAAATGGAGTCTGCTTCATTGGCGAACTTATCTACTGTCCCTCCTGCGCTTTAAAAACATGATTATAGGTAGATACTAAACATTTACAGCTGAGATAGATACAATCACTGTGTAGGCTGCAATGACTACAAGGTCGGATATAGATAAATATAATCTTTTCACAGCTCTGCAGGATAATTCATTGTTATATAATTAGAAGAAAATGATTGATGTTTCCACCTGAGATGAGATTTTCCATTTATAAATATTTTCCTTTTATAATAAATTTTCATACAAAAATACCTGATTACTGTTTCACAATGACAGGTGGAAGGTACACTTAAGCATATCTGTTGTCATTTCATAGATTTCTGTACATTACACCTGTCATGCAGATAAAAAAGACCGTGTATTTAATAGAATTTGGCAAGTCTTTTAACTCATAGCATGGCATGTTACTGAGTCTATTTAGGAAAATCAGCATTTACACTAAATACCATATCAGGGTAATGCCGATGTCCATGGATCTCGGTCTGATCACAGATC
The DNA here is from genome assembly GCF_046119375.1 of Phyllobates terribilis. Classification (NCBI taxonomy): domain Eukaryota; kingdom Metazoa; phylum Chordata; class Amphibia; order Anura; family Dendrobatidae; genus Phyllobates; species Phyllobates terribilis. The sequence continues at coordinate 434,195,598 of NW_027362761.1, forward strand.
GCAATGCACGGACTGACAGCAAGTCTCCCGACCCGAGCATGACAGCTTGATATATTTCTATGAGGCTGTCACGCTCAGGTCAGGAGCCAGTCTATGCATTGTGGTCCATGATCGCACCAAGATCCATGGATGTCTGCATAAGCTCTTAAAGTGGAAACGGTTGTATAAATGAAGGAATAGAATATACATTTGTGAAAACAGATCATTTCACTTTCCTTTACCATTTTAACTACATGCTTGGCAACTATTAAAACTCTGTATTATGTCTCTGTATAATCTCCAGGTGGTATACAACCCTGTAGGGTACTATGGACAGTTTCCACACGAAGCAAACCTAAGCTTTTTTTTTATTCTCTGTAGAAAACCATATTACAGAGAATGTCTATCTTTAGCTCTAGCATGTACAGAAGATCTTAATGTGGCCATACATATTAGATATATTTAAGAAGAACCTGGGACTGGTAAACCATCTCCATCTAACATGTTTGCAATGTCTTGACTTTCCCTGATGGCGAAAATGGAGGTAAAGGAGGGTTGGGCATGTTTAATTTCAACATGCACAATCCTTTTAAATTTCAACCTTCCTAGTCCTTTTTCTCTCACCTTAGATAAGGTGCTGCCATACCTGTCTGGTTGTGGCTTACTCTCCGTTCTCCATTGAGGATACATGAAAGCTTGGTTAAAATAGTATTTAGATCGATATTGGGAAGAATGACTGTGTAGCTGACAGCTGTTTGATGTCTAAGACAAGTTTAACTCTCATTCTAATTGATATGAAAGAAAATATAATGGAAATGCATAGATAAATTCATCAATTTCAAACAAAAATGAAATATTTCTTGCTCAATGGTACTTTTCAATTAACCTTTCAGCCGTACTACCGTAATAAGGAGATTATGTAGCACACTGTAGCCAGCAAGCATTGATAATAGTAACAATTCACATTGTGTCTCAATATTCTGATTATTATTGTCAAAATGGCAAATAAATGTTGAATTCCCGAATTTTCGTCTAATTGCAGCAGGTGGACACATTGACGGCCCAAGCAGATTATGGATTACGATTTAATATTTTTGGCTATTGAAATACAACTGAATAGACACTAAGCTGTTTATATCCCCCCCACTACAAAAAAGGGATTGTTAAAAAGAAAACACCAACCAAGTCTGATGTCTAAATGAAGTAATCTCCAAAAGAAAAGAAAAGATTATATTTGTTAAACTGTAGAAAAAAAAAACAGTAGATAATATGTCTTTGTTCGCAATATTGCATAAAGGAGATTAAAGACGGGAAACAAGCTGCTTAAACACTGTAAACTAATTAGTCCGACGAATTGTTTTCCCGAGGTTCATGAGATATGAAATATTGGCACCAGTGCATGAAATACACTCTGCCTCACTGCTTTTTTCAATTTATTTTTCTGTTACTGTCATATGTGCACATAAAAGAGAACAGTCAAAATGAAAAGATGTTTGAGAAGGAGACCAAAATACGGCATTCTCGATGGCTACCGCACATTGTCATCTCCAGCCTCTTGTGCGAGTGTAGCATACCTGAATGGCGTGTAGCTTTCCGATCGTCAGCTGTATACTGAGCACTAAACATGGCTATCTGCCTCTCACAAGCTGGATTCTGATGATGTTTGCAAGTTCCGCTGCTGATGGTCGCTGGCAGGCAGGAGACACCACTTCTTAGACATACATCTAATTAGCGCTCCTGCCTTTAGGAACTCATTTAGTTTTTGTTTGCAACTAACAGACATTTGATAAAGACTTTAATACACTTGAGGTTCAGTGTCAGTTTCCAGATCAAACCCTGGCGTTAACATGTCTATGCATTGACAGATCCCTATTAACAGGGTTATCTCAGGCAGCTAGTGGATTTGATTGTTTTCATCAACATTTTTTCTTGTTAAACAATTTTCTGAAAGTTCTCTAAATGAAAAAACAATTGTTATTTTTTACTACGTCCAATCAATAGCCTCAGTAGTCACATGCCGTAAATGCAAGTGTCACCACTCTGTCCAGTTATTGATTGCGGTAGCCAAGTAAATAATGTCCGACACGTGATCACTGTGGGAGCTGCTGGAACAGTTTTGTAGGCAGTCGACAGGCGCATAACTGTAAAGACTTATTTTTGCCTATTCGGCCATAGGACTTTTTTCCCCTCCACTGTGGCAGTGAAGCACTAGAGAGAATCTGATGGGAGAACTGATCCCAAAAGTTTGCTCCGGGATCATTTTACGTTCATCTGACACATCAGTTGTTGTAATGGACCCTGCAAAGAATCAGATCAGAAAATACGACATATTGCGTTTTTTGATCGGGCTACAGTAGAAATTAGCCTGATGACAACGGATGCCATTTTTGCATTAGTTGTCATCAGTTGAAGCACAAGAAAACTTATCCTCATGGCACAGATATATGAAAACCTGGCCTTATTTTTCACTTTACAACATTTCATGCTCTTAGGGAATGTTCAGAAAGTCTTGGACAATCCCTTTAAATATCTATTCCAGGAGACCCACAGCAGTTTGCAGTCAAGGATATAGAATTTCTTTTTGATGATAATATCAGGTTTTGCATAAAAAAATAATTGCAGTAATTAAATATTGCTTTTATTATGCTAAAGTGCCATAATTCAGTACATGGTAGTACAGTTTCTGACATTTATTTATCCAGATCTTTCTACTTACTGTAGACGAAAAAAATATTTGCTCATTGTAAAAGCAGCCATTAGTGGATTTGAGTGGAGCAAGAGGTACTATACGTAAAGGTGTCCACCAAGACTGAATTGTGAAGGTCATGTAAAGATCTCAAGTTAGATAGTTTCTAGAGAATCTGTTTGAGGTGAATTGAATTTGTATCAAATTTTACAAAAGATTTGGATTCTCTATAATTTTGCTGAAACGGTCAACAGCCTATCTATCTATCTATCTATCTATCTATCTATCTATCTATCTATCTATCGGGGCAGCCCTCTGTCTGATGCTCCACACGTCCTTTTCGGCTTTAACATCATCTTTGCTTGGCATCAGACTTCCAGCACCTCGTAGGTCTTAGACTTTATGAAGTGTGAGGTTATTATGCATGTGATGACATCATGATATTATGATGCGCATCCCCCCAATCCTAATCAAAGTCTAGGGTAGCGTCTGAGGCCTACTTGATGGCCAGCTTCTGGTGCCAAGTGAAGATGATGGAAGATTTGAAGAGAATGCTGAGGACCAGATGCAATTCTTTGTCAAAAGGACAGGTGAGCCGCTAGATGAGTACATTTTTACTTTTCACATGCAATGTTTTTTGTTCTCTAGGGTCTCTTGTGACCATAGAGCATAAAAAGTCACATTCAATTTGCTTCGAATAACTTCGATGCATAGAGAATTTTCAGGTCAAATTCAAGTGAACTGCTGAATTTTTCGTCAGATTTGCTCATTACTAGTGGTTGCCCCCTACTCTTTTTAGCTTTTCTATCTAGATATGGCAGAGCTATTGGGCTATGTGGCACTCCTTATGAGCCTTGTGACATAGGCAATTTGAGGGGGTTTAATGGCTCATCCATCATCCTCCCACCTCCTACAGTATATACCAACCACTTGCTTCTATGACAGGTATGTTTTCTATTACAAGACCTTATTATATGAAATGATTTTCAGCATTTGTTTTTTTCATTCAAAGCCTAATTGATAGAAATAGATATGCCCTTTGATTCTGCTCAGCTTGCTCTGCATTACGTCTTGCCGTCCAGATGTTAGCAAAATCATTAGTCCGTTTCCATCTCTGTTTTATTTGACTGCAGTATGTTCCTGCTCACATTCATACATTTATCTATCTATCATCAGTAGAATGCTTTTGTTATTTTCACATTTGCACATAAGTCCATGAAGTAGTTAATAAAATATTCTCACTCCTTGTGTTCAGATGAGGATTTTCAATTGGACCTCGAGATTATAAATTAATGATTTGATTTTGTAAAGATCAGAACATGAGCCAGAAGTGACATGTGTTGTTACTTAACAATAAGAACGCAGGAACAAAGAGTTCATAATCTTCTAATCTGCAAACCATTACAAGACTCTCTGAAATACTTAAGGTCACTCAAAACAGAAAGTGCCATACTTGTCTATATTTGATGGGATGACATTTTCTGCAAAGGGAGTTTATGTCTACATTAGACTGGATTTACACTTTCTGCAGTCATTACAACAGATCACAGTTTTTCCAAAAGACATACAGTATCACAAGTAGACATGAGCAAAATGAATTAACAAATTTGTTACAAATCTCCTTAAAAATTTGTATTAGCCAGTATCCAAAATACTGATTATTCATTTAGCGCAAATCTAGCAAAATGGTGGTCTGCTGGCTGCTATTGTGCTGGATTCTTTATAGGGAGTTAAAAGAGTTCTCTATAGGAGTTAAAAAAAAAGTTTATATTTACTTGTCCTAGACCTGTCTTAGCTCCTTGTTGGGTTGTCCATTCACTCCTTCCGGGCACACTTCACTCTTTAGATCTTCCGACACTACACCCCACACAAACATATTGGACACGGTGCATGTTAAATACATGTATCGCGCCCCACATGACCCCATGAGGGAACTAAAAAGAACTAACAAATGATCGGAAGGAGTGAGTGGGTAACCCAACGGGAAGCTGTAGCAGCAGGACAAGTGAGGGGCAGTCATAAAACAGGTAAGTGTTTTATTATTTTTTAATCTGTCTTTAGCCTATCTTTTAATTATCATTTGAGGATTGGAAAGACGTGGGAGCATAATAAATGTCTTTTGTTGACAATTTTAATTTGAACAAATTTTATTTGCAGTGAATTGAATTTGCTAGCTAATTCATGAATTCCAAGAAATGTGCTCATCTTTTATAAATTATGAGAGCAAGAGTTCTGACAGCTATTACTGACACACCCCCTACAAACATGCAGACTGTTCTGAATATGCATGTAAACTGGGGAGATGGGACTAAGCTGCTGTCAGACACTTCTGGCAGTGACCTATCTATTGTGAGAATCATAGAATGGTAGAGTTGGAAGGGACCTTTAGGGTCATCATGTCCAACCCCCTGCTCAATGCAGGTTTCACTGAACCATCTCAGACACATGTCTGTCCAGCCTCTGTTTGAAGACTTCCATTGAAGGAGAACGCACCACTTCTCGTTGCAGCCTGTTCCACTCATTGATCACCCTAACTGTCAAAAAGTTTTTTCTAATATCTAATCTGTATCTTCTTTCTTTGTTTCATTCCACTGCTCGTAGTGTTTCCATGTGCAAATGAGAATAAGAATGATCCCTGTACACTGTGAAATCCCTTCAGATATTTGTAGACAGCTAATAAGTCTCCTCTTAGCCTTCTTTTTTGCAAGCTGAACATTCCCAGATCCTTTAACCGTTCCTCATAGGACATGCTGAACTATATTGTTCCCATTCAGAAGATCAATTGGGGAGAAGCTGGGGGCCCACAACCTTATTAGATAGTTTCAAGTCCCTGGTCAACTGACTTTGCACTCGTTTATTTTCAGTGCAAGTGTTTTTTTTAAGCACTGGATTTCATCAGCCTGTCACCATTTTGCTGGATTCTTATGAGGCCTAGGAAGTGATTATACACTTACTCCTCAACTGTCCTGCTACCACAGCTCCCTGTCCGATCCTCCACTTGCTTTGCATCAGTTTTTAGATTGATCTTCTGTTTGGTCTTCACATCAGTCTTTGGTTTGGTCATCAGTCCAGATCTTCTGGCACTGACTAGGCTTATCACTGTAACATTGGGTGCAATGCACATCATTGACTTCAGCGCCCAATGCGGCCACATTAAGCCAAATAAGCTCTGGAAAAACTGACTGAAGAGAAGACTGATCTAAAGATTGATCTGAAGGACCAATGGGGAGCTTCAGTGGTAGAACAGGTTAGGGGCATGTCTAGGATAGGTGAGTATAATCTTTTTTATGTTGACCCCTATTGTGCTATAGCAGGAGACATTAGGAATTACAAAGTGTCACACTGACGTCTGCTCAAGTTGAAGTGATAAAAATGCTTTGTATAGAAATTAGGTACTAGCGATTTTGCTTGGAAGAATATTGCACAAAACAGTAATGCAATGGTTTATACTCCAGTGATCAGACATCTAGGTGACCATGTTGAATTCATTCCAAGATTTTCTGCCATTTTATAATGTGCCAGAATAACAAAAGCTCTTATTATTATTTATGGAAGAAAATATACTTTCGCATTGAGCCAGAGATTTAACTTATGGCTGCACTAAAACTCAAAATGTCATAAACTATGGAGAAATATTATGCATGACACAAGCTGGGTTATTTTATGGTATGTGGCGTGTTTTACTATAGATGTATTGTCAAGATCTTGTCACAGGGCTCCGATGGTGAATAAACAATGAACTATAACAGACATATTGTAATGCTCGATGCAAGCAGCCTTTTATGCTAATTCAGCATATAGTCTGCACTGAAAACTATGGTTTTCAATCTTCATGGTGGATAGTTTTGTTGTACTTTTGGTGTTTTGTTTAAAATAATTTAGCGTTCAGTAGCCATAAACCTCATTCTCAATGGTTAATATATAGTTCATGAACCCAGTACAAAAGAAAAGCGCATTGCTTGGGATTTGTGTTTCTGTTGTAATGAGTTTGGTTATTATGCCTAGACGGAGAATACTGGAATATATAATCATTTAAGCTGTTCTTACATCGATATCACATTCAGTAGGAATTGGATGTGTGTGACTGCAATTACTGTATGCTGATACTGCCTCTCTTTGAATTAAAAGGGATCTCCTCCTTTACGAAGCACCACCCGCTTGTTGGTGCCGCCCTCCTCAGAGGCTGATGTCTAAAAAATGGCTTTAGGTTGAGGAGTATTTGTCCAGACCTGTCTATCAGGCTTCTCCAATAGAAAATCTGCTTTCCAATGTGGTGCACTTATAAATTGGAGGAGGTTGATGCACAGATCTGGTCACATACTCCTCAGTCCTCTGACATTGGAAAGCTGTGCAGTTTGTGAAGAAAGCTTCACATAGAAGATCATCATCTAATACCTATTAATTAGTAAGAAGTGTAACACAAATAATATCCTCAATACATTTTTTAAAATTTGAAGTGAATAAATAAATCAATTTTGGACCAAATCAAGCCAGACATGTCACTCGATGCAAGGATCACCAAGCTTGCCTGCTTTGGAAACATCATACGAAGAGTGCAATCCCTCGAGAAAGGACATCATGGTTGGAAGAATTGAAGGAACAAAGTGAAGAGGAAGACCAGCAACCTGATGCCTTGTTACCATCAAAATAATTGTGGAGAAGACTCTGGTGGACATATCTAGGCTTGCACAAGATCAATCTTCCTACAGATTCATTCATCAAGATGCAATGGCTCAAAATTGAAAATATTTCAAAATTAGGTTGTTTCATTAAGAAAATTCAAGAAACATCTTGCTCCCACGATCAAAAAAATTGGATCTGTTGGATGGTGGGAGCTGGATCTTTCATCGATTTTCAACCTCTTCGATTCTAGCTAGGGCCACTTTTATCTATTCTCTGGCCTTTGTCGTTTTTGGAGTATAGTATGAAGTAGGACTAAAGCAGAAACCCCACATAAGCACAGAGAATTAATCTTGGATTTTCTTAGTCCATTAATACATCTTGGATTAGTCTGGCTTGGTTTTGGTATCAATTTTCACACATGCCCCTTTACTTTAAAATGATTAAAGCCGCTCTGTAAAATACTCAGCTATTGTTTCTGCTTCTCATCATACTGATTTAGGATTTACAGCAATTCAGTTTCATCATTTTTTTTTTTACCTGTGATTTAGAAGACTAGCACTATATGTTTTATGTCTCTTGGTTGGAGCGCTGCAGAAAATGTAATAAAAAAATAATGACATGTTGGTAAAAAATGACAGGTTCATACTTTGCTACCTACTATTGTGTGGTTTAACGGTAGCACTTTTGCTGTGGCTACATTACAGTGTGACATATGTAATGGAAAACCTAGTAATTCTCAGTGATGTATTGCCTGGAAGATACATATTTTGTGATTCAGCTTGTCAATAAAAAGCTGACATCACATTTTATTAATAAAACGATGACTAATGAAATATGAGGCACTCTACTTAAGAAAGCAAATGAAGGAGTCAACTTCTTGCTTTCTCAAAAAATAATTAGCTACTGAGGGACTTTTATAGATGCTATGCGGAAAGTTTTGTAAGTCAGATTGCTTTATAAGAATTGATCAGGGCTTGTTGTAAAATTACCATACACTCTCACTATAATATTTTACAACTTTGCTGCCCTATACATTTTCATTACAATTGCATCTTTTGATATTTTACATAGAATTTATAGGTTGTTTGAGTCTAACAAATGTGATGCCGTTAAACAGTCCTGAGTTAAATGCTTTATTTTAAGATGCCATATTTCTTTCCCGGACATTGGTGTAGATACAGTATCTTCTGAATTTACAGAACATTTTATGGCTAATCCCGCAGGCTGACCCCTGGAAGGAAATCCTTATTAGACTTTGTTGCTGCTCATTATGCGGCATTAGCTGAACAGATCAATGTGAGAAGTCTTTTCCAGTAGAGGAGGAGTTAATTAGACTTTGCAAGCGATTCCTAGCATATTCTGAAAATGCAAAATAGCTATGTGAATCCTCTGTGTATGATTTCTTTCATTTCATGGCAGACTGTTCTATGTTTTGGCACCAAATAATAGGTAAAGTGTAATCATTTGGGTGGAGGTAGTTCCAAGTGATTAGTATGCCTTTTTTTATCTAGTGTTCAGATAAACGGCAGATAATCCTATAAAAAGATCATTTTAGAAATAGCCACCATTACAACGACCATGTATGCTACAATGTTGGTACAATAGGAGGGTGTAGATAAAGTATAGATAATTATTTAGAGATAGTATAATATATTAGGGAAATGGCTTTCCGTCAGACTGGAGTACATGGGCGCAGCTGATAAAATTACTCCGATGCCTTCCTGTAAAACTATGAGGCTACTTTCTATCACTCATTCGTGTCTATTTTTCCATCCTTGCATAAGGGACTATTTTTCTCTCATGTTCCATCCATCATTTTTTCATCTGTTTTTTAAAAATTCTGAATAGAGTTTGATTAGCATTTGATCAAAGTGTGGTATGAGTGTCAAAACGGTTTTCTTGTACGTGGAGAGATTTAAAAAAAAATCTCCACTTTCTCCATTCTGACAGTTCGTCATCCAAGCACGGCTTATTTTTTTCATGGACCCATTGGCTTGCATTGCCGATTTTGATTCCACCCTCTGATATGTCTCCAGGATTTTACGTGGACCAATCGTTCTGCGAAAAATCACAGACATGTGAATGGCCCCATAGACTATCACAGGTACGAGTGCTATTCATGAAAATCTTGGATAGCACTCGTACGTAAAAATCGGACGTCTGAATGAGACCTAAGTCTGAGGCTTCATTCAAATGTCAGTTTTTCTGCCGTACGAGAAAAACTGATAGTTTCATCAGTGATTTTCATGAGAGTTTTGTCAGAGTTTCATCAGTTTTTTCACTAATGAGAAGTCATAGGTAAAAGTACTATCCGTGAAAAACCAACTTCTACATAAAAAAAACTGACATGTGAATGAGCCCTTGCACTATTTTATATGGATCTCCATAGTCTTTAATGGCCAAATCTGAACTGCAAAATGGGTGAGAATAGGACAAGCTCTGAGTCTCAAGGACTGGAGACACAAAGATCCAGTTTTAAAATGACCGTGTGCCTGGATCAGTGAAACATTGCGGGTCAATGTGATGTCCACTTAAGAAACGCACAGCAGCCAAATGTGTACAAAAGATTTGTGAGGGTAGCCTAAAGTCACCAGTACACATTAGACTATTATCAGCTGAGTTTGCTGGATTTCGATCTCCTGATCACTTTGCTCTCCCTGAGATAAGCCACCCCTAGACCTGTCTCTTCAAACTGTACTTTTTTGTGTCATTGTCCACACTTTTAGTTACTTTCTTTAGGTACTTGTTTTTTTCCCTAAATGCAGTATGGTCTCCATGTACTTTTATGTGGGTTTTCACATAGACTCCGCTGTACGTGAAACCATTCAAAGAACAACTGTATTCACCCTTTTAATGGAGCATTCCAGGTAAAACTGATAGACTGGTATGTGGTCCGTTGCTGTAGCATGATTCAAGGACTGATTGAACAGTTAATATAAAAGTCAGGCATTGCCGCCTATATTACATAAAACACTGTCGGTATTACTGATACAGTTTCTTTAATAGTGTTGCATACTATCATTTATGGCTGTGTACAGTGTATATAATAATGATAAAGATTAATGTGTTGTTTGAGTAATTATCCCCCAAAATAATACTATTATACACCTCCTACTATTAGTTCGTCGCATTGAATATATTTACTCATGTCTAAAAGGACCTTTAGTCACAAAATGGCATTGTCTGGCAATGTTTGACATTGGCTGCATCACTTTGAGAGTAAGGCAGCCAATCAGTGATCTCAGAGGCTCTGGCAGGGCATTCCCGTGTAGACCGAACTTCCCATTCACCCATTTAGGCCACTGAGCTCACTAATGGGCTACTGCACTGTCGACTTGACATCAGTTTCTATTGGTATGAAACTGAACAGTGTTCAGCCCAAACAACGGTTTCATCTGGCCAGACTCACTCACCTTCAAAATGGACCAAGCTTCTTCAGTTGTCAGGTCATTCATGACCCATGTCCACAAATACTCATGACCAGTGTCATATTTACATCACAGAAGCAATTAAACAACAGGCTGAATGCACTTCCCTGTGCACAGAACAATCAATTGTATGATTGTTCTGTGCACAAAGAACATCATTGTTTTCAGCAGCACTTGTACTGTTTACACAGGACGATGTGCTGCTGAGAACAATGATTTTTAAGAAAGCTTAAAAATCACTTTAGCCGTTGAACTAGCTCGTTCTTCGAGTTTCTGGAGGGCTGCTGATAATTGAGAACTTTCATTCCCAATTATCACCAGTGTGAATGCACACTAATTCAGTACACTTTCGATTAAGAGCACCACCCAAAATCATACTGCAAATGTGTGCACCCACATACACACATACAGTAACTTATGCACACTACACACTCCATCTTCTATTGCATAAACTATAATTCATCACTGGTTCTAAGAGGCAGCCACTGTTTCCTACAAAGCTGCCCTTAGCAAGACCCTTTTGTGACTGATTCCACATTTGCGTATCGCACCTTTTGCCAATGAAAATAAGTACAACATTGAATATTAAATTTTGTCTGTTTTGTAATAAGTTTACTTTAAATGAACTTCTGTGGTATGTTAGAGTTTAATGTGGGCAGGATCAATGCTATCAAATTTCCATTACACAAAAAGATCAGAAAAGTATATGACACTAAATAACTAGAGGAGGAAGACATGTGAAGACTCAGACTTCAAGGTTAGATTTTAGAAAGGCAGATTTTAAGAGACTCAGAAAGAGAATAGGAGGGATCCAATGGCTGGATGTCCTTAAGGACAAAAATGTCCAGGAAGGATGGGAAATTTTTAAAAATGAGATTCTCAAAGCACAATCGTTAACAATCCCGAAAAGTAGGAAGAATGGGAAGCATTTAAGGAAACCAGGATGGATGAACACAGAACTTAAACACATGCTAAAAAGAAAGAAAGAAATGTTTATTAAATGGAAAGAGGGAGGCATATCTAAAGAAGATTATAATGCAGTCTGCAGATCCTGCAGGGCACGTATCAGGTTAGCTAAAGCTGACAATGAATTAAGGCTTGCAAGAGATGTCAAAAGCAATAAAAAAGGATTTTGGGGGTATGTCAAAAGTAAAAGAAAAGTCAAAGATGCTATAGGATTTTTACAGGATGAAAATGGAGAAATGGTAAGAGAGGATGTTGAGAAGGCCGAACTTTTTAATTCCTATTTTGCATCTGTTTTCTCTCAGAAAGAAAATGTAACATCAACTGATCTTCACTGTCCTTTTAAAGGAATAGAGGAATCCAAGTTATCTGTAAACAGAAAGATTGTGAGGGAATATTTAGCTAACATAAATGAGTTCAAGTCTCCAGGTCCAGATGAATTACACCCCAGAGTACTGAAGGAGATCGTAGAAGAAATTTTAGAACCACTCTCCATAATCTTTGAAAATTCTTGGAGAACAGGAGAAGTCCCAGAAGATTGGAGAAGAGCAAATGTTGTTCCTATCTTCAAAAAGGGGAAGAAGGTGGACCCAGGGAACTATAGGCCGGTGAGTCTGACTTCTATACCAGGAAAGATCTTTGAACAAATTATTAATCAACATGTATGTAAGTACATGGATAAGAATGAAGTGATTAACCAGAGTCAGCATGGGTTTGTAACTAACAAGTCATGTCAGACTAACTTAATTTCCTTCTATGACAGAATCACTGACTGGGTGGATCAGGGAAATGCTGTAGATATAGTATATCTTGACTTCAGCAAAGCATTTGACAAAGTATCTCACACCATCCTTATTGAAAAAATGACCAAGTATGCAATGGACCAGGCAACTGTTAGGTGGATTCATAACTGGCTTAGTGATCGGACTCAAAGGGTGGTTGTAAATGGCTTCACATCCAGCTGGATGAATGTCTCAAGTGGGGTACCACAGGGCTCCGTCCTGGGACCTGTATTGTTCAACATCTTTATCAATGATTTAGATGAAGGAATTGAGGGTAAACTGATTAAATTTGCTGATGACACAAAGCTAGGAGGGATAGCTAATACTAGAGAAGAGAGAGAGAGGATTCAAAAAGACCTAAATAAACTGGAGCAGTGGGCAGCAACCAACAGAATGGTTTTTAACAGGGAAAAATGCAAAGTACTACATCTGGGCAATAAAAATGAAAAAAGCATATACAGAATGGGAGGAATAGAGCTAAGCAACAGTACATGTGAAAAAGACTTAGGTATACTAATAGATCATAGACTGAACATGAGTCAACAGTGTGATGCAGCAGCAAAAAAGGCAAATACAATTCTGGGATGTATTAACAGAAGCATACAGTCTAGATCACGTGAAGTCATTATCGGTCTTTACTCCTCTTTGGTCAGACCTCATCTGGAATACTGTGTACAGTTTTGGGCACCACATTTTAAAAAAGACATAGACAAACTGGAGCAAGTTCAGAGAAGAGCGACCAGAATGGTGACTGGTCTGCAAACCATGTCCTATGAGGAACGGTTGCAGGATTTGGGAATGTTTAGCTTGCAAAAAAGAAGACTGAGAGGAGACTTAATTGCTGTCTACAAATATGTCAAGGGCTGTCATATTGTAGAAGGATCATCTTTATTCTCATTTGCACAAGGAAAGACTAGAAGCAATGGGATGAAACTAAATGGGAGGAGACACAGATTAGATATTAGAAAAAACTTTTTGACAGTTAGGGTGATTAATGAGTGGAACAGGCTGCCACGAGAGGTGGTGAGTTCCCCTTCAATGGACGTCTTCAAACAGAGGCTGGACAGACATCTGTCTGAGATGATCTAGTGAATCCTGCTTTGAGCAGGGGGTTGGACCAGATGACCCAGGAGGTCCCTTCCAACTCTACCATTCTATGATTCTATGATTCTATGAAAACTGAGATGGTCCAAGACAGGTCTGTGATTATCTGTGTTTCCAATTTACTAGTTTTACATTTTAATTCTGATTATCAGGGATATGACTTTCATTTCCATGAAAATTTACAAGGTCAATTTTAACCGATTCTAAATAATTATCCCTTTCCTAAATGCAAGAGAAATGAGACAAGCTGAGTTTTGGGCACAGTTCCCAGCAATTACTCAGAGCAAGTTCAGAGGTGTTACCTCTGCAAATAACATGTGGAGTTGGAATAAATTTAAATTACTTAACATATCTTGTAAACTTTCATTTTGTTGTTGTTTTGATTGGTTTCTATGGAAAACCATAGACAAACAGTGATATACGTGGAACAAAAACAAAATATATAGACGGAAATGTGAACCTTTCCAAGGTGGGACAACGTATAATAACAGCCAGTTGTTACCAATTTGTTTATGACAACTCTACAAGGTAACTATAGCATTGGACACTACACTGTGTGACATTTCTGTATTTGGGGTCTAAGTGGTTCATATTTTCAAGTTGAACATTTCTGTGTATTTTCATTGCATGAACATGTCAAGTTAGGTGTGAAGCTACCATCCATTTTTCTTCTCCTCGCGATATGTGCGTCATAGAAAAAAATACTATGGTCCCGATTCATCAAACATTTTTTGCCAGAATTTTGGCGTAAAAAGCTTTGAAAGGTCACAAACTGTTTCATAAAAATTAGACAATGTTTTTGCCCAACTTCTATGTAGTGTCTGTAGGGGGAAGTGGAAGGGGGCTTGATGGGGGGTGGCAACTTCTGCTTGTCGAATTTGCTATGCCACAAATTTTACTTTAGTCCTTCGACTTGAATAAGATCATGGCAAGGTGCACATGGCGGCAAATGCCACTTCACACAGCGTCTGATAGAGGCATCTTAATGAATCAGGAGCCTCGCATTTCTCCCCTCACCCCATCAAGACCGGCATGGAAAAATGTTGGTCCTGATGTATCTAGATCTGTATATTCAGCAGAAAAAATGTTGCCTGAATTTGAGATCATGATGAATTAAAGAGGTTGTCCACTACTTTTACATTTATGGCCTATCCATCAATGTCTGATCGGCTGGTGGTGGCGGTGACCGCCTACTGGAAGTACTTACTTGCAGAGCTGGCCGTCTACTTGTAGTGGCTGGGGCTTGGTATGGCACATCCGCCTCCTATTCAAATCACTGGAGACAGATGTGCAATAACAAGCCCCAGTCACTACAAGCAGATGGCCAGCTCCGCAAGTAAGTACCGGTAGCCCCTCCGCCACCACCGATAACAGCTGATCGGCGGGGGTGGCAGGTGCCAAACCTCGGCCGATCAGACATTGATGACCTATCCTAAGGACAGGCCATCAATGTAAAAGTAGTGAGCAACCTCTTTAAGAATTACAAAGGTTTTGCCCATTGCATTGCAAAGGATGAAAATAGTGCCAACTTCTGTACAGCAAAATGCTCAGCAAATGTAAAACTTGCAGATTGTACTGCACATTTTAGGCTGTTTCATTTGAGAGTAAGATCAGCACAAGGGTGCTATTCTAATAGTTCTCAAAGCTTAGGTTTTTAGAAGTATCATAAAAGCTGTGCTGAAGCCATGTAACTGTCTCTTCTCTCATCTATTTCCAAATTGTTTCCACTTATAAAAAGAGTGAAGGCCCCGTCACACTTAGCGACGTTGCAACGATCCCGACAACGATACGACCTGTCAGTTGCTGCGTCGCTATGTGGTCGCTGGTGAGCTGTCAAACAGGCAGGCTCACCAACGATCAGGGGAGCAGCGACATTGTGGAAAGAATCTTTCCACGATGTCCTGCTCCTGGTTACGAGCCTGCTGAAGCAGGAGCAGGCTGGTAACTATGGTAAACATCGGGTTACTAGGGGCACACGCACACCTAGTAACCCGTTGTTTATCATGGTTACCACTCTGCTACAGTGAGCGGGAGGTTACCGCTCACTTTAACAGGCTCGTAACCATGATAAACAGCGGGTTACTAGGTGCGCGTGTGCCCCTAGTAACCCGATGTTTACCATAGTTACCAGCCTGATCGCTGCTCCCGTTGGTCACACACAGCGATGTGTGCTGACCAGCGGGAGAGCAACGACCAAAAAATGGTCCAGGACACTTTGCAGCGATCAGCGACCTCACAGCAGGGGCCTGATCGCTGCAAAGTATCACACAGCGACATCGCTGGTGAGGTCGCTGTTGCGTCACCAAAACCGTGACACAGCAGCGATCTCGCTAGCGATCTCACTATGTGAGACAGGGGCTTAATTTTGGTAACAGGGAGGATCTAAA
Source organism: Phyllobates terribilis (assembly GCF_046119375.1). NCBI lineage: Eukaryota > Metazoa > Chordata > Amphibia > Anura > Dendrobatidae > Phyllobates > Phyllobates terribilis. The sequence continues at coordinate 434,211,550 of NW_027362761.1, forward strand.
GAGCACAACAAAGGATGTCTTGGTGGAGCTAGGCTCTGCTATAGTAGTGTGACCAAAGAATGCTAGACAATGCCATTTTGTGACCCACTAGTAGTAGGAGTTCTATTATTTGTGGGGGAAATTGCTCCAACAACACATTAATCTTTTTCATTATTATATAGACGGTGTTGAATTTGTGTTGAATTTTTAGGAATTTGCTAAAGCCATCTTGTTCAATTTGCTGTTTGCTGCACGTAAATAGCCTAAAATGGGCATTTTATTTTTACACATTGCAGAAGTTTGTATCAGCCAGAGAAGGAATACATGGCCTCATTTAGGTTTTCCTTATTGCTTCATAGCCATCACACCTGATCAGGTGGGACTATCATAGCCTCTATAAAAGTAGAAGCAGGGAATGCAACAGCCATTTTCTGTGAATCTGGATTGTGATTGAGCATCACAGCTTAGCAATTGAGGTAGGGAGAGAAATAGAGACAAATCCATAAAATACTGAATAAACTGTACAGATTGTGCGTGACAGTACAGCTGTGAAAGAGATTAGTGTGAAGAAATGAGAATATTGTCATACATATTTTTAGGGGAATTGGAAGCTTAGCCTATATAAAAGCGGAGGCAGGGAATGCAACAACTATTTTCTGTGAATCTGGATAGTGAGAGGACGTCCCAGCTTAGCAATAGAGATAGGGAGAGAAATCCATAAAATACTGAAGAGATTGTACAGATAGTGTGTGATAGTACAGATGGGAAAAAGATTAGTCTGAGAAAATGAGAAAATTGTGGTACATATTTTTTAGGGGAATTGGAGGCTTAGGCTATGTGCCCACAATGCAGAAATGAAGCAGAAAATTTCTGCAGCATTTCTGCATCTCCCTGGCAGAAAAAACGCATGCAGATTGTGCATGCGTTTTTCCTGCAGAAAACATGCGGATCCACATGCGTTTCCGCATGCAGATTGACAAGCGCTTTCCAGGCGATAGCATCACTTGGAAAGTGCTTGACAACTAGGTCACACTATATAAATCCATGCAACCGGCATGGATTTATACAGTGTGAACCGTAAAAATTAAAACAAATAAAGCTATACTCACCCCCGAGGCCCCGGCGTGTGCAGCAGCGCTCGTTCCTGGCTGGTTCCCGGCTGCCGGCATATCGCAAGACAGAGCGGTGAAGGGCCTGCGGTCACATGACTGTGACGTCACCGCAGGTCCTCAAGCGATGCCTGCATTCAGAGAGAAGACGCCGGACAGGTGAATATAACTTTATTTGTTATTTTATTCTTTTTTTACAGGTACAATGGTACCCAGGTCTGGATGAGAGTCTTCTCTCCTCCAGAACTGGGTACCATCCGCACATAGAAACGCATAGAAGCCGCTTGTAGAAATGTACAGTCGCGGTTTCTATGCGTTTCAATGCAAGTCAATGGCGGGAGTTCCGCTGCGCTACCGCAAAATTAAATGACATGCTGCGGATTTTTGTACGCAGCATAAACGCTGCGGAAAAATCCGCAGCATGTGCATAGAATATGCTTAATCCCCTTGGGGACCATGGGGGGCGGATTACCTAGCGTTTAACAAGCGTTTACGCTGCAGAAATTCCGCAGCATAAACGCTTGAAAAACGCTACGTGGGCACCCAGCCTTAGAAGAACTTTCAATACTTCACACTATCAAATTTCCTGGGTAAATTTCGTGAGTCTGGCAAATTTGAAATTGTCTTTTTACATGGGCTGATAATTTTCCTGTAATGAGCACCCTATTAGATACACTCTACTAGAGATCCAAAGATATTACTTTCTGAAGCAGTGAAGGGTTAATATATTGATATATACCTTCAGTGGTTCTGGATAATCAACTGCAAAGCACAAGTGGTTAATATTTAGGTATGGATGATAGCCATAGTTGGACTTGTGTTCTTAAGGAAGTCAGTGTTTACTACTTTTTTTATTGTCTTTTTCTATGTATTTATGCAAATGACATAATATTAACCTGAAGTCATCTTATCTGGTGCCCATGCTGTGTCACCTGACATAGTCTGCGTGCCAACCCCTCTAGAAAAACTGATAAGTGTAGGTCTTGTGTTTTAATATGGAAAGCGAACATCTGGCAAAAAAAAAAATATGAATTTACAGCTTGTGAAAGATTTCAGTGTCTGTTTTCTGGCCAGACATCAGGGATGCGCAAAGGGTTTAGTTTTTCAAGGATTTGTAGAGATTTAACACCATAAACTTAGAAACCAAATACTTTCTTTCTAGAGAAGAGCCGTATTTTACCTCCCTAACTGAGTTGAACAGAACTTGCTGTTCCCTTTGAACTATTAGATATATTTAGATTGGAGGAGAGAATGATGCAGGGCTGATTCATGCCTAAAGACTTCAATTTACTTAAGCAAGTTATTAAAGTCTGAGTCCGAGTAATTTACCTCTGAACTATTTATGAAGATGCGCTGGTGCAACCAGAAGATTATCATTGGCTTTGTCTCAACAGTAATGACATAATTACCTTTATTTGCATGATATTAAATAGAAGGAAATGAAGGCACTCCGGTGCTAAGTAGCCCATTGCTTCTTGCACTCAGGCAGCACACTGAATAAAAATGCATTACATTCCCATTTTATATATTAGATTTTTCTATATATATTCTGACAAGCAACAACTTATGGCTTTGCAGTTAAATCTTATATTCTTTGATGATGTTCGTCAACTCAATTGTGTTTCTCATGTGAGATGACATTTACTTGTTTTTCTTTGTTCTAGCTTGTGTTCTCCTGCATAAAATGTGTTTATTTTTAAGCATTTCCACATGTCACACAGTTTTCCACTAGACCTTAAACAACTTCTTCATGAACATAACAAGCAGTCGCTGACATACTGGAAATCATCTCAAGGCTTTCTCTAAGCATGGTACGCCTATGGTCCATTGACTCAGCTCCCACTACATGACTTTGGTTAATCTTTCAGCACAGGAATGCAAGTGTGTTACATCATAATTTATCCTTACAGAGAACTATGGAGCCAAGATGTAACATTTCTAGATTTCTAGTTACATAGCTCACACCAGACATGTTCTATTACTTGGCTTAATAAGTAAACAAGCAGGTTTCTCATGTGAAATTAAATTATCTCCCTTGATTAATAAAGCACTTTAAATATTTCTGTACTATGTTAAGGAAACACAAACCATTTCTTTCTTTTTTTGTGTCAAAAATGTTTTGATAACTTACCAACTAAAATGAGCAGTATGGTGACACATTGTCAGAGCTGATCTTGGACCGTAGCATGTAATCTACATTATATATAAACTATCTGCTCAGCCGGTGAGAATTCTCCATGTGTTCTTGTGTTACTTGATTTATTTTCTGGATAAATTGATCCTACTTGCTATATACATTAGTTTATGAACCCCACTTGCTTGGTATTGACTCCCAATTAGTAGAATGTCTTTAGGTCAATGCTTCATTGAAAAACTTTGCAAACAGTGGCGTAACTTGAGGTCGTGGGCCCCGATACAAAAGCTGCAACTGGGCCCCCAACTATTACAAGTCTTTACCAGCAAGGAGTATTTTCACATGGACCAAAGGGACCTTTTGGGCCCCCTAGACTAAAGGACCTGGGTGCGATTGCACCACCTGCATTTATTACTGTTACTCCCCTATGTCCAAAATACAATAGCTCCCCTATAGAAGGAAGCATATCTCTACTGCCATCTATTGGTGGCTACAAACATGAAAAATTGCTCCAATGATAGTTTGAAGTCCATTACACTGCAGTTTAAAATCCAGTAACCTATAAAAGGTGCAAAAGAGTTTTCCTGACATGTTTCGAATCATCTACAATTAAGAGTCGAAACGCATCAGAAAAATTCTTCAGTACCTTCTATATTTTAATAGATTCACAATACACATTATTGGATTTTAAACCACCATTTGCTGGACTTCAAACTATCTTTGGACTTTATCAAGTCTGCTTGGAGCCTCACGAGCTTTGTCCATACACCAGCACTTGTTACATGCAGGCTGTGAGCTGTGTGTAACAATACTATTCTGCGACATGTACGGTATTTTTCGGACTATAAAACGCACTTTTTTCCTCCAAAATTTTGGAGGAAAATGGGGGCTGCGTCTTATAGTCCGAATGTTGGGAGGGGGGGTGTATATATATGTGGGGTGTGGGGGGAGCGGTATCGGTGGAGGAGCGGGGCACAGGAGGCAGCAGCTGCCCGCTGCAGCCTACACTGTCCCCGCTGCTAAAGAAAATTAATATTCACTGCTCCCCACACCCATGGGGCGTGGGGAGCACTGAATATTCATGCTCCTTAATAGCAGCACACAGTGTAGCCGCGCTGCGGCTCCTGCTGCTGCCGGAATCGCCTGTGCCCGCTGTTAAAGAGCATGAATATTCAACCTCTCTCCACACCCATGGGCGTGGGGAGGGGGTGAATATTCATGCCCTTTAATAAGCAGGCACACGAGATAGCCAGCAGCAGAAGTAGCCGCAGCGCGGCTACACTGTGTGCTGCTATTAAGAAGAGTGAAGTCACTGCTCCCCGCGCACACAGTCCCGGCGTGGGGAACAGTGACTTCTGGCAGCTGATCTCTGCATGTGAGCCGCGCATGGCAGTGATATCATGCGCGGCTCACATGGAGAGATCAGTGCGGGCAGACTGGATGCAGCGCTGGAGGAGAGAAGAAAGGTGAGTAGGAGTGTTTTTTTTTTTTTTAATGTGCAGCCTGATGGGGATTAGGGGGACCATGCATACTAAGATAAGGATGAGGGGGATCATACATACCAGGATAGGGATGAGGGGTGCCATGCATACCAGGATAGGGATTAGGGGTGTCATGCATACCAGGATAGGGATTAGGGGTGCCATGCATACCAAGATAGGGATTAGGGGTGCCATGCATATCAGGCTAGGGATTAGGGGTGCCATGCATACCAGGATAGGGATTAGGGGTGCCATGCATACCAGAACAGAAATGAGGGGTGCCATGCATACCAGGACAAGGATGAGGGGTGCCATGCATACCAGGACAGGGATGAGGGAGCCATGCATACCAGGGTAAGGATGAGGGGTGCCATGCATACCAGGATAAGGGTGAGAGAGCCATGCATACCAGGATGGAGGGGTTCCATGCATACCAGGATGGAGGGGTTCCATGCATACAAGGATGGGATGGGGACCACGTATAAAAGGAAGGGAGGGAGCATATATACCAGGATGGGGGATATTGTCAGAACTGGGGGACATTACCCCTATACCAGTGTCAGCAGAAGACCCCCAACCCCCTTAAAGTGCATCATGAACACATTTTTGGCTTAAATTTTTTTTTTCCTCCTCTAAAACCTAGGTGCGTCTTATGGTCCGGTGCGTCTTATAGTCCGAAAAATATGGTATATTTGTCACCTATAGATAACACAAAAAGACAGTCCACCATCTTCTGAAATGAAGCCATATTGCATACATGCACATGTAGCAGCTGCAGCTAGGGCACTGCATTAACAGTGTAGTGTGCAGTGCAGATCTATGCCATTTGCCTAGCACGGCTATGCTATTGGTTTTGAATAAGTGATGTGCTTATCAAATAGCGTAGGCCGGTACACTACCGCCATAGCATATATCTAATAAAATGAGTAATTCCAAATGTATTTACTGATTACCGAAAAACATCATAGTTTAGAGTGGTGTTGAGGGATATTTATTCGTTGAAGCTTATTTGTTAATTTACCATCATGTCTAAATTATTGTGTTTATCTATATTGACAATCATAAATAGATGAATCTAGATATATAGATTCATCCATCCATACATGCATTAAAGAGGTTGTCCAGCCACATGATATTGATGACCAATCCATAGGATAGGTCATGAATATCAGATCTGTGCGGGTCCGACACATGTTAACATCTCTAGTGATGGCCAGATGTATACATTTAATGTAGCTGTACAAGAGAATAGGATATGATGTACACTACCTGGCAACGACAGCTATACATTGAATAGAGATGTAAAGTACAGCTCTGTTCAGTGCTTACATCCAGCCCGGACTGATTGGTCAGGATAGCGGATGTTAAACTTCCAATGATCTGATTTTAATGACCTATTCTAAGGTTAATTTATCAGTATCTTGTCCCTGAAGAACCCATTTAGCTAAAAGTGTTCTATCTAGCCCCACCCAAATTAACCCAGTTACACCCAAATTTCAGTCAAACCACACCATCCTATGAACTTCTCAACTTCAGCTATTTGCTTATATTTCATTATATTATAAATTACTCAAATTGTATAATGGTAAATGATTCTTAAGGCTCTGTTTACACGCACCGACCGGCAGAACTAAACGTCCACTGATCAGTAAAGATCTACCTATCGGGGTTCATTTAATAGCTTGTTTACATAGGCAGAGCGCAGTAACCGATGCTCACTGAGCGATCTGTAGTAGAGTGCTCAGTGCATAGTCTACCATTGTTCTCGACAAGGCAAGTCCTATTTAGACAGGAAGATGCACCACCGAGAATAATGATCTTTTGCACTGCATCATATCATATAGCACTGTATACTTACATTTTACCCTTCTACCCAGCTAATTCTCCTGTTTTCCATTAGGTCTATGACATCACGTGATTAAAAATTGACTAGCTGAATCCTTCTAAGCTCTATGTAGAAACAGGAGGTCAATTTTCTCTGCACAAGTCATGAGTTACTGGAAAAGTCCCTTGCAGGGGAAGGGGGGAGCAGCTGGGACAAGAGTTGAAGAGGGGAATGATTTTTTCCAGGGAAAAGAGACTTCCTGATTCTGCATAGAGCAGAGAAAATAGAATAATTAGCTGGATAGAAAGGTAAAATGAGCAATTGTAAGTACAGAGAGCTGTATAACATGATGATTAAACCCAACATAGAAAGGAAATGAACATATACTCTGCTATAAGTAAGTAAAAAGCAATTGTGCATAAAAATAACACAGGGTACTTAGTAAACACCGTTTTTGATCAAAAATATGTATATTTATATATAATATAATGATTGCAATATATTAAGAGGATAACAACTTTGATGGGAGGAGTGCTTCTTTAACCAGCAGTTTTGTTGCTATATGCTCCTGAGCTAGGAAGTAAATGACACTATTCCTTAGACAGACCCCCAGTGGCAGCAGTGTGCGCTCTACCGTGTTGCCTAAATATTAATTTTATGTTTATAATCTTTGCATTGTACAGTGCAGCTTCACAACATGATAATTATTAAGAATTAATTACAAGCCACATAATCCTAATTTACAAGAATGGAGACAGTAGACATACATTCGAGCAGCTCATTGTATTGATATTGAAAACCATTCCTTGTTCTTCTATGTTCCCATTGTAAATATTAAATGTACATTTCCATATGGAAATCCAATACACAAGCTCTGCTTATGAGCCACCCGAGATCCCTGCATTAAAATTTCTTTGTAATGCAATGACTTGAACCTGGGAAAGATACTGTCCTGAGTGATGATATGCACATTCACAGACACACAGAGATATCGCCTTTGTAAGGTCAGGCTATCTACAAAGGAATACATGGGTTCACTGACTTACTTTGTTTTTCCACTGTATCAAAGTTATTTGAAACATGGGCTTTGACTGAGCTAACCACTTAGATATGCTACTAAGTAGCTCTCTTTGAATGTTATCAGGCTTCTTGAAAATTCAATTCTTTAGGAGAAGCTTGGGAAATGACCAGCACATCTCAACAGGTTACCGATGCATGCAAATATCGCAGCCCGCCAGTAGAGTGATTTTAATTTTGCTCTCAAGAAAAACTGGATTGAGGTACAAATCTGCTGATGTTTCACGGCATGAATGAACTGAATCCATGCTAAACTGCTGGACAAAAGCAGCTGTCTGATGTTAACACTATAGGGGCTTGTAGAGCAGCATATTTAAACATGATCTCCCGGATCAGATTTCCTTTAAGTAGCTGAAACAAATTAAAAGAATATTGCCTGTTTGGGTTTGGAATCAGTCAATGCTTTGTGTCATTTCTGTTCACTAATTAGAATTAGTTTACCAGCAATTTCAAGGTTACAAATGTAAAAATTGGCTGCTAATAAATGAGGGTATGTTAATGTTCCAGCTCCGGACTCTGGGGGATTACAGTATTGATGGAGCGAAAAATAAATAAATAAATGTGAGAGAGGAAATCATTTCTCATGACTGTGCTTGCATATTGGAATTATCATTGCAAAAAGATGTGCTTAGCATTTAGTACACCATCTACCTGACAAGTGAAAAAATGCATGCTCCATTTACTGAGAAATCTGCACGGATAGATAAGCAACTTTATAGTTTTCATCACCAAATACATATTTCTTCTGTTGTTGTAAACAGTAATGTAATCTGTTATTGTCTCCAAGTCAATGCTCAGGGATAAAGGTAAGCTCTGCACACTGGATCATGCTGGAATGATGAACGCTACGTACATTCAATTATGGTAAAATGGGGAAAGCAGATGCATCCCACCTTCGAGCCTGACATGATTAGAAACCATAGATTGTTAGAAGGTTAAAAGCACTGATGGGGCCAAGCCAATGTGCAAAGCCTCCTCTGCTGGATCAGAAAAATGCGCTTTTATTTAACAGGCCAGACCTTTAAAGGGGTTGTCTACTACAGGACAACCACTGCTAAGTCACTTCAGGACACCATTAAAAATAAAAATAATACTTACTCCTCTCCCACAACTGCAACGTTTCAGCGACATCAGAGCTGTAGTTCCCGGAAGCTGATGTGACATTGTTGTGTGTGTTCTGCAGCGAGCAAGTGACGCATCAATGTTATGTTACCCTCCAAGAACAAAGGTGCCAACACTGCTGAAATGGCGCTGCAGTGGGAGGTGAGTGTCCATTGTTTTTAATTTAACTTTTAATTAGTCGTGTGGGGTCCATTGGACCCCAAGCCAATTTATTTTCGGCATATTTCCGGAAGTATGGATGGTAGGTAACCATCCGTTTCAGTACCTTCCTAACTTGGGAGCCGCTCTTTCTTTAGTGCATCTCGAGACGCGGTGTAGACTACCAGAGCCACACCGTGGTGCTTACCACTAATAGTGTAAGTCTTTGGCACGACTAACTGAAGATTAATTGGTGTCCTGAATTGATTAAGCAGGGATTGTCCAGTAGTGGGTAAACCATTTGATGATAACATTCCATGAATTATATTATGTAGGAAGCAGAAGCAGACACAGAAGAAAGCGACCACTGTACAACAACAATATATGGGCCCTTTCTAGTCCAATAGCTCATTGTAATGCACAATTCCACCTGCTAAAATCCTGTCTGAGAATGCAGCACAAACAAATGTGTCCTTACTTACCTCTCCTCTGGGCTTACAATATTACAAAATTTAGCAAGATTAGAAATTTTTACAAAACCATGATTTTGTGATACTTTAAAATATTAAAAGATTTGCGTTGCATGAATAAACATTAAGAAGTATAATTCTGTGATACTCTGTCATGAAAAGCCTATACTTGTATGGTCACCCAGTGGTTGTGATTACAGCCTGTATAGGGTTGTGCAAGCATATCACGATTTGTGTTGTATTGAATTTGTTTAATGAGAATTTGGAGTATTTAAAGGGAATCTGTCAGTAGGTTTTTGCTATGTAATGTGAGGATGGCATGCGGTTGCGGCTATGACACTGAATTCAACGATGTGTCACTTTTTTGGCTGTGTGCTATTGTTTACTTACAATGAATGTTTTATCACTAGGAGATGACCACTGCTGGACTACAGCTCATGTGAGCCCTGGTCTGACCAAGCCCCCTCCTGTGATACAATACACTATGTACATAGAGAGCCTGGTGTGTGGGGGCGGAGTTAGCTTTCTGACCTCTGCTACATACTGCATCTAAAACTCTGATTTTATCACAACTCCTGCACCCAATAAACTACCGTATATACTCGAGTATAAGCTGAGTTTTTCATCACATTTTTTGTGTTGAAAAAGCCTCCCTCGGCTTATACTCGGGTATATACAGAAGTATATAGAAATTCCGTTGGTGAATAGTGGGGGGGGGGGGTTGCGGTGGTGGAGCGGGTTGCGGTGGCGGCTGAAGAGCGGGGCACACGCAGTAGCCTCTGCTGCAGATTCCACGTGTGCCCGCTGCTAAATTGAAATGAATATTCCCTCTTCCCCTCTCCCATCTCTTTAGTAGCGGGCACAGAGAAGCACTGAGCCTCGGCTCCTGCTGACAGTACCTGCTACTAAAGAGAATGCATATTCACTCCTTTCCACAGACATAGTCCCGGCGTGCAGAGGAGTGAATATGTCGGCCGCTCACATCAGCCTCTGAGAGCGCATGGCTGTGATGCCATGTGCTGCTCAGATGGTGACATGAGCTGCAGCAGAACAGGACACAGCCCTGGAGCAGAAGTGAGGAAGGAAGGTGAGTATAAGTGTTTATTTTTTATGTGTGCGGTGATGGGGGGGCCATGTATACCAGGATTAGGGGATGAGGGGCCAAACATATCAGGATTGGGGGATGAGGAGGCCATACATACCAGGATTGGGGGATGAGGGAGCCATGCATACCAGGATTGGGGGATGAGGAGGCCATGCATACCAGGATTGGGGGATGAGGAGGCCATGCATACTAGGATTGGGGGATGAGGGAGCCATACATATCAGGATTGGTGTATGAGGAGGCTATATATACCAGGATTGGGTGATGAGGGGGCCATGCATACCAGGATTGGGGATGAGGGAGCTATGCGTACCAGGATGGAGAAATTTACCAGTAGCTGACTGCTGCATTTCCCACCCTAGGCTTATACTCGAGTCAATACGTTTTCCCAGTTTTTTTTGGGTAAAATTAGGTACCTTGACGTATACTCAGGTCGGCTTATACTCGAGTATATACGGTAAGTGACACATCCCTGGAATCAGGCTCACTTGCCCCATACTTTGCTACTCTCGGATTAAATAGCAAAAACCTGCTGACAGATTCCCTTTAAGAAAATGTAAGAAATAGGTAGAGGGTGTCTGTAGTATGACAATGTTATTTGATCTGATCATTGACTACAAGGAACAAAGTTGAACCTAATCTGTGCCAGGATCTTGGTGATGAATTGAGTTTTGTTCAGCGCTTGAAAAACAATATTAAAAAAAAATAGTGATCCAGATGTCACCGATGAGCCAAGGTGCAGCCTAGGAGGTAATTTTAGGTAACGGCATTATGTAAGTAATCATGTAGAGAGGTACAGTGCGGCTGGTTAGGGCTGTAGTTATTGGTATAGACACAGTTTATTCAGAGAATGAATCCCCCTCGAGATGTTTAGTCTCTCTAGTACACTTTGTCAGGTTATTTGGATCACCGGCAAGCCCCTTCCCATCTTTATTTTATTTACTCTTGTATATCAAAGCAAACAATATATCCCTTCACACCGTGATTTGTGCTCAGCATAGAGAATTCATAGCAGCCTTTGCTACCTTTCTTCTCCTAATAAGATCGCTGTTCCTGCCTTTGATTCCCCGATATATATTTTCGGCTAATGCATTTCACATTGCTCATAATGCACAGAATTTGATCATTCTTGTATGGAAGTACTGTTTAAACAAACTCACAATGGAATCAATAAAAAGGGGTTATGTCAAACAGGGCAAGCTGGAATTTAGTTACTACATTGCCTCAAGCGGATAAGTAGTTAGAACTTTCAAATCTTTTTCAAGAACATGTAAGAGTATTTTGAGAGCAGCTTTGTCCTTCTTTGATTCTGACAAACCCCCCCTAGGGCCAATGAATAAATTACAGAATTTTTTTTTATATCATTTTAGTTAATACACGTATTGAATAATTATTATTTTACTCAGCGTCTTAAAATAACCTTAGTAATATGATTTCTTTTTAGCACAAAATATCAGGTACACTGAAATATAATAAATCTAAACTAAAATCTAGCCAAATTACTTTAGACAATAGGAAACCTAATGATTTTTAAAGACGCATTTATGAATTAACAAGTACTTGCTTATTGCTAGGATATGCTGACACCTTCTCATGGTGGGCATCTATTGGATAGGGACCCCACTGATCACAGTAATGAATAGAGAGAAGTTCCATCTTAATTTTCCCTGAAAATTGCCCTAACTAACCAACCACCGTGCAGCATTTCAGTCCCCATTATCTGAAAAGGGCTGAGTTGCAGTTGTACGTCCTGTCGTAAATGGCATGGTATGGTAAAAATGCAGAGGGGGCTCAAATATGATCAGCCCCTGTAGATAGACACCCATCCAAAACCTCTTTAAAAAAACTCCACTGCCAATATCGGGATTTATTTGGAGTCATAAAATATTTACCAAACGGCGATGCTCCAAGGTGCTGTTTTACGAATATTTTGCAGTAATATTAGATACATTATTGGGGATGAAGGTTTTAAGTTGCCCAAGAGATCAAGCAAAGGCAGAAACAAGAAGATAGCACAGCGAATCTGTATAATTCCAAATTCTCTTCAGTTATGCTGAAATTTTATTGGCAGACTAGGGAGCGTTTTCCGACCGTCTGCCCTTTGCCTTCCTATTATAGAATATCTACGACAGCAGCCTTTACTCTGCTGAAGGTATCAAAGGCCAAAGTTTGGGAATTCAATTCCATGTGACTTCAGATCAGTCCGTTAGGAAACTACGTTTTATAAGTGATCATGTTATTCTCTGATATTTTCATCCAGAGCTCCTCTGAGCTGGGGGTCCTCTTTAAAGATATATTTTTGGAGAATTTTTCCTTAATATTAAGTTTTAGCTTCATAGTTAGTGTCCCTCCAGATGATCCAAAATGCTATATAAAATAAAAAATCTGCTTCTTAGTGAAGCAATCCTATTATTGGACTGGATAGTCAGCTAGTTGTATTTTCAGGAATGGTATATTAGATTAAGGCCATGTTCACATGTTGAGTATTTGATGAGTATTTTACATCAGTATTTGTAAGCCAAAACCAGGAGTGGGTGATAAATACAGAAGTGGTGACGTGTTTCTATTAGATTTTTCCTCTGATTGTTCTACTCCAGTATTTACTCAGTATTTTACCTCAGTCAAAACCAGAACTTGTGAACATGTGCCTAAATGTGTCTATGAGACTTTAAGAAGGGTTAAAATAAGGAATCGGATTTCAGTTACTTATGAAATGATAGACAGCATCTTTACTAGATGTAGATACAGTATGATGAGTGGTATGTCTGGAAATATTTGGACAGCCATAGTATATATCTTTGTAAAACGTCTGCATGATACAGAACTTCAGATACATTTATAGATTTATTAAATTTACCCTGTCAAGTATTCTTATGGGTTCTACAGAACTAATGGAACTTGTCTTTCAATCCATATACGGAGTAAAATGAAATAATCTGAAAATAGTTTTACAAGGAGTGATAAAAATAAGTCAGAATTTGGTATGGTTTTCAGTATGAATAAGAAATGAATCTCAAATCTAAAGATTGTTTTGTGGATGTTTGAAGATCTCTAATGGAATGGTAATTTTGGTAACAGCTTTTAGACTATGTTCACATGTGCTGTTTTTGCAGTTTTTTTTTTCCTGGGTTTTTTATGCAAGTTAAAAACAGTTTTTTACATTACCAGCAAAAGTTCTGAGATTTCAGAAATGTGCAATCTTGTTTTTAGTTTCTGACTGAATTTGAGAGCTGCAGCATTTTTGAAATCTGCAGCGTGTCAATTCTTTCAGCGATTTTTCACCCACAGAAAGCAGTGAGAAAGTAAAAAAAAATGCTGCAAAAAATGCAATGCCGTTTTTTCGTGATACTTTTGGTGAATAAAACTAACATTATTACACATGTACTGTAGATAAAGCACATGAGTAATCTGCACTCCAAAAAGTCTACAAAAAAACTCCGCAAAAATGCTGCGATAACTGCTGCAAAAACGCTGAAAAATGGGCATTTTGAATTGATTGTTTTTACTGCTAAGAGAGCAGGTTTTGGCTGCAGAAAAAAGAGCAACAAAAACACTGAAGAAACATAACCTAAGGCTGCGTGCCCACAAAGCATTTTCCAAGCGCTTATGCTGCGGAATTTACGCAGTGTAAACACTTGGGAAACGCTTGGTAATCCGTCCCCCATGGTCCCCAATGACAAGCCGCAATGTCAATGCCCATGCTGCAGATTTTTCCCCATCATTTATGCTGCGCTCAAAAATCCGCAGCATGTCCATTAATTTTGCAGACATGCAGCGTAATCGCCGCCATTGACTTGCATTGGACCGCGTGATATCCGCATCACTACATGTGCACAAGCGGATATCACACGGTTCAATGTGCGTTTAGTACCCAGGTCTGGAGGAGAAGACACTCTCCTCCAGACCTGGATACCATAGAAACTGTAAAAAAAAAAGAATTTAAAATAAAAAATAAAGATTATACTCACCTTCTGATGTCCTCCCGGTGTTTTGTCCGCTCCGTCCGGTCTCTTGCACTGCTTGCGCTGTTGTGAAGGACCTGCCATGACGTCATTGAGTCATGTGACCTGACACATGACTGAATGACGTCACCGCAGGTCCTTCACACCACCGTGAGCAGCGCAAGAGACCGGACGCGGCGGAGATAACACCGGGAGGACACCGGAAGGTAAGTATAATCCTTTTTTTTTTATTTTTCACCATTCTTATTCTTTTTTTTTAACTATTACTTGGTCACACTATATAAATCCATGCCGGCTGCATGGATTTATGTAGTGTGAACAAGTTTTCAAGCACTTTCCCAAGTGATGCTAAAATCGCTTGGAAAAGCGCTTGATAACCCACATGCAGAAATGCATGCAAAAACGCTTGACAAACGCTTCTACCTGGCAGGAAAAATGCATGTAAAATCCGCATGCATTTTTCCTGCCAAGGAGAAGCGTAAAAAATATGCAGCATTTCTGCATCGTGGGCACATAGCCTAAGACAGTAAGTGTAAAAGTAATCTATATCCTGCACAAATAAATGCAGAAATAAATAAGAAAAATCCTATGAGCTCTGCGTGTTATTATTAGAGCACCCAAGAGCAAGTCTATATTAAAATTACATCAAGGAATTTTTACTTCGGCATTTTATAATTTACAAACTTTATAAACTTTAAAGGAGTTGTCTCCAAAAAATAAACTCTTCATGTAATTAGGACATATGGACCTGCACTAGGAGCCAGAGCTACTGAGAGAGGCTGGTAAGAGAGGCGAATTAAACTTGGCAATGTATCACATTGTCTCCCCTTCATTTAAATGGGAGCCATAAGTTGGTCATGCAGTCTTAAAAGCTATTGGAAGAATGCTTGGTCTGACGACAGCTGCTCCTCCGAGCGTACGTATGTTCTCATTGGGGA
The DNA here is from genome assembly GCF_046119375.1 of Phyllobates terribilis. Classification (NCBI taxonomy): domain Eukaryota; kingdom Metazoa; phylum Chordata; class Amphibia; order Anura; family Dendrobatidae; genus Phyllobates; species Phyllobates terribilis. The sequence continues at coordinate 434,226,890 of NW_027362761.1, forward strand.
AAACAAAATTAACCACTGTCATATACCTCTGGTGGCAGATTACCTTGAGAATAAAGAAACCTTAGTCAAAAATTTCATACACATTAGATGGTTGGCAGATGCCATCAAAAATGATTGGTTAGGTTGACTTTGATGTGTATGGTCACCTGCATAATGCTACATTTCTGTTAGAGATGCCACAACTTCTCCTGACAATATCATCTGATATTTTGGAAGTTGCACTAATGGCCCGCTGACCCCATTGTATACATCGGACAAGTGCTTTCTGATTTTTTATCAGATAGCACTCGGACCAATGTTATTCAATGAGGAAGAGCTGTCGGTGCATACAAATTGCAGAATGTTGTCATCTCACTTTGAAATCAGATGCCACTCATCCATTTAAGTTTATGGGTGGATGGAAAACAAAGGACTGCACTCGGATAATGGCCTTGATATATTAATTCAATAGCAGTAAAATAAAGGCAAAGTTTAGAAGAACAAAAACACTAAGAACCTTAATTTTTTGGTCTTAGAATATTGTGAAATTTTAGCCAATGTACCTTTCTCTGTATACATTATGTGTTCTTGAACTGCCAGACCACTAGGTCAAGTAGTACATTAAATGGCTTACTGAGCAGCTGCCCTCGGTGACCCTTTAAGTACTGACAAAACAAAGAGCAGATGACATTTGCCGCCATGTTCTGAGGACACTCATTGACACAAAGTACAAGATGCCTGAGGCACAAAAAAGGTAAAAAGAGCTAATATCCTAAGTAAATCATGCATACAATATTGCATTTATAATTTGATTTTCTGCAGCTTATTATTTTTTTTTTTTTACTTTTGGTGCAATGAAAATATTGTTTGCAAACATTTCACCACACATAATCTTAATGCTGGAGAGAGTTTCCTAATAGCAGTTCCCATGTGTAAATTCTTGTTAATAAAACAAACCACTCTAAATTAAAAGAGAAATTAGGGTAATTAATCATGAAATTATTTGCTAGCAGGCATTTGTATAATTGAAGTTTAATAGGATATTCTTATTGTAGTATGTGAGATAGTCACGTTACGGCAGATTTAGGTAATATTTTGTTACACATGAGACATCTCAACAGCACCACCGAGAAAAACGGAAAATAACTTGTAACCAAAAGTGTGTGGTTCCGAATAAAGCCTACGTGGATCTTCCCTCTCCTCAATGTCAGAGATTATATGAATATCTATTTTGTCTCAGTCAAGAATTAACAGTGTGAGGATAGTCACTTGGGTGTGAGAGTTTGCAAGACATCTTGACTTCTTCCCGTTACATTTCTTGAATCCTACTGAATTTATAGAACATCTGCTAAGGTTCAGAGACAATGGGAAACAAAGCATTACTTTTTAGGATGATTTTTCTCTCCATTCAACACTTGTCTACTGGAACTGCGCTTCTCCGAGATACCTGGTTTCAAAGGATAGCCACATTTAAATGTAATTTAAATCCTCAGCAGCTTGTGAAATAATGTACATGAGTCTTACTTCTTGACCTCCTATGATAACCTCCACAGACAGTCAATCCTGACCACAGGGCTCTTTTTAAAGATTTTTCTGAGAAAAGTCAGAACATGCCTGCTGAATGTATCTCCTTTTATGATTGCACGCCCGGCATTGCTTAAGTATATCTGTTCTGTGAAAGGTAGCAGCATCACATTTATCTACTAAGCAACAGGTCTGTCAACAGCAAATGTTGTGTGACAAAATGGCAAATACTTTTTTTTTTCATGTTCTTCTATTCTCAGAAAGGTGCCTTTACATTTTTTCCTACCAGTCCTCTTCATATCCCCACTGTTATTTTGCCAGTTTGTCTTGGGTTAGAATTACATGATGCCACTGAAGAGTTTAACCCATTTTGAAATGTTATAGGTGATGATTGGCTCATAGGATGGGTAATAGGGACTAGAGATGAGCGAATTTGTTAGGCATTTCAAATTCGTGTTCGGAACCCCGAATACGAACACGAATTTGAAATGCCAAACAAATTCGCTCAACACCAGTAAGGACGTTTACAATTGTAGGATTCAGTATTAATAATTTACTGAACTTACCCATGGATCACGAGAGGAGGTTCAAACACTTGTTATGGACTTAATGGGGTTGTCTGGTATTAGGCTACAAGATTGGTGCATCCTCATATCTGCACCCTGTGCGTTGTGAGGATTTTCTGGTGCCGGTGCCGGGAGCAGGTGGTCATGTGATTTGCATACTTCCGGCCACATTCCAACTAGACGTGTCCGGCCTCACTCAATACACTTTCATTGAGGGAGGCCACCCCATCTAGTCGGCATGTAACCACATGAATGCAAATAAGATACTTGCGGTCACATGCCCGCCTGCTCTCGGCGCCAGCACCTGAGAATCCTCACAGCGCACAGTGAGTGTTATAGGAGGATTTACAAGTCTGCAGTCACATAGAGTGACTGCCGACTTGTAGCCTAGGGCCGGACAACCCCTTTAAATAAAACAACTTTTTACCAAGACTGTCGATATCTGTTGAATTAAGGGTGCCTGCTAGAAATTTCAGGGTTATGTTAGTGGCCCAAAGGAAGCTAGGAAATTGATAGATTTTTAGGTGTGTGCTTTTTTTTTAATGGATAGCATCTATGGCCCTTTTCATATGTCCATTTTTTTGTTGTTGACCAATGGTCTGTAAAAAAAAAAAAAGGGACATGTTCAAGTTTGGCCTGATATTTGGACCAAACTCGGCCATTTATGGTAAGTGAATGGCTCTCCAGATAAAAAAATGATCAGCACATAGTGAAAAATGGACAGCACATGGGTGCAACACGGATAACAACTAACTGGTTGCTAGAAAAAGCTCGAAAAACAGCCATCTTTTTTTCTCATAGAATAAAAAGGGATTAAAAATAGTTGGTAAAAATTAACACATTGACCAAAAATAGATAAAAACCATCGGGTCCAACAGAATGATGGAAATTGGATAATTTTTAAATAGGATAAAACAAATTAAGGTGTAAGTACAGGCTAAGTGATTTATATGCAGCTCAGCTGATTAAAACCTACTATTTTATACAATGAGAAAAATGACTTTAGCAACTTGCACCGACTTTTTGGCAAATTTTGGTACACAAATGTATGACTTTTCCATTTTTTAAAGCCATTCTACGATTAAAAAAAAGGCTTAGTGGAGAAATGTGGCTTCTCGCACCTTACTAAATTTATTGTAATTTACTCTCCAAATAGGTGCAAATTATAGTGCCAACCTATGCCAGCCTGTAACTAGCATAGATTTGCTTTTCTGGCACATGGACAGGCAGAGAAGTAGCAAATATGTCAATTAGAGGCTCATTTGTCACGCTTTCCTCTAGCAAGCTCTGAACTTAGGCCAGAATACAAAATGCCACGCTGGGTAAATGTCCCCTAAATGTCTTTGGGTGTTTGGCTTTAGTGTGTTTTGGTGTTTTCAATCTTGTATCATTATTTCTATGGATCATTGTTTTTTTCATTAATATTTTCCCAGCTAGACTATATCTAATATTGTGTAAGATGTTAGGTTAACAGTGCTATTCTCTGAATTCATGTACACAAATAAGTGTTTGGCGCCCAGGTTCAGAGGCTCCTATGTGTCCCATGTGTTTCCTGCTTGTCTTAGCCAGTTCCTATTAAGGAAAGGCAATTAGTTGCAGGTTCACTGCAGCTGAGCTGATTCTGCTGAGAAAACCCAAGTTATTCTCAAGTGGTTAATGAGTCTTTCTGAGCCAGCTGTGCCTATCTTTATTAAAAGTACGAAGTGTCTTCACCTGGCGTACACAGCCTTCATATGTAGATCCGTGCATACAATACCGAGAGTTTGAAAACAAACTGATTAATAAAGAATCCTTCTTCAATCTAATCTACATGAGACAACAGTTTCCAAGCACTCCTTAAATCCAACCCAGAATCCTACCAGTCCAGCAATCCTCAATTATTGGCCTAATTCACGTCTAATTCCCTAAGGTGGCAAATATAATCCTCCTTGTGATTTGATATTTTTTTTCAGAAATGTAATGCTGTCTCCTAATGTAGCACCTTCCGTATTTCAAAACCAGGAGTTACCTATCTAAACATTAAGATGATCCTGAGATAGTTTGTTTTATCGCTGGACACTTTCCTGACGTAACAGAAGAATGGCCGTATATACGGTAAAAATAAGGGTTTTCTTCCTTTCCAAAGTTCTCCAAGCAAAGGGGGGTACCAAAAACCACCAGCTTACAATGGTAATCAGCCTAGTCACTGTTTTTGGGATTCCGTTTGGAACTCTGTAGACATGTTCTTCAGAAGCTATTGAAGCTCCAAATGGTATACGATTTCTCATAATATTCTCCTTAGATTTTTTTTAGGACCTGGTAATATTTGGTAATGGAGGGACTGGTTTGCTCTATATAACCCGCCACTCTCTCTTTAGCACTAATGCAGTAAAGCCACCATCACAGGTCCTCTGGCTGCTATATCTTTTACGCTCAATAGTGACGTAATTTGAAGTTCATGAGCACAAGTGCAAAATATCCAACTATCACAAATATTTAAGGAGCAACCATTATTTTAATTAAAAAAAAAACAATTTACAGGTTAAAATATGAATTTCTTTTATATATTTATCTGAGAAATCCACATCTTTCTCTTCCTGGACTGATGATTAATTTTCAAAATTCTCCATTAATGGGTAAAATCTGTCTTCAGTGAATACTGACTTTCCCATACTCATACTGCCATATAAAGTTCTATGAAGAATTGTAACTGTTGTCTCAGTAGAATGTGCAGTAGAAGGTCTGTGTCCTCCTCTAGCTCCTGCCCCCTCATCATCCTCCTTAGAATTTTACAAGCACCAACTGCCATCTCCTATCTCAGTAGTGGAAAAATCTGTCCTCACTGAATGCAAAATTTACTCATGAACTAAAAGTGAGACATCAATCCCGGAGGAGAAAGAAGCAGAATTCTCTGATATAATATATTACAAAATTGGTTATTTTCATGCATACTATTGATTTATGAAATAATAATTAAAATGACCGTTAATTTTTAATAATTTTGGTCTTCCAAAAAGGGCCTTTTAGGGTCCTTTAGGCTTCACGTCCTGGTTGCGACTTTAACCCCTGCATCCATTATAGTTACACTCCTGATGCTGAACCCATGTGTAGGAATTTCCCTGTAATACAAAGGCTACATTAGAGAATATGATATATGTACATATATTTTTGCAGAGAAGGTAAAGGTACCGCTTAGCATGCATGTTACATTAAGTATTGATACGTTTTTTAGAATATCTATCTGCATATCTTCTGCAAATATGTCTTTAACCTTTGATTCGTGCTTTGATACAGAACGGCACATAAATCATAAGATAAAATCCTTGCGCTTGGCTTACATCTTCCCTGTTACGGATTTGATTTTACAGTCAAAATGTCAATAAATCAGATACACTGATATACTTGCTTTGTGACAAGCGTCTGCGGAGCCTCATTATTCATACATGTCTGCGCAGTATTACTGAATCAATTTGTGCAGTATCTATTTTACACTCATGGATAGTTCATGCTCCCTCATGAGCAGCAATAGTCAGCAGGCAATAATGGAAGACATCGAGCAGAAATGGATGGGGTAGAGCGCTCATTGTTCTATGGTGAAAGATTCTTTTTTTTTTTTTCTTTTAAAGATGTCTTCTCCTTTATCAATATGTTCAGGCCAGTCAAAAAGCAGATACACTGCGAATCTTTACACATCAATCCTTTTACATTGTAACAGGCACGGTGTTAAATGAGGGTACGCAAAGGTCTGATTGGAAGAAAAGAGCCTGGCCTGAATGTAATTGCTCACTGGAGGTAATTCTGTTTTAGACACATGATGACACACAAGGCTAATTTTTGCCTGGCCCTTTGCTAGAGTAAAGCAAAGGCCACTATTCCTGCAGCGGTGTTGATGGGGTATTTTATTCTCCACTCTGCTGTCCTACTATAGTTTATAGAAACGGGTTTGTTTCATAAAAAGTAAATAATTACTTTTTTTTTAAATTTATTTTAGCTAACAGTATTCTTAGATTTCCAGAAAACAAAATAGGATAAAGTCTGACTCGTAGCAATACACATGGCAATTTAAAGTAACACTCAATATATAATAATTCAGAATATCTAGTGGATAAGTATAATTATAATCAATTTCTGGTAAATATTACAGAATAATATATAAATTATTCATAAATGAAAACATTAATGATAATGGTGAATTTTAATTAATTATCATGTAACTGAAATTGCAGAAATTCTGAATGTCTACAATTTCAGTTCAAGATAAATACACAAATAGTAATAGTAATAATAATAATATCAGCTACACGATAAATACATAAATAGTTTTATATATATATATATATATATATATATATATATATATATATATTTATATATACACAGTTGAAACCAGAAGTTTAGATACACTATATAAAAAGAAACATATGTATATTTTTCTCACTATCGGACATAAAGTCAGATATTACCATAATTTTTAATATTTACCAAATGCCAGAATAATGAAAGAGATAGAATGTCTTAAGGCATTTTTATTACTTATGGCAAAGTCAAAAGTTTACATACACTAAGATTACTATGCCTTTAAACAATTCTGGACTGCCCATATGATGATGTCATGTGTTTAGAAGCTTCTGGTTTTTTGGAAACATCTGAGTTAATTAGAGACACACCTGTGAATGTATTTAAATGCACACCTGAAACACACTGCTTTTTTGTGTAGCATTATGGGAAATCCTAAAGAAATCAATCGGGAAGAGAATTGTGGACTTGCACATGTCTGGCTCATCCTTGGGTACAATTTCAAGATACCTGAAGGTGACTCGTTCATCTGTACAAACAATTATATGCAAGTACAAACAAGATGGGAATGTCCAGCCATCATACCGCTCAGGAATGAGATGGGTTCTGTGTCCTAGAGATGAATGTGCTTTGGTCCGACATGTGCATATCAACCCAAGGACAAAAGCAAAGGACCTTGTGAAGATGATTGCGGAAGCTGGTAAGATTTTGTCAATAACCACAGTGAAACGAGTACTGCATCAACATGGGCTTAAAGGCCACTCTGCCAGGAAGAAGCCATTACTCCAAAAGAAACATACAGGAACAAAGACCTTCATTTTTGGAGACATGTCCTGTGGTCTGATGAAACTAAAATTTAACTTTTTGGGCATAATGACCATCATTACGTTTGGAGGAAAAAGAAAGACGCTTGGAAACCTAAGAACACCATCCCAACTGTGAAACATGGGGGTGGCAGCATCATGTTGTGCTCTTGTTTTGCTGCAGGAGGGGCTGGTGCCCTTCACAAAATAGATGGCATCATGAGAAAAGAAGATTATGTGGCAATACTGAAGCAACATCTCAAGACATCAGCCAGGAAGTTGAAGCTTGAGCAGAAATGGGTCTTTTAAATGGACAATGACCCGAAGCATACTGGCAAAATGGTAACAAACTGGCTTCATGATAACATAGTCAATGTTTTGGAATGGCCATCACAACTCTCTGATCGCAATCCTATTGAAAATGTATGGGCAAAGCTGAAAAGGCAGCAGGTGCGAGAAAGGCGACCTACAAACCTGGATCAGTTACACCAGTTTTGTCAGGAGGAATGGGCCCAACTATTGTGAGAAGCTTGTGGAAGGATATCCCAAACGTTTGACCCAAGTCATTCAGTTTAAGGGCAATGGTATCAAATACTAATGAAATGTTTGTAAACTTTTGACTTTGCAGTAAGTAATAAAATAAAAATGCCTTAAAACATTCTCTCTCTCATTATTCTGGCATTTGGTAAATATTAAAAATGATGGTAATCCTAAATGACCTAAAACGGGAAAGGTTTATTCTGATTTCATGTCAGATATTGAGAAAAACATGCATATGTGTGTTTGTATATAGTCCATGTAAACCTCTGGTCTGTTTTCAACAGTATGAATGTTTGTATGTATATATATTGCAAGGAGTTTGTATGTTCTCCCTGTGTTTGCGTAGGTTTCCTCCGGGTTCTCCGGTTTCCTCCCACACTCCAAAGACATACCGGTAGGGAATGTAGATTGTGAGCCCCAATGGAGACAGTGATGATAATATCTGTAAATTGTCTGAATTGTAAAGTGCTTTGGAATATGTTGGTGCTATATAAATAAAATTGTTATTATGATACATATAATTACACTATTTATGTATTTGTCCTGTAACTGAAATTGTTGAAATTCATAATTATCGCTAATGTTTTCACAGTTTTTAAATAAATAATAGGTTATCCAATTAAGTGGCTGTCAAAAATATATAAAGAAAAATTTGAAGTAAAAATTTTATGTAAAAAATGATTTGTGATGTCCTAATAAGACATTTATGCACACAAGGTAATCCATATTTGCTTGATAGGCTTGAATCCCACCTTTTGGGTCTGCGTCTATTTACAGAATAGGATTCTCCGACTCCTGTTCTATTCCATGCGCTCGGCCCTCTCTATTAAATTATATGGGAGCTAGAAAAACAGGCAAATATGCTGAGTTGTTTTTGCAACTCTTCACCCAATTTACTTTGCAGATGAGCCGGTCAGTGGTGACCTCACTATTAGGGTCAATATTCCAGGGGCTTCAGTTATGAAGACAGATTTGAGTTCCTGAAGTAAAATATCTATCAATTATGGCGGCATATCCTGTGGACATGTTATAAATGTTTATGGGGGATAACTAGAGTTAAGCAAATCTGACATATGTTGAAATAGGCAAATTCACTCAAATTCGCTTTGGAAATTCAATTTGATGCAAATCAAATAATCTCTGATTGCTTTCAAGAAAAGTCATTTATTATTCTTCTGAAGTCTCCTGACCCCCAAAGCATAGAAAATGGTTGGACCGGGAAAGGGTTAAAAACAATAAATTGTTATACTCCCTTAGCCCCTCACCTATCCTTGACACCACATCTCCACACTTGTCCTCCTCTGGCTTACGGTGCTGGTCTACTCTTCACTTTTATGGCACTGGCAAGCATCGACGCACGTTATGACGTCATGAGGAACGCTGCCCCATGTGACTACATTGGGTAATGCACATTATGATGTCATGACATGATAGCATATGTTTTAGGAAGCCAGAGGGGGCAGAGTGTGTGCCTTAGGAAGCCAGAGGGGGCAGAGTGTGTGCCTTAGGAAGCCAATGGGGGCAGAGTGTGTGCCTTAGGAAGCCAAAGGGGGCAGAGTGTGTGCCTTAGTAAGCCAGAGGGGGCAGAGTGTGTGCCTTAGGAAGCCAAAGGGGGCAGAGTGCGTGCCTTAGGAAGCCAGAGGGCGCAGAGTGTGTGCCTTAGGAAGCCAGAGGGCGCAGAGTGTGTGCCTTAGGAAGCCAGAGAGTGCAGAGTGTGTGCCTTAGGAAGCTAGAGGGCGCAGAGTGTGTGCCTTAGGAAGTCACAGGGTGCAGAGTGTGTGACTTAGGAAGCCAGAGGGTGCAGAGTGTGTGCCTTAGGAAGCCAGAGGGCGCAGAGTGTGTGCCTTAGGAAGCCAAAGGGGGCAGAGTGTGTGCCTTAGAAAGCCACAGGGGGCAGAGTATGTGCCTTAGGAAGCCAGAGGGTGCAGAGTGTGTGCCTAAGGAAGCCAGAGGGTGCAGAGTGTGTGCCTTAGGAAGCCAAAGGGCGCAGAGTGTGTGCCTTAGGAAGCCAGAGGGTGCAGAGTGTGTGCCTTAGGAAGCCAGAGGGTGCAGAGTGTGTGCCTTAGAAAGCCAGAGGGTGCAGAGTGTGTGCCTTAGGAAGCCAGAGGGCAGAGTGTGTGCCTTTGGAAGCCAAAGGGCGCAGAGTGTGTGCCTTAGGAAGCTAGAGGGCGAAAAGTGTGTGCCATAGGAAGACAGAGGGCGCAAAGTCTGTGCCTTAGGAAGCCAGTGGAGGACGCTGGGGAGCTATAAGGAAAAATGACGGGTTAGGTGAATATGATATTTTATTGTTTTGAACCCCTTCTTGGCCCATATAAATCAATCAAAATGGTGGCTGGCTAATATTTTGCTGAAAAAGACTTGTCATAATCTGACATTTTTTGGAAATTTTAAATAAATTTGATTTGTTTGGTTTCAAACTGAGAGATGACCCTTCCCTTCCATATGGCTTATTACTCAGCCCTCTCAGAGTCATGAATGGCAAATATACAGTATAATCAATAATACAATAACCTGAAAAAGAAGAAAAACTTCTCACTTGATACCTCTTGAATAGTTCCTCCCTCTCTTGCTCTTATATTCCACTGTATATTGAATTCCAAATATACTTTATTCATAGGTTACTTACCCTTGGCAAGAAGATAAATATGTCAGAGATGACACAGAACCTTCCTGCCTTAAAAACAGGAAAAGTCACTTTTTTGTCCATACTGTTATTTCACTTTTACTTGTAAATAGATGAATTAATACAAAGGCAATTTAATCTCGCTCTGCATTAAATCCATTAGTGGCAGGAAAGAGCCCGGGAAGATATTTTTGGCTGCCTTTTTATTCCAGCAACAAGAATGTAAAAAATTTGCCAGATCAGATTCGGTCAAAGGCTAAAATATAGATGTGTTTAATGGATATTTCCTCCGTCTAACTAATAGACAGGTTGACATATTCCTTTTAGTTAATCTCCCTCAGCTGTGTAGGACAGGCCGTGATTACACTGTGTGGCTGGCATAGAAATTGTGTGGCTGGTTTAGAAAATGTACGTCCTTCCAACTAGCTGAATCTAAATCTAAAGGAGTGTAGAAGTCCATGTAACCACCGCAAATATCATTATATAATGAATTGTATTAATAAAAAATAGTGAATGCAAATTTTAAAACATAAGATTTATGGCAAATAATACTTTATTTATTTATTTATTTTTATTTATTTATAATCTAGAGATACAATTAGAAAATTCTAGAAAAGTTCCTAATACGAGTAATAATAAATAAAATTGACTTTCTTCTTCCATTATTGTAATATCGGTATTATCGTTAGTATATTTAATTAAATAGCACAAACATAATCCAGAGACTTGTACAAAGAGGCTATTCATTTGCATGGATCTCGAGCCTCAGAGGAGCTTACAATTTAATTTGCCATACCACAGGAATGCACATGTATGCACTATGGCCAATTTCACGGGAAGCCAATTAAGCTGCCAGTATATTTTTTGAAGTGTGGGGGAAATCCACATGAAGACAAGGAGAACATATAAATTACATGCAGATGTTGCCTGGGATCAATTTGATCCAGGGTTCAAACATTGTGCTATTATCATGTATAAACTTAGATATAAATGGGGTTTGCTTTGTTATGTTAGGAATACATCTTTTTTTATTATTTTATTTTGGGATTTTTGTAAAATCTTCAGTTAATGACTAAAAAACAATAAGAAATAAAATGATAATGCCAACATAATAAATATCAAAGACTTCACCACGGATCAAACACTATCCATTACAGTAATGTTCACCTACATATATTGAATTTAGTATCTAAAGATGTGTAGTTTCCTGAAAGAACAATTATATATATATATGTAATTTAGCATAAGTAGAATTAATATAAATATATATATATATGTGTGTATATATATATATATATATATATATATATACATATATATATATATATATATATATATGACTTTATTATTTTAAAGCAAAAAGAACCAGTTATACAATAATGTATCATAAAGAAAACAAGTGCACCAATTCTGTATTTATCACCCACTCCTGATTATGGCTCCCACTCCTGAGATAAAATACTGACAATTTCTGCTAGACCAGGCAACACCCTGATGTGGATTTGGGCCTCCTGACACTTCCTTCAAAGATTATATTTTGGGTGGGGAAGGATTGAGAACTTGGGATTTCAGATAAACTGCTGACAGAGGTCTCGGGCAGAGGCTTTCTCCTTTCTCCCCAATGGAAACATGGGAAAGATATCTCCATATCTGTCTAACGTTTGACCATTCTATCTCACATGTATGGTCAGCTTACACATGGCCCCCCATGTACATTATATAGCTGTTGGCTGGATGAACATTCGGCTGACTCCCACAAATACGAGATGGATGGTAGATGGTTTGTAGATTGTTCATGTGTTTTCAAAAAGGGAGAGTGGAGAAAGTCACTACGAGACGACTTTGCTAGCTGACTATCGCCTGAATATCAGAAGGGTCGGGCATTAAAATTCCAACTTCCTGAACATTATCTCCTCTGACATCACTTTTTGGAGGAGAGTCAGGAGGCCCCCATTACACTGTCATACAAACTCCCAAAAGACTATCAGCAGATCCTGCCGATGTCACCAGGTTCAGCCAAGTTTAGCCTAATAGGTATGAGGGATTTTATGGTATATGGGCATTTTAAGGTAAGCTGGAAGATACCAAATCAGTTAGGAGGTCTATAGCAGAACTAGGATTTTGACATCCACATTGTAAATGTCTTATCAAGTACAAAATGGTCAGTGATTTCCCATATGCCTCATTGGGAGTAATATGATTGATAATATCTGTGAATCTGTAAAATTAGACCCATATAATCAGAGTATTAGCTTTGCATTGTTTGCTTAGGATTATGAAGTACAAGCATATAGATTGCAGTAGTCAACACTTCAAAGGCATTTTGTAAAAGGTATGGCCGTATAAACAGACCCTCTCGTTTCATGCTAAATTGCTTGCTGAAGAAATGTTATTGAATGATTGGATTGCCCTTATTCTAAGAAGATATCTGCATGTAGTTTTCATTTTTATTCTATTTTTCAGGGACTGCGTAAACTAATCTGTCTCTTTTGGATGATGGAAAAATGTCCATTTTTCTAAATAACTAGCCTAAAAACATAATTGCTTTTGCACATTACTGCTCGTTCAAAATTACACTAATCATTTGCTGCTGGCAAAATAGCTGACAGTAGGTTGAAGTCATTATATTCAGCAAGTTCAGTAGACAAAATAAAGCAAAACTATGTTGCTACTGATTGAGTGTTCATTTCTATGCAGACACTCTGTCTGATGCAATTAGTCTTTGACCTTATGCAGAATTTAAATATTGCAAAAGATAAGCTACACATATACAATATTCATTTCATGTACATTCCAAGCGTTAAAAAAATGGAGTATGCAGCTGTTCAGAAAAATAAATAGTTAAATGGGTTGTCCCCATCTGAAGCTTACAAAAACCCTCAGAGTGCTTAAAAATAATAAACCAAAGTATACTCACTCACCTTACTGATCCCCATCCTCCTCTTCTTACTGCCTTGGTCCCCGCCGGTATCCATACTGATTGTTCATCTCAGAAAGGCATGACTGCTGCAGCCAGTGATTGGTCTAGTCCCTTATGACTTGGCCACTTTTGTAGCCAGTGCTTACATGACTCCCCATATTTAACAGGAAGCAAAAAGACCCATGAGGGACTTGGGTGGCCTTGAAAAAGAAGCAGAATTAGTAAGGTGACTATACTTTTGCTTATTATTTTTAGAGATTTGGGGTGTTTTTTTTTAGCACAAGTATGGACATGCACTTTAACAATTGTTTCTGTGCGTGGAAATAGACTGGCAATAGTGACCAGTTGATTCATGATAATTTTTGATGGCTTAACATAATAAGCTAAGTCTCTGTAATATTCTCCTAAGCTCAGCTTTACTGGTTTTCAACCCCAATATATATGTACTGAAGAGATAGAACAAGCTGGAGGACCATAGCTGTTCTGTGCTGATGATGGAGGGATGTAAAATGGATTAATTAGCTGAGAAACAATTGATAGAATTAGGCTAGGGTCCTGCTCATTGAACTCAACTCTGTTCACCATGTAAATGCCCACAAACATATTAGATAACTATGGGACAAACAATCATTTTGCTGTCAGTAGAGTTGAAGGAATGTTTTGGCCAGATTTATCTAATTGTTCCCCAAAATTTGATTTATATTTGATTCAAATCTCAAGTAGTCCTATTGCCTTGGGACGGTGTATAGAACATTTTGCCACCCTCAATACTGTGTAAAATCTGTTTTATTGTTAATATAGTCTTAGTGAAGAGAGTGACTATCAGAGAGAAAACTCCAAACTTTTCTAATGCAAGAAAGAAGAGAAGTATGTGCAATTTGAATACATTAATCCATTAATTACAATATTACTATCTGCCTTATCTCTCTGTGTTCTTAATGATGCAGCTAAATATTCGTCAACACTAGCCCTTTTTTCTGTGCCTATGTGGAATGAGCTGTGCACTGTGACCTCAATCCTTACCTGCTTGGCCAACCCAGTGTTTCATACCAGCTGTTATAGTCCTCAAAGACTATCTGCCCTAGCCCATGTGATGTGATAGCTGCAGAGACTTATGGGGAAGACCACCTGGCTGCGCCTATCATTAGCCCACTCTGTGACTCTTCAACAGTATGTGAAATGACGCCTGTCATTTTTTTGGGCTGATCCGCATGAATCAAATCACAAACTGTTTGAATTCACACCTGAAAATTTCAGGAAATTCAACTCAAATTCGTCTCACTGAGGATCTATCCGATCATCTCTACCTGGCAGCTATCTCTCCTGACTCCCTAATGCACAGGAATGCTCGGTTTGGCTTATCTCCAGGGAGAACAAAAGGATCTTCCGCTAAAATTAACCTGATATCATGTGAGAGTTGTGAGGACCCCATACTCATTAGACTGTTGGCCAATCCCGCCAATATTGGCAGGTTCAACCAAATTTACTCTAAAGTGTATATGGAGGCCTTTAAATTTGGACGCAACTAAACCTTTTCTTTTTTTCCCTCATTTTAGAATACATAGTATCTGAAACTAGCTCACTTTTGAAAGGTCATGCTTGTATACCGACAGTTATAAAAAAAGTGTACCAAGTTCTAAAAATGAAAATTTTCAATAAGAATTTAAATGCTGTGACAAATTTAGAATTTAGCAGATGTAGATGTGTTACTATAAGCCATTTTTACATAATGGAAGTCAAGACACTTCACCAGGATCTGCCCAATTATTTCATTATAAGTTCTATGATCAATGACCTTATTTTGTAGTTGAACCCTTGATGCTAAACTTGTCATTGCCTTTTCATTTAAACCATTTCATTTTTAGAAAAAATCAGAGCTATTGTGTAATTGTTGGCAGCACCAAGGACCCCGTCTAAAAATGTTTACCCCATTTCACACCCAAATCTATATTTTAGAGGAAAACTTATTGGGACAGTTTTTTAATATTTCCTTCCAGTTGCATATATATCCCATTATCTTTTACCTTAAAGCTTTCAGTCTTAATAATCTCACTTTCTGAAGCTATGTAATAGGTGTCAAGCCAGTGCTAATGATTATGAAATTAAAGCAGGTAAAACATTAAAGTCCCTATTAACTATAGCACACTTGGGAGACCAGTAAATGATTTAATGTACACACTGGCAGAGACTAAACTTGCATAGCTAGTATCTACGCATAAAGCATATGTATCAAAGGGCCGAACAAAATACCTCCTGGTGCAAATGGACTTTAATTGTCTGGTTTAATCCTAATTACAAATGAAATTTCCCAGTGGTTTTCTTATCTCCTGAAGAATTGATTTGAAATGTATTTGCGGAACTGAGTACTACCGTATAGCGAGCATGAACCCTTCCCTTTCATCTTTATAGCCGTTTCTTTCTGTAAGATTCATTCCATAAGTTGCCATTTCTGCCAAATGTGTTTTACTGAAGTCATTGAAAACTGTGCTGCATCCGAAATTTCCAAGGCCTGGACTGATAACTGTCTACACGGGCACATCGCCAGAAAATTACAACTCTAAAATCGTAGCACTTGTCTGTGTTTTCTGTACCCCTCATAGGAATCTTTTCTCTCTTTCCTTATTTTCATCTTTGAGTTCATCAATATCCCATGAATGATTTCTTAAGGAACTGATTTCTTGATGAATTACTTAATCAATATATATAGCTGCATTTGCAGTAATGCAAACTCTGTTTACCCTAAGGTTAAGAGTGGGATCAGTATTCTGCCACTCTCTTAAGGCAATCTATCATCAATATAATATTAATATTTATAAATATATTGATGTTGCTGAAATAGACAAATATTTAAAGGGATTGTTCGGGAATCATTTTTCCTACTGTAAAAGTTTGCATATGTTGAAAATAACAATTACAGCAATAGTCACCATCCCCAGGTCACCATTATCTATTTAGCCAGTCCATCTCTGGTCATTGTCAGCGGTGATGTCAGAACTACAGCGAACGTCACCACTGCAGTCAATCACAGGGCTCAGCAGCTTTTACCAACTACATTCTCATCACTGCTGAACTCAATGATTAGCTGCAGTGTTACTGTGCGGTGTCACTGCTGAAACCTGTAAACATTCACAAAATCATCGGTAGAGAGGAAATACCGGACCTGGGGAGGGTGATTACTACATTGGTTGTCATTTTTAAAATCTGCAAGAGAAAAAATCATAATCCTGGACAATCCCGTTAACACTAATTTTTAAACGTCGTGGCTAGTGTTGAGCGATACCTTCCGATATCAGGAAATATCGTATCGGATTGGATCGGGCCGATACCCAAAAAGTATCGGATATCGCCGATTCCGATACCGGAAACCAATGCAAGTCAATGGGACACAAATATCGGAATGAAAATAAACCCTTTCTTTCCTTGTAGGTTAATTCTACATGAAGTAAAACAACTAAGAATAATGTAGAATGACATGAAAAGCCGGCAATTCATCAGCGGCATTCACCGGTACCCGACAATTTACAGCAGAAAGAATAGAGCTTCACACATAGATTAGATAGATAGAAACATGTCAGTCACATATATATGAAGTACAGTGACAGTGTTGCTTACTGTACTTGTCATTTAGTGTAAAGGATTTATTAAAAAAAATATTAGTGTTTTCGTGCACCGTCTCTTTAAAAAAGCCGGCCGGCAATTCAGCATCTGTACCCGACAATTTATAACAGACAGAATAGAGCTTCACACATAGATTAGATAGATAGAAACATGTCAGTCACATATATAAGAAGTACAGTGACAGTGTTGCTTACAGAACTTGTCATTTAGTGTAAAGGATTTATTTAAAAAAATAATAGTGTTTTCATGCACCGTCTCTTTAAGAAAGCCGGCCGGCAATTCAGCATCTGTACCCGACAATTTAGAATAGAAGGAATAGAGAATCACACATAGATTAGATAGATAGAAACATGTCAGTCACATATATATGAAGTACAGTGACAGTGTTGCTTACTGTACTTGTCATTTAGTGTAAAGGATTTATTAAAAAAAATATTAGTGTTTTCGTGCACCGTCTCTTTAAAAAAGCCGGCCGGCAATTCAGCATCTGTACCCGACAATTTATAACAGACAGAATAGAGCTTCACACATAGATTAGATAGATAGAAACATGTCAGTCACATATATAAGAAGTACAGTGACAGTGTTGCTTACAGAACTTGTCATTTAGTGTAAAGGATTTATTTAAAAAAATAATAGTGTTTTCATGCACCGTCTCTTTAAGAAAGCCGGCCGGCAATTCAGCATCTGTACCCGACAATTTAGAATAGAAGGAATAGAGAATCACACATAGATTAGATAGATAGAAACATGTCAGTCACATATATATGAAGTACAGTGACAGTGTTGATTACTGTACTTGTCATTTAGTGTTAAAATAAAGGATTTATTTAAAAAAAAATTGGCGTGGGGTTCCCCTTAATTTTAGGCTCTAGCGGAGGTTAAGCAGACAGCTGGGGCAAATGTTTGAAGCCTGGGAAGGGGGTAATACCCACGGAGCTTCCCAGGCTACTAATATCAGCCCCCAGCTGAATACCTAGCCTTTACTAGCTATTAAAATGGGGGACCCCCCCAAAAAAATGACGTGGGGTCCCCCCTAATTTAATAGCTAGCACAGGCTAGGCAGACAGCTGGGGGCTGATATTAATAGCCCAGGAAGGGTGCCATGAATATTGGCCCCCTCCCAGGCTAGAAACACCAGCCGTCAGCCGCCCCAGAAATGGCGCATCCATAGGATGCGCCAATTCTGGCACTTAGCCTCGCTCTTCCACGCTGCCCTGGTGCGGTGGCAGGGGGTAATAGGGTTGGGGTTGATGTCAGCTTATAATGCCAGCTGACATCAAGCCCAGGTTAGTAATGGAGAGGCGTCTATAAGACACCCCCATTACTAATCCCATAGTCAAAGTTAAAAGAAAACACAAACACCCAGAGTAAAGTCCTTTAATTGAAATAAAGACACAATTCTTTATTGTTCTAAATTAAACCATACCTACCATCACGCCCATTCCAGCTGAAGCCAACGATCTCCTGCAATAAAAGAAAAATAATAAAGCAACCTCATCCTTACCTTTCGATGGTTCCCAGGACAGCTCCAGCTCTGCTACATCGAGATGACAGGCTGGACCGCAGCAGAAAGCTGCCATCCAGCCTGTCATCCCGCAGACACTGAGAAGCGCAGGCATGCTTGCGCTCCTCAGTGTCTCTCTGTGACGTCATCCAGATGAGCCGAGTTCATGTCCAATGAACTCAGCTCACCTCATGCACGTCACTGACAGCGTGGGAAAATTCTCACGCTGAAGTGCTGAGTGCAGGAGAATTTTCCCACGCTGTCAGTGACGTACATGAAGTGAGCGGAGTTCATTGGACATGACCTCGGCTCATCTGGATGCCGTCACAGCCAGACACTGAGGAGTGGAAGTATGCCTGCGCTTCTCAGTGTCTGCGGGATGACAGGATGGATGGCAGCGTTCTGCTGCGGTCCAGCCTGTCATCTCGATGTAGCAGAGCTGAAGCTGTCGTGGGAGCCATGGAAAGGTAAGGATGAGGTTGCTTTATTATTTTACTTTTATTGCAGGAGATCGTTGGCTTCAGCTGGAATGGGCGTGATGGTAAGTATGGTTTAATTTAGAACAATAAAGAATTGTGTCTTTATTTCAATTAAAGGACTTTTTTCTGGGTGTTGTGTTTTTTTAAATACTTTACTAGAAATTCATGGTGGTCATGTCTAATATTGGCGTGACCCCATGAATTTTGGGCTTAGGGCCAGCTGATAATGCCAAGCTGGCCTTAACCCCTTTATTACCCAGTGAGCCACCGCACCAGGGCCCTGGATGAGTTGGGTACAGCGCCAGAAGATGGCGCTTCTATGAACGCGCCATTTTCTGGGGCGGCTGCGGACTGCAATTTGCAGCGGGGGTGGCCCAGAAAGCTTGGGTCTCCCTGCGCTGCGGATTCCAGCCCCCAGCTGCCTAGTTGTATCTGGCTGGGCACAAAAATAGGGCGAAGCCCCACGCATTTTTTTTTAAAATTATTTCATGAAATTCATGGAATAATTAAGAAAAAAAGGGCTTCCCTATATTGTTGTGTCCAACCAGGTACAAATAGGCAGCTGGTGGTTGGGGGCAGCCCGTTCCTGCCTGCTGTACCTGGCTGGACACAAATATAGTGCGAAGCCCCACGTCAATTTTTTTTAAATCATTTCAGGAAATTCATGAAATAATTTAAAAAAATTGATGTGGGGCTTCGCCCTATATTTGTGTCCAGTCAGGTACAGCAGGCAGGAACGGGCTGCCCCCAACCACCAGCAGCCTATTTGTACCTAGCCGGACACAACAATATAGGGAAGCCCTTTTTTTCTGAATTATTCCATGAATTTCATGAATTTAAAAAAAAAAAAACGTGGAGCTTCGCCCTATTTTTGTGTCCAGCCAGGTACAACTAGGCAGCTGGGGGCTGGAATCTGCAGCGCAGGGAGGCCCAAGCTTTCTGGGCCCCACCCGCTGCAAATTGCAGTCCGCAGCCGCCCCGGAAAATGGCGCGTTCATAGAAGCGCCATCTTCTGGCGCTGTACCCAACTCATCCAGGGCCCTGATGCGGTGGCTCACTGGGTAATAAAGGGGTTAAGGCCAGCTTGGCATTATCAGCTGGCCCTAAGCCCGAAATTCATGGGGTCACGCCAATATTAGACATGACCACCATGAATTTCTAGTAAAGTATTTAAAAAAAACACAAACACCCAGAAAAAAGTCCTTTAATTGAAATAAACACACAATTCTTTATTGTTCTAAATTAAACCATACTTACCATCACGCCCATTCCAGCTGAAGCCAACGATCTCCTGCAATAAAAGAAAAATAATAAAGCAACCTCATCCTTACCTTTCCATGGCTCCCACGACGGCTCCAGCTCTGCTACATCGAGATGACAGGCTGGACCGCAGCAGAACGCTGCCATCCAGCCTGTCATCCCGCAGACACTGAGAAGCGCAGGCATACTTCCACTCCTCAGTGTCTGGCTGTGACGGCATCCAGATGAGCCGACAATGAACTCGGCTCACCTCATGTACGTCACTGACAGCGTGGGAGAATTCTCCTGCACTCAGCGCTTCAGCGTGAGAATTTTCCCACGCTGTCAGTGACGTGCATGAGGTGAGGTCATGTCCCATGAACACGGCGCACCTCATGCACGTCACTGACAGCGTGGGAGAATTCTCACGCTGAAGCGCTGAGTGCAGGAGAATTTTCCCACGCTGTCAGTGACGTGCATGAGGTGAGCTGAGTTCATTGGACATGACCTCGGCTCATCTTTATGCCGTCACAGAAAGACACTGAGGAGCGCAAGCATGCCTGCGCTTCTCAGTGTCCGCGGGATGACAGGCTGGATGGCAGCGTTCTGCTGCGGTCCAGCCTGTCATCTCGATGTAGCAGAGCTGAAGCTGTCCTGGGAACCATGGAAAGGTAAGGATGAGGTTGCTTTATTATTTTACTTTTATTGCAGGAGATCGTTGGCTTCAGCTGGAATGGGTGTGGCGGTAAGTATGGTTTAATTTAGAACAATAAAGAATTGTGTCTTTATTTCAATTAAAGGACTTTTTTCTGGGTGTTTGTGTTTTTTTTAAATACTTTACTAGAAATTCATGGCGGTCATGTCTAATATTGGCGTGACCCCATGAATTTCGGGCTTAGGGCCAGCTGATAATGCCAAGCTGGCCTTAACCCCTTTATTACCCAGTGAGCCACCGCACCAGGGCCCTGGATGAGTTGGGTACAGCGCCAGAAGATGGCGCTTCTATGAACGCGCCATTTTCCGGGGCGGCTGCGGACTGCAATTTGCAGCGGGTGGGACCCAGAAAGCTTGGGTCTCCCTGCGCTGCAGATTCCAGCCCCCAGCTGCCTAGTTGTACCTGGCTGGACACAAAAATAGGGCGAAGCGCCACACATTTTTTTTTTTAATTATTTCATGAAATTCATGGAATAATTAAGAAAAAAAGGGCTTCCCTATATTGTTGTGTCCGGCTAGGTACAAATAGGCAGCTGGTGGTTGGGGGCAGCCCGTTCCTGCCTGCTGTACCTGGCTGGACACAATTATAGGGCGAAGCCCCACATAATTTTTTTTTAATTATTTCATGAATTTCCTGAAATAATTAAAAAAAAATTGACGTGGGGCTTCACACTATATTTGTGTCCAGCCAGGTACAGCAGGCAGGAATGGGCTGCCCCCATCCACCAGCTGCCTATTTGTACCTAGCCGGACACAACAATATAGGGAAGCCCTTTTTTTCTTAATTATTCCATGAATTTCATGAAATAATTAAAAAAAAAAAAACGTGGAGCTTCTCCTTATTTTTGTGTCCAGCCAGGTACAACTAGGCAGCTGGGGGATGGAATCTGCAGCGCAGGGAGGCCCAAGCTTTTTGCCCTCCCCCCCCCGCTGAAAATTGCAGTCCGCGGCCGCCCCGGAAAATGGCGCGTTCATAGAAGCTGGATGCTGTACCTGGCTGGCATACAAAAATATGGCGAAGCCCACGTCAAAAGTTTTGGGAAAAATTTATTAAAAAATAAATAATAATTTAGGGACTGCATCTTTATTAAGTCCTCAAATGTCATTTAGTGTTAAAATAAAGGATTTATTTAAAAAAAAAATGGCGTGGGATCCCCCATAATTTTAGGCTCTAGCGGAGGTTAAGCAGACGGCTGGGGCAGATGTTTGAAGCCTGGGAAGGGGGTAAAACCCACGGAGCTTCCCAGGCTACTAATATCAGCCCCCAGCTGAATACCTAGCCTTTACTAGCTATTAAAATGGGGGACCCCCCAAAAAAAAATGACGTGGGGTCCCCTCTATTTTAATAGCTAGCAAAGGCTAGGCAGACAGCTGGGGGCTGATATTAATAGCTCAGGAAGGGTGCCATGAATATTGGCCCCCTCCCAGGCTAGAAACACCAGCCGTCAGCCGCCCCAGAAATGGCGCATCCATAGGATGCGCCAATTCTGGCACTTAGCCTCGCTCTTCCACGCTGCCCTGGTGCGGTGGCAGGGGGTAATAGTGGTGGGGTTCATGTCAGCGCCAGCTGCCATGAAGCCCAGGTTAGTAATGATGGCCGTCTATATGACACCCCCATTACTAACCTACAAAGTGTTAAAAAGAAAAAACACACTACACCCAGAAAAAAATAATTTATTTGAAATAAAACACCATTTTATTTAATTCTTAGTTTACTAAAAAAAAAATAGTTACCTGTCCACGTTCCTGCGCTGATCTCCCATGCACAGCTGTCACATCTGGAGATGGTGACAGCTGTGCATGGCTGCTGTAAGCTCACGCTGCCGGGAACACGTCCGCTCCCGGCAGCGGGAGCCACTGACTGAGGTCACCGGAGTGCATTCAGGCAGCGCAGCTCCGGAGACCTCCTTTACGGCAGTGCTGTACCGTGGGAATTTCTCACGATACAGCAGTGCCGTAAAGGAGCTAACCGGAGCAGCGCTGCCTGAACTCCGGTGAACCCTTACGGCCCCGTCATTCTAGCGGCGGCAGCGGTTCAGAGCGGTCACATTCTATGTGGCTGCTCTGAACTGGAGATCTTCGTGGGACACTCGTGGACTGCTACGGAGGGGTAAGGATAAGGTTGTGGTTTATTATTTTATATTTTATTACAGGAGATCGATGGCTTCGGGGAATTAGGTGTCTTGGTGAGTATAGGTGTAGTTTTTTATTTTTTACTTTATTTTAGGTGGCGATCGGCGGGGACAGGTAATGTATGAACTAATTTCTTTTAGGTAACCACTGGCCACCAATGACATGTATCTAACATTTATTGGGGACACAGTAGGGCAATTTAAATAGCAGGATCAGGCTGATGGGAACTACTGCTCCCATCGAGCTGATCCTGCTGGCAGGAGTGGACGGGGGACAGACATAGGCCGATGGGAGTAGTAGTGTCACATCGGCCTATGTCTGCCCGCACACACACCCGCACACATCGCACACACACCCCGCACACACATCGCACACACACACCCCGCGCGCACACACATCGCACACACACCCGCACACATCGCACAGACACCCCGCACACACACCCCGCACACACACCCGCACACACACACACCCGCACACACACACACCCGCACACACACCCGCACACATCGCACAGACACCCCGCACACACACCCCGCACACATCGCACAGACACCCCGCACACACACCCCGCACACATCGCACAGACACCCCGCACACACACCCCGCACACACACACACCCGCACACACACACCCCGCACACACACACCCCGCACACACACACCCCGCACACACACACACCCCGCACACACACACCCCGCACACACACACCCCGCACACACACTAATCATGACGGGTCTGGGAGGTGAGGCTGACCTGTGCGGCCGTGGGAAAGTTGATGTGAGTTCATGCAGTCAAGCATGAACTCACATGAACCCTCTGAGGGCACCGCGGCTACTTCAAATGAACAGCTGATCAGCATCACCTGATACCTCAGCTGTTCATTTGAAATAACCGGCGGGAAAGCGCAGCACAGAACGGGAAAGCCGGCGGTGAAGTCTTTTCACTGCCGGCTTCCCCGCCCGGGTCCTTCGCTCCTTGGTGCTGCGCTCCCCGCCCGGTCCTAATTTACGATCGGGATGGGAGGTGGCGAGGGGAGCGGAGGATCGGGGTGGGAGGCTGCGGGGAAGCAGTATGGGGCTGCGTGATTGTTTAAAAGCCGGCGGCTTTTTACCGCGCGCCGGCTTTTAAACAATCAGGAGAATTCTCCCACGCTGGGATGGCATTCTGATGACAAGCTGGATCGCAGCTGAGCGCTGCCATCCAGCTTGTCATCCTTCAGAGACACTGCAGAGCGCAGGCATTATGGGAACTTCCGATTCCGGTATTCGATATTATAAAAGTATCGGAATTAAGTATCGGAATTCCGATACAGTGAATATCGGCCGATACCCGATATTTCAGTATCGGAATGCTCAACACTAGTCGTGGCACATGCAGTATACAGATATATATTATAATATAGATGTTTTGAAAATAATTCTAAATAAAGTGCACAAATCTAGTATACATTTGCCTTGTAGATAAGCATGCACTCTTTTTGCTATTATCAATGGAGCAATCCTGTCTATCTAGTCTCTTGCAGTTCTGTGACGGGGCCATCTAATGGTAAAGATATAACAAATCTGACAACATTCAGTTTCATAGTACAGCTGAAAAGAGTGCTGTATGATACTAGGATAGTCTACACACCGTGGGTGGCCTAGTGGCCAAAGAGAGAACTGCAGTACTTCAAATTTTGTTCCTATATGAAGAGGCCTTAAAAGGTTACATTTTTTAATACGTTTTGGATTTTCATGCCGAAATGTGATGCTTCACATTTCAACCCCTTCATGCACAGGTAATTTTTCTGTTCTTACGCTTTCAGTTTTTCCACCACTTCTTCCAAGATCCATAGCTTTTTTATTTTCCTTTCATCATTTGAGGGCTTATCTTTTTTTGAGATGAGATGTAATTTTGAATTACATCATTTACTTACCATGAAATGTACTAGAAAACGGGAAAAAAAATCCAAGTTCAGTGAAATGGTGAAAAAAATGGAATTCCACTATTATTTTTTGTTTTTGCTTTTATAGTGTTTGATCAATGGTAGAAATTACCTGGCAACATGATTTTGGAGATACCAAATCTGCATAGCTTTTTTTTTTTTTTTTTTTTATTTGATTGGAAAAAATTTTTGTTCTGTATCGACATTTTTTGAAACCTGTAATGATCTTATTTTTCTTTAGAAGGAGCTGTGCAAGGCTATCTGTGGATGCTGACATTTTTATTGATTCCAAATTTGTGGCACATACATTTTAATTTTTTTATTGAATTTTTTGGAATGGTGTGCTAGATGAAAATCCATATTTCTGGCATTTCGATTTGTTTTACTCCACATTTTTTATACAGGTTAATTAAACTTACAGTTTTGATAGATTTTACTTTTACAGATGTATTGATCCTAAATATGATTATTTTTTTTCATGTTTGTATTTTTAACGGGGGGGAAAGGTCATGATTCATGGTGGTCTATGTGAGTTGGTGCATATATGCACTAGAAAACATTGAAATACCATTGTCAATGAATAAACAGCAGCAAATGGAGGAAGCTCCAGTCGCTGTTGTTACTGGAAGATGCTCATTGTGTAACACAGGAGCGGAGCCCACGTAATATATGGAGACGTATTATTTTCTCGTTCCGGGAAGGGATTAGTGTTTTTTTTACTTTATTGTTATATTAATAAATGTATTAGCGCTGTGATTTTGCAGTAATTCCTATTATGCACTGTAGATATTACAAGTTTAGCACAAATTTAACTTACGCCCCCATACACATTAGACTATTGTCAGCTGAACCCACTGAAGTAGATTGGTTCTGCAATTGATTGTCAGCGAAGTTAAAGACTCGACATGTTCAATTCCACACTACCGATCCTTTTGTTCTCCCAGAGCAGGAAAACATGGGTGTGTTTGGTCAAACAAGTGCTCCTGTTTATTGTAAAGCCTGCAAAAATGTCTACTTACTATTCGATCGGCTGAAGCTTTTCTCGGCCAACAACCATCTCATATATATAAAATGAGCTTAAGAACTATAAAGATCCGAGACACGTTGCCTGAAATTTTAAATATTTGCTTTTGATCATGTCCATTTATTGAATATGCTGTCTGCACTAAGACACTGTTGTATAGACTTTTTATTCTGAAGCGTAATAATTATAAAAGAGTTTAAGAATAGTGTTGAGCGAATTTGTTCGGCATTTCAAATTCGGGTTCGTGTTCGGCGTTCCGACTTGTTCGCACCAAAAAAATCGGCTCCACCCATGAACATCACTGATTTGCCACGCTGTCACGCAGTTAGAGAAGATGAATTACATTTTTTGCCTTCTATTCAGCATCAATGTGCATTGTTTTTTTTTCAGAATGTTCTTGTTAACATCTTTTTCTGGTCCACAAAACTATGTACAAAGAAATCAGTATATGTGTTTGATTTGACATAGAAAATAATTTATAATTCATATGTATGTGAGATTTCTGGTGTAAGGCTATATAGCAATATTAAAATTAGGATAACATACTATAAAGTCAACTTTAATAATGGCCTGAACTCACACCAACAATTGCCCATGTTTTTTCTTCTCTCCTTTAAATTAAATTATAGTGATTGTAGAGGTAGTAGAGGATCCTATCGTTGTTGTGTGTGGCTTTGTGTCTCCATATAACAGTCATATCAAGTAGTGAAAAACTAGGGTGACATTATCCAGGAATCTCCCATCAACAACTTTTCTTGAAGCCATGTAGTTGGTCTGCAGTGTTTATTAGTTGGAGAAGGCTGATGGCCAGGTCTGGTGACATGCTCCTCAGCCATTCTGAGAACAGGAGAGCTTTGCGGTCTGTGAAGATGGCGGCACTAGCAAGAATAAGAGAAGAACCTGTAATATATTTTTGTAAGTGCCACAAAATCGTGTCCACGACACATCTCTTCAAATACAGATAAATTGGAGAACCACTTTACTTTATGTGGGGCAACCATTCTGGGACGACCTCCAGGTGACAGCAAGAGGGTAACTAGCTACAAAGTCAGTTATAAAGTAGACCTATTTTATTTTTCTTGTCTTCTGTCGAAGTAAAGTTTTACTAAGGTAAGAAATAGAATGACAGACTGAAAGATATGCTAAAACTGAACTGAATCGAGATCTGGCGGGCTCTTTTAGCCATCATTCGATTTCCGGCTGTTGACATGATACCACTCTTTTCTGATTAATTTGTTCAGATTGCATTTAATACTCCCTATAAAATACTATGACCAATTAGCTTATATTTACTTATTAATACTTCATGGCATTCAGTCAGCATATCGTACAAAATAACCATGTTCTAATTGGAAACCTTTACCCTATAGCTTTAAACTATGGCTAACTGCTCTACTATTGAAAAAAGGTTATTTGGACTGGACATTTGCTATTCAGCTCTGTGCTTGTGGCTTTTTTTGCAATAATAATGAGATGAGTTACAGAACAATTTACTCCCATTTTTATCACTCGGGATATAGTATATTCACAAAGGTCACATTTCAAACACTATGCTGTTACCATGAAAGAAGAAACTTTTCATGGGACATTTGCAGTTTTCCAGCATTTAACATTTGTAAAGTTGAAGTGGTGACAGATTTTTTTAATGAGTTGGAAAAGATGATTTTACTAAATTCTATGTTTTTTTCTTATGTGAGCTATAAATCTGCAATTTGACTTTCTCTGCTTGAGTTCAATACAGTAGATATTTATGGAATTAATTTAAATGGAAAGAAGGACAGTGTGACAGCGTTTCGCCCATAATTAATGAGTATAGGAACGATATGTATTTTTTTATATTCTAATATAAGCTTGTTTATAAGGAAACCAATAAGAAAATAGGATAGAAAAGGGAACATTAGTTTTACAGTAAATTAAATATTCAGGAATCCTCAAAGGTGGAGCAGCAGAGGACTACCCACACTTTGAAGATAAATAAGAGACAGTCATGTCTATTTCTTGTGGATTCATAAATATCCCATTGGCCATAATTGATTATGTGCTATAATTAAAAGGGGATATTCTCATGTTTTGTATAGATGGTGGAAGGATATCCAGAATCTTTTTTATGTTGCGTTCAAAAAAACTTTAGTCTGCTGCCAAACTTACATGATATGAACTTTTTATGAGCCATAGTGTCTGCACTCAGTGACTACAATCGGCTCATGTTAAAAAGACACCTTACTAATGTAGAAACTTACAAGTGTCATTGAAATATTTCTATTTTTCATATAAATACTTGGTACATGTAGTCCCATAAGTTTTTCTTCCCATGTGAGATTGTCTTCAGAGTAGGGTATGAAGGATGTCTTTGGGGTTCCCAAACTATTACCATAGTTATAGTTATAATCCTTTCATATCCCTTAACATTGGCATATGCACGTCTATATCCCAAGAAGGACTGCGACCACTACTTCCAGTAACTAAATACGGACGATTCCCAAGGATAGTCCCTCTGATGAGCCTGGATTGGTGAAATGCGTTGGAGGAGAGAGTAACTTCTTATGTATGTATTTAGGGACCAGGAATGTGGGTCTAGGTTCCTGTGTTGGCCTATACCTATGTTAAAGGATACAGAAAGGAGATAATAATTTGATAAACTCAGGAGTCGAGGAACTCCATTTTACCCTCCTCCTAATTCCAGAAGAGATTACTGGACTACATGTACCAAGCGTTTATATGTAAAGTATAAAACACTTTTGGTTACTCCAAAAAGTCATTACTTTTCTGCACCTATATTAGTATTGATCTTCTAATGACTTAAAATAAAAGTTATTAAAGATCAGTGACTTAGGATAAAAGAATGCATGAGAAGTGCTTGAAAAAATCTCAGTAGTGCTGGAACGTCACATGGGTTAATAAAGCGTTCATTTCACTGGATGCGCTGCCTCACTCTTCATATTTGTCTTTTAATAATACAGTGTAATTAATTTCTTAAATGCTTAGCTTGTTGCATGCTTTATAGTCATAGGAATTAGGAAAGCTTTGAAAATGTAATAAAATATTACTTAACGTAACATATTATATGTTCAATCTAAGGCCTCTGTTTATGAAGTAACAGCAATAAAATTGTTACTGTTTGTTACATATTATATATCAGAAATGTCTAAAGTATTCGAGTTGGAACTAGAGCCGGAGGTCTGGCTTACCGACTCCACAGCCATGTATACTATGGACAATGGATTTAGGAAATTCACTTGTAATCTATAAAGATGGGAGAGAAATATTCGTCTTTTGTTCTGCAGTTCCTTGCATGTAATAAACCCCAAGCTATTTCTAATATTACTTGTGATATTTGTCCCTTTCATCTTAACTTTTTATTTAATAACACTGATCATGGTCAAAGAAAGATCTTAGCATGATATAAGTTCAGCATAGAGCTTATCAAATACTCAGCTTTTTTTCTGACCAAAGCTGTCCACTCCACTAGTGATAAGCACATGATACGTCTTAATAACAGAGCTTGATTTATAAGAGAATAATGAATACTCTGTAAGACTCTTTGCTGTATTTTTAATAATGATCTATGCCAACAAGCACTCTCAAATTCACCTCTGCCCTTCTAATTACGGATACTACTTATAGTGATTATGCTCTGAAAGTAAAGCCTTTTGCGTGGTCACATCTCTTATAATTGCTTATGTTATGCCACTGAGACAAAAAGATAAAATCAACTTGATTGCTCTCCTTGTTTTACTTAACTTATCATTCACAGATATCAGTGTGTTGTATATGCTCATCTGTGATATAGATTTGACAACCGCAATTGGCTTGGTCCAATCTAAACTGTAGTAGAAAGTTTAATATCTTGGATTCCTTTGTCTACATCTTTACTTCCTGCAAGAAAGCTTGGACTTGGCTGCAAAAGAATCCCCAATCCCCCAACACTGATGGAATCAGACACATAGTTGGGAAGAGGAACAGCACCGATACCACTTGTAGCACTAGAGCAGGGATGTCAAACTTAAACACACAGAGGGCCAAAATGAAAAACTTGAACAAACCAGTATACAGTATAATGAGCCCACATAGTCCTCCATACACAATAATGGGCCCTACATAGTCCTTCATACAGAATAATGGGCCCCATATAGTCCTCCATACAGCATAATGGGTCCCACATAGTCCTCCATACAGAATAATAGGCCCCACATAGTTCTCCATACAGTATAATGGGCCTTGCTTAGTCCTCCATACAGAATAATGGGCCCCATATAGTTCTCCATACAGTATAGTGGGCCCCATATAGTCCTCCTTACAGTATAATGTGCCCCATATATTTCTCCATACAGAATAATGGGCCCCATATAGTTCTCCATACAGTATAATGGGCCTCACATAGTCCTCCATACAGAATAATGGGCCCCATATAGTTCTCCATACAGTATAATGGGCCTCACATAGTCCTCCATACAGAATAATGGGCCTCACATAGTCCTCCATACAGAATAATGGGCCCCATATAGTTCTCAATACAGTTTAATGGGCCTCAAATAGTCCTCTATACAGAATAATGGGTGGCGGTTCTGGTGTCGGGGGCAAATATAACCACCCTGCAGGCCAGATTTGTCCCACGGACCAGAGTTTGACACGTGCACTAGAGGTACCAGGCATAGTATCTAAAGGTCAAAGTAGAAATCTATTTATGAAGAACCATGAATCCAGACCAGGAGTAGTACTGCAGGACCCAGGTGTTTAATCCCAGGACTGAGATAAGAGCATGTTCTGGAAAGGCAAGTGGAGTCCAGGCATGAGGTAAGCATTATACAGATGGAGAAGAAGGCAAGTGTAACTGGTCGTAAGTCATTTCAAAACCAGGCCCTCTTTTCTCCACCAGGCACATTTGTTTTGTTTTTTCACATGTGTGGTTTTATGAGCTTTATTTTTTTTCTCATTTGGCTATTAAAATACATTTTGCATCTTTTTTAATGATAAGTGGGTTAAATTTTGATATTATTTTCAGATTTGAACTTTTTATTTTTTTGCTAATATCGGAGTAAATTGTAAAGAAGAAAATAAATAGTTGCCTGTTTTTAAAATATGTTGTAATTATACCCCGTTCCTCACACATTTTATGCACCCATAAGATCATGAAGTTTAGGGGACATTTCAACATATATTGTTTGTTTATATTCTCGTTTTACCTGTAACTGGGATTTGTATGTTAGCACCAGTTACAGGGGTAACTTTAGCCTCCCGGCCTGCACTGCAGAGCTGATCTGGGTCTGTTGAGACCAAGCAGCTCCTGCTCCTTCCCAGAACATGATGATCACATGATTGCCAGGACAGGAGAAGGAAGAGCTGTTTAGTTCCATGCAAATAGAATAGATGGTGCTCCCTCAACACTGTGTATACAGTAATTAGGAAGACAGAGATGGTAATAAACCATCTCTGCCTTCTCTATATGAAGCCTGGCTGTCAGATACCCTCTTCTGCAGCTGCTGACTCTGCAGTAACGATCTGAAACATCATTGCTTCATCCACTGCTTTAGTGTGCGGCATAACTTGTGGGGAAAGAAGATGGTCCGGCACACAAGCTTTGCTTTACTTTAACATGGCATTGGTAAAAAGATTACAAATACTCACCAGCACTAGGCATCCTTACTCTTAGGACAAGCCCTACGTCTTGACATTAGTTCATATACATTGAACAGAAGTTCATTGATGATATCTCTGGGCGTGCCATTTTTCGAATCCTCACCAATTTTACCTTCTGTCATATTTCTTTCGAAGAACACTCTTCCCTACGTAAGCACAATTTTCTCATGGTTGAAATATCTTAGGTTAAATGTTTGCAGTTGATCTTTATGCTGCAGGCAGGTAGTGTTTGCTTCCTTATACTCATTGTGTGATTTCTGCATGAACGAGATATTTATTCTATAGTTTCAACCTATTTAAACTATACCTTGACTTGGACATTTCTATTTTGTAAACACTGAATGTCAACATGTGCTCTACCACTAGAGGGCAGTGTACCTGAAACAAATGTAAAGCTGGCATATTACTGCATCAATAGCAGAAATAGATTCAGACTTATCTAAAGAAAAGCAGAATGAAAGCCATTGAGAGTAACTGCCAAAACATCATATTGTTACCTCTTACCCCAGAAAAGTAATTCCAATATGTGTACTGCATTTTAATTACAAATGAATGTGGCCAAATACTTAAGGTAGTGATATACTTAAATATTTATATGCTTATAACAGTAACTGGGGACAATAGAGGAGAGAATTAATCATTTAAAAAATATATTATTTAGCTTCACTACCAAGTATTATTCATGTCATATGCACGCTGCGAGGCAACTTGAAGTTTCTCATTCTTCCCAGTAATCTACAGAGAAAAAGTTAGGAAGTAAAGAAATGACCTCTATATGATCAACATATTGTCTACAATTGTGGTGAAGGCCAAAGCCTTAAATTACCTTTGCTCCTGGGAGTTTGAGAAGGATAATTAATTATCTACAAAAAAGTGTCTACAATACGAGAAGATTTATCATTAGAGGAAAAGATCTACGGATGTTACTTGCAGAGTCTTTGTGGTGGCGAGCAGGTGTAAAACCTATTTGATTATGTCAACCTCAATGCTACCTGTTCACCACAGGTATTGGAAGACTAAAGATAACAGGAAACAAAACTATTAGGAAGCATAGAGCGAGATGCCATAGCAAAAGGTATAGAAAATGGGCTCTGAAAAGTTGGAATTGGCTGTTATTTCATTGGCATTTTTACTCTTGTTACACCATCAGGACATTTTAACTCGTATTTTCTGCAAGATGTGAACTGGTCAAGCTAATGTACCATCGAATAAGTTTTTCACATGATTTACGAATGGATATAGTTAGATATAATTACAGATAGATAGATATTATATTAAATAAATGAATTCCCCTAATACATATGTAAAAACTCAAGTTTCTTGGTGCATATTTTAACCAAAGTGTGTGTGCCTATCTGCCAGCAAAAAAGGCAACCTGTTCTAAATGGATCCTAAGATAGATAGATAGATATCAATCCATGAGATCCACGAGATGTGTCATCAATATATCGGATCTGTGGAACCCAACACCCCCACCAACCAGCTGCTACAAGGTTCTAATGTGAACAGATGGAATGTAGCTGCACTGCACAGCTCTATTCAATGTGTAGCTGCCGCTGCTGGGTACTGTTGAACAGTTCGTATATTGATGACCAGGTTTTATGGTCATTGGTATATTCTGTCTGGTAAACTTCTTTTTAAATACATATGAAAAAATATATATTACTCATTATTTCTTTCAACTTTTGTACATGTATAAATTTTAATACCAGGTTGAAAGAACCAAGCCATTATATTTTAGCAGGTTATATTTTTTCCTTACAAAAACCAAGAAAATTTGCATCTGGCTTCTAAATTGTTGTGATTTAAAAACAAAAAAAAGGTTTTGGCTGGTTTTCTAGAATACTCTGCAAGCAGTGTCTGCCAAGACATACAAAATGTTCAAGTGCTCCTCTTGCAAATAAGTCATTTCGCAAGATAAGCTAATTTGAAGGCAATTAACTGAGATGTCCATTTATATTTCACATGGTTTAAAAATTCGCATGATGTCTAGACATGTAGTGATATATATAGGCCAGCAAGCTGCTTCATTTGTAAGGACTTTCTTCATATTAAGTCCTGCATTGATTATTTAAAAAATTATGTAAAATGCAAGATGAATACTTTGTTCTTATTATTAAAAAAAAACATGATAGTTTAAGGAACCTATCAGCTTGGAAATGCTGTTTTATCTTTAGGGAGCAGAAGAAGCTGAAAACATTGATATATAGGTTTGTGGACAAAGATTAAGTAAGGTTGAACTTGATGGACCTAAGTCTTTTTTCAACCTATGTTAACTATGTAATTCAATGTATTTTATGCATTGAAATCAATGCTCATTCAGCATTTAGGAGTCAAAGGGACAGTTCTAATCAATGAGTGACAGTCTTCTCATATAAATGTGCATATAATAGCTGTCAATCATTGATGAGGACCACCTTCTTGACTCTTAAGCACTGAATGAGGAGAGAATTCAATTAATACAAGATACAGTGAGTCTTTTCCCACAAACCTATATATCTATCTGTTTATCTCCTCCTGCCGGTAGAGCCAACACTAGGTACAAAGTGAAAGTTTCCATTTTCTGGGAAGCAATGTCAAACTTTATGCCACTTCTTGGAAAAGAAAGTATTCCTATCACAGAAGCTGATGACATCTCACTAGGATATTCCACCATTTTCTGATCAGGACTCCTTTAGTGCTGCACCCCCTTCAAAATTTTCTTCTGTGGAATGATATAAAACCCCATTTTATTTCTTGTAATGGGAATATTGCTTTAAATCTTTTCCCTCCACTTAAAACGTGCAGAAGTTTTAAAAAATATCTCCAGCTCACATCTCAATAAAAGCGGAACCGCAGGGGGGACCTACAATATGACCGCATTGCTTCCCCACTGTGAACTGTAGAAATGTGTTTCTTTTTTTTTCTAATATATATATATATATATATATATATATATATATATTTTTTTTTTTTAAAAAAACTGTTCCAATTCTATCTGAGAATGAGAGATTTAAGAAGAGAAAAATTGAAGTCAGCCTTTTCCCAAGGGACTACTTGCAGCACTACACTCACTTAGAGGTGAGGAACATGAACTACTGCTTTCATAAAGATGGACTGAAAATTGTTTCATTGCTGTAGCTGTGACTTGATACATTTTCAGATCTATGCAACAGACTCTACCCCAAATAAAACACTCGGAGCTCCCTGTAGAGAATATCTTAGCTAAGGTTTGGTCAAAGAAAGGTGTTAAGAACCTGATAGCTGCATTCATTTGTTCTTCATGGCAGGATCATATAGTAATTAACTTCTACGAGTGAAGCGGTACTGTCACATTTTATTTCCTGTGAGTTCTGTCTCTTTGATTCTAAACATATGAGTTCATCCCAGAGCAAAAAATCCTTCACAATATCAGAATATCATGATCTTTCTAGTAGATGTACCAGGCAGGCATCTGTCTTAATCCTGTGAACTGCATGTTATGCCAACAAGGTCTTTGACAGATAGGGTATTGTTTTCAATATCCATTAATGGGTTTTAGTGTATGCCTCTGGGCGCAGTAAGGAAAAGGAATCCTAGAAGCACACATTACTTACATAGAGATTGCCAGGATAAACACATGGTCAGCACATGTCACTGTGCCGGCTAAGTGTGGACGAACAAGCAGTGCTTGCTAATTACTGCTGTCATATAGCCTTCTTGTTTAATTACAATGATGCATAACCTTCAACTAAATCCGCAGCTGCCGACTTTAGGACTCTAATTTTTAAGCAATGCTAGATGTCTTTTTAGAGAACTTTTACCAGGTAGATTATCTGAGCTGATGATATCAAACTGATATTGCAGTTAGTTTAAAAGTTTTAAAATATTAGGACACACCAGGTAAAAGTTTGGGCGCACCACTTCATGCATTGGTTTTCTTTGTTTTTATTGGAATGTGCATATTTTAGTTTAAAACTTAAAGCAAGAAAACCATGAAGGAATATGGAAACATATAATAAAGAAACATGTGTGAAACAAAACAGAATATATATTAAACCTTAGTTTTCTCAAAGTACTCCAACCTTCTACTCTGAAAAATGTTTTACACACCATTGACATTCTCTGAATCATTTTCATAGAGTTGTCACCTGGAATGGTTTCAAATGAACAGGTATGCCTAGGCAAAAGTACATTTGTGGACTCACTGATCTTCAGAAAGTCTTTGAGACCACCAGAGATGTTTCTCCGGAGGAGCTTAGATAAGCAGTTCCATACATTGCTGAGCCCTATCTCACAACTCTTCTAAGCCAGAATGTGTGAAAAGAGACTTAACTAAGTAAAAAGAAATAGCATTCCATCATTATTAAGACAAGACAGTCAGTAAATCCAGAAAACTGCTAGAACCTTTTTTAAATGCAATTTGAATTGTCTCTCATGAGACCTGTCCAAGGAAAGTAAGACCAAGAATTACCTCTGCTGCAGAGGATAAGTTCATCAGTTAACAAACATCTAAAATTCAAACTTACAGCATCTCAGAAAACAGGCCTCATAAGTGATGCAGACACATCTCAATATCAATTCTCCAGAGGACACTGTGAGAAGCAGGCCTTTATTGTTGGATTGCTGCAAAGAAGCTAGTGTTGGGGACATTAAAGAAGAAAAACCGTGCTTGTGCCAAGCAACACAAGGACTGGATATTAGAAAAATTAAAAAATTTACCATTGTCTGATGAGTTAAAATTTGAGAAATTTTGTACCATTCGCCATCTCTTCGTGAGACGCTGAACAGATGAGCAGATGGTTTTGTCATGGGTAATGCCAGCAATGAAAAATGAAGAATGAATTCTGTGAATGGTGCGAATACTTTGCTGGTGACACTGTTGGTGATTTACTCAAAATTCCAAGCACATTTACCCAGCTTGGTTACCATCAGGGCTGTGGAGTCGGAGTCGTGGAGTCGGAGCCCTTTTTGATGGAGTCGGTATAAAATGGACCGACTCCTAAAATATATAATAAATTGGGTACAGTAATTCAATGCAGTTTGTGGGGCATATTTTTTCATAAGATAAATGTCTCCTATTCCTGATCTAAGGATCTAGACTTTTAGCTAAGCTACAGTAAATTTATCACTTAACCCTAGAACGCATACCTGGGGCCTCGCAGGCCCGCCCTGTTAATTGTTTTCTATTTTCTGCAAGATTACTTTAGTTAGAATTTTGAAACTCTAGGTATTCCTCAGGTATATAGTTGTTTGTCATTTTTGTTTGAGCTATTCCTTGTTATTTACATACGGGCCTAAAAGGCCCCAGGTATGTGAAAAAGTAGATTTTTATGGTCATGCGTTCTAGGGTTAAACATGAGCCATGTATGAGGGAGTCGGAGTTGGAGTTGGAGTCGGTGTCGTGGAAATTGAGGAATCGGAGTTGGAGTCAGAGTCGGAGGTTTGGCTTACTGACTCCACAGCCCTGGTTACCACAGCAATCTGCAATGACATGTCCTTTTGTCCTTTTGGTTTTCACTTACTGGGATCACCATTTGTGTTGCAACAGCACAAGGACTAAAACACACTTCCAGGCTATGTAAGTGCTATGTGACCAAGAAGGAGGGGCATGGACCTCTGCATCAGATGACGTGGTCTCCGTAGCCACCTGACCTCAACTTAATTGAAATGGTTTGACTTGGGTTGGACCGCAGTGTGAAGGCAAAGCAGCCTATAAGGGCCATTCCAGATGACTACCTGATGAAGCTACTTGAGAGAATGCCAACGCGGTGCAAAGCTGTGTTCAAAGTACAAGAGGGGATACTTTCAAAGATTTAATACATATTCATCTTTGACTCATGTGTGTCCCCTTACTATTTGTTCCTTATGTGTTTCTTCAAGGTTTTCTTTAGTCTTAAGCAACAATTTGCACAGTCCAATAAGAACAAGGAAAAACATTGTTTAACTAGTTGTGTCTTGTTCAGTGCTCATATGCTCCGCCAGTATCAGAAGAGTGCAGGAGCCCTGAAGGTGCTTGCACACTGCATATGCAGGAAACCAGTCACTGCTGATCGACTGCAGAGGGTGCCAGTATCCTACGCAAAGACCAGTAAGGTTTGTTTGTATTAACAGAATTGTCTTTTCCGAAATGTAACACATTTTCTAATGTATTGTAAAATGTGCAATGCAACGTTCCATTTTTATTTTAATTGAGCTCAATGGGAATTTTACAAGAACGGACAACATGCAGAGTATTGAAAGATATTGGAACAGAAATGTTTTTCTGTACCATACATACTACGTGTTCAATATGCAATCACAAGAGTTCCAGCATCTCTGAGCTTTTACTTTAGCTTTTTTGGTGGTGATAGCATTTTTCATGAAAAGTACAATTTATACATTATATATGTACAAAGAATATAACTAAAAATATGCCAATAAGTTAACTATTGATATTTCAGTATGATTTTACTAGAACATGTAAATTCTGATTTCCGAACAGCATAGTTAAATGTTAATCAATTATGCACATTTAGTTCTGACTTTAATGCAGAAAAGCAAAAAAATCCACTTTAATGGGACCCCTATTCAAGATTGTAAAGAGATAAAATTGTGTTTTACATGCAGCTGCCACTAGGGGAGCTTACAGAAAGTAGATTTAAACAGTTACTATTAAAGGTGTTGTTCACTACTAGGACAGCCTCTTCTCATTCCTCATGTTTGGCACCGTTAAAATAAAAACACCTATACTCCCCTTCCATGCCAGTGTCGTTCCAGCGGTGTCGCACTCATGTTCCTGGGGCTCATGTCAGGTTCTTATGTCAAGCAAGCCCTGTTCCCTATCAGCGCTGGCTTCACTATCCTCGTCTTCAGACGTGTCGAACATCAACATGAAGTATGGGCTGCGGTGGCTCTCTGACTTCCTCTTGATGTTCGATTTGTCTGAAGGCGGGGACAGTGAAGCCAGCGCTGATTGGGCTCACGTGAGATTGTTATGTCACGCGAGCCCTGGGAACGCGAGTGCCAACACCATTGGGATTAGTGTTTTGGCTGCAACAGTGATATCACATCGATAGCGTGCACCACCACTGTAGCCGGTCACTGAGCTCAGCGGCTCACACGATGAGCACTGTCAACGTGATGTCACCACTTGTGCCAAAACAATGAAACTAGAATAGGGGCAGACAGTCATCAGACATGGGGAGGCTGAGAACCTTCTGTGTTTGTTATTTTAGTTAATTTACAGCATTTAGGGTTCACTTTCCTGAAAGTAGAAAATCCCCAAACATCTCACAAAAAATGTAAGACTACTTTAATAAACTATTAAGCTCTCTTCATCCTATATTTCAGTGTTAAAGGGATTTTCTGATGTTTCATCTTCTGGAGCTCACAGCTCCTCTGCATCCTTCTGTTGATGAGGGGGAATGTAGGAGCAACGGTGCACTATTGATTCACCATTCGGACCAGTGGTACGGTTGATCTGCTGGTCCAAACTGTGCACTCTTTGCCTCTGCAGCATTAGAGGAGCGCAGAGACACTAACGATGGCCTAATCATTCTCCTCAACGATCCAGCTATTGATCAGTGCTTACAAGCTCTATTGAATAGAGCATGTAAGCACTGTGCATGCTCCCTGTGCACTGCTTTTAGATGGCAGCAGTGGCCGGAAACCTAGATGACAAACATTAATCCAGAGACTTAAAAATCAATCTTTTGTTGAGAACAGAGATGATTTTTTATAACAAGTAAGGTGTAAAGCTTATAAGCATTTTGCCATTTTAACCAATAGTGATGCAGAGATTAACCTTTTAGTGGCCTTGCAGACTGGGAAGTTGATTGCCCTGGTATAAATTTCATATGTTGCCTATAAACTTACCAACTACTTTCTGATACAGTGTAACATTTTTTATTTAAAAAGCAAACAAACAAACAAACAGACAAACGAACTTTGCCCATTGCAAGATACAAAATCCAACATCTTTTTATACAAAGGTTTAGCAAGGTTTGAAATTCTTACTTCTATTTTACCATTTTCTTTTTCAATGTTTTATTCGTTCTCATTCATTTTCACATGTATAAATGATATTTACTGCTTTAATAAAGTCTAAGACAATATACTATAATGAAACATAAGCTCAAGTTGTTTGCATTGGTATGAAGCATATTTCTCAATATCTCTGCAAGATGCATATTTTGCTATTATATTTGCTGGGAATACAATATTTTCTCTCTAAAATAGCATATAAAATGTTTACTTTTAAACCCACTTCCTACAAATAACTATTTTTGATGTGTAAGTCTCTTTATGCTGCAAACAGGCAGAAATGTTCTTCTTCTTTCCTTTCCCAGCAAGTTAAATTCCCACTGCAGTGTGCGATCAATACACAGGTAGAAGCAGCAATTGGAGGGATTAAAGCCATAGGCGCTGGGGAAGATGAACACCAGTCTAACCACCGGAGGATCAATGCACTGCCATGTCACACAGCATGAAGGTGCCCCTCAGTTCACTGTCTCACTTTATGATCCACGTGTCTGGCCCAACTATGCCCAGAGAAGCATTACCGAGCATAGTAGTACTGCACTTCTGAGACAGTTACAGAACAAAGATCCTTAAAGATCAAGATAAGGGTCACACATGTTTACTTTGAAATAGTATTCTTTATAAAAATGCAGAATGTAAAGCTTTATTCTGTCTGCAGCTTGGTAAAACAGCAACATCTTTTGTAAGATGGTGCAGATGTAGGGACGGCGACAAAGGAGATGGAAAATAATAAAGCAAATATCGGAGAAAAGTTTCCGTGCTTTTGCTTTGCATGATCTCAAATCACAAAATGTATATTTTTCTCTTCGGAGCAAATTAT
The DNA here is from genome assembly GCF_046119375.1 of Phyllobates terribilis. Taxonomy (NCBI): domain Eukaryota; kingdom Metazoa; phylum Chordata; class Amphibia; order Anura; family Dendrobatidae; genus Phyllobates; species Phyllobates terribilis. The sequence goes on from NW_027362761.1 coordinate 434,267,199, forward strand.
ATTGAATTTCCTCATCACGGACGCTCTCTTTAACCACAGGAGTGTAATAACCAGCAGGGCTTAATTTCATCCATACCTGCGTACCAAAAGTAAAAATTGTATATATTATGATAGCCTCTAATTTGGTCTTAATTAAGGTGGTTGTCCATTCTAAAACTACAAATCTGCGGTCACTCCATGTGACCGCAGACTTGTGAATCCTCACATCGCATGCACTTTGCGTTGTGAGGATTCTCCGATGCTGGCCAAAGCAGGAAGTGGTCATGTAACCACAAGTATGTGATTTGCATATTTCTGGCCACATTCCAACTAGACTGTGTCCGGCCTCACTCAATACTCTTGTTTTGAGCAAGGCCAGATACAGTCTAGTCTGCAGGTGACAGTATGTATGTAAATTGCTCACTTGTGGTCATGCCCCCTCCTCTCCCAGTGCTGTCACAAGTCTGCAGTCACATAGAGTGACTGCAGACTTGTAGGTTTAGACTGAATAACAACGTTTTAGACCTTTTAACATTTTAGACCATTAACAACACATCATTCTACAGTCTACTACAGGTCTGTAAGAAAACTGCAGGTGAATATTAATGGTACGCTCCTGTAACTAAACAGCATTTTATCAAGGAATAGCTACTTAGGGAATTCCCTCGTATACACTTTAAAGTGGCTCTAATGTTAGAACTTAATTTTATCCCAAAAAAAACAGTCACCCAGAATTAGTATAGAAAACTCAGCGTCCAATGTGTGTGATGGCTCCTTGACCCATTAAGAGGGGGGTAAGTGCTGGGAATAAATTAGGACAATGTAAATATATGAGTAAATGTATTATTAAATAATGACCCCATAATAAAAAACTTGCAGGGAAATAGATAAAGTAGAGGCAAAGAAATTAAAAACAAACAACACAATCCAGCACCACCACTCCTTTATTTTCCTACAGTGAGGACATGCTGTACATGCCAATCACTAAATGTATTTGTTTATTTATTTTACTCCCTTATATAGTGCCAATAATTCCACAGCGCTTTACAGACATTATGGGCACTGTCCCCATTAGAGCTCACAATTTAAGTACCCTATCAGCATGTCTTTGGAGTGTGGGAGGAAACCGAAGAACCCGGAGGAAACCCACGCAAACACGGGGAGAACATACATACTCCTTGTAGATGTTGTCCCTAGTGGGATTTCAACCAAGGACCCCAGCGCTGCAAGACTGCAGTGCTAACCACTGAGCCACCGTGCTGCCCCTATATGACATAGAACCACTATGGCCAGTGTTTGGCTGCAGTGGTCATTTGCATGTAGGGCATGTCATTATTGGTAGATTTGTTGGGGACCACTGGAGCATGGCACTGGACCTGACAGGGTTTTATAGGCTAATATTTTTTTTCTATCACTTCGCAGCGCTTCTTTTGGCCAGAGTTACCAATCACTGTTGCAGATTTCAGCTTTCTGCAGAATCATAATTACTTCGGACATACAGCAACCATTCAATGCATCATCAACAACTTGGAAGACTGCAGGAAAAAACACAGAGAGAGGTCATACAGCACAATCTAGAAAGGAACTTAAAGGGTTGTCCGGTCCAAAATAAGTCTTCAGTCACTCTGTATGACTGCAGACTTATGAATCTTCCCAATGCAGGCACTGTGCACTGCGAGGCTTCACCAGTTTCTGAGCCGGGACCAGAGGGTATGTATGAGTCATACACACTCCCGGGCAGTGGGCACAACCTCCCTTCCATATACTTGTATGGAGAAAAGCCACGCCCTCTAGTTGGCCACCCATACTGGACAGCCTCATCACTAGTGTTGAGCGAATTTGTTCGGCATTTCAAATATGTGTTCGGGGTTCCGGCTTGTTCGCGTCAAAAAATCAGCTCCGCCCATGAACATCCCTGATTGGCCACTCTGTCACGCAGATAACATCGTGGCCAATCAGGGATGTTCATGGGCGGAGCCGTTTTTTTTGCCGCGAACAAGCCGAAACCCCGAATACGAACACGAATTTGAAATGCCGAACAAATTCGCTGAACACTACTCATCACTAGTCGGGGCATGGCCTCACTCAATACAAGTGTATGGAGCGAGGCCACGGGCCCCGGCCAGGAGTATGTACAACACATACCGGTCCCGGCTCAAAAACCATCGACTCTCGGCAGCGTACAGTGCATGTGCTGGGTGGATTCATAAGTCTGCAGTCACATAGAGTGACTGCAGAGTTATCGATTTGGACTGGACAACCCCTTTAACCTATATCAACAAGCTGTAACAGTTAAAACCTGCTGTCTTCTCAATACAGTCCCTTTACGGTATAAGCTTGCAGATGTACACATCAGCAAACACCTTAATTTAGTCTGAGACTGAATGGAAACTGCAGGGGGCTACTTTTTACAATAAGTCCTGCTTTATAAACTCCATTTAAGATGTTAAACTATTCAGTTTTCTGTAACTCTTACAAAAACCTACTGCAAAAGTATTTTACAAGTGATTTAACTATTTCTAACTATTTCTCCATCAAAGCTCTGCCCATTGCTTTCAGCGTCCTGCCATGAAATTTGATTAATGTCGTGAGCATCATATGAGCCCTAAGCACGATAAATCTCAGAGCAAATATTTAATGCAATGTCACGTTTTCCACCACAAAGTGTTACAGTTGTTGATTTGTAGATTTTTTTGGTTTCATCACTGACTGTGAAGTGGAAAGGAGGCAGAAATTGATAGCTCCCCCCAATGTGATTACTTGGATTTCATATAACTTTTTCCAGCAGAATACTTTTTGGACTAAAAAGTTCAAGCTGTTGTCACAGTTGACAGGAATCCGAATGGGTCATTGCCTTGAGTGACATATGGTGTCTGTCTGATGAATTCCCTCAATCCTAAGAATAATATTGATGTGAATTGAGCTGCCTGTATGTATCGTGTACTCAGTGCCCTTCAGAGAAAAATAAATGTTAGGTCCAGAATAGCAAAGGCTCTGTTCCTGCCTTGATTATTACTGAGATTAGAAAGGGGATAAAACTGGTTACTTGAGCGGAACTCTTGTTTTTGGTCCACTGGTGTCAGTTCTTCATTGTTTTGAACAAATTTCCATATATTATTATTCTGGCGTTATACTATTCAGTTGTATGAAATATGGTTTTTTTGAGCACTAAATAAATGTGCGTTTAGAGAAGAATATTGCGTTATGTAACATTGCATCTGTGTGAAGGAATGAAATGATTAGAAATAAACTGAGGGTCTATTTAAACTGTCTGATTGCAGCCATCAAAAGACTGCCAATTCAAGCTGATCGGTGTTCATTTAGTTGCCTTTTTAGACAGGCCGACCACATTTGTACGTGCACAGAATGATCGTTAAACTGATCGTTCTGTGAATAGAATATCATGTACTCAGCAGCTTATGTTCTATCTATACGAGATGTGCTGCTGAGAACAGTGATTTTTTAAGCGAGTTTAAAAACAATTTCATCCGACCAATGAGCATTTTGTCTGATTAGAAAGACAGATAATCGAGAACGATCGTTCCTTGGAATGCTCATTTCCGATTATCGTCCAGAGAAAATGAGCCATCAACCAGCTGGTAGTCTTGTCTACTGTTGGCCCATCCTCTGCAACGATGGTCTTTCCATAGTCCATTGTTGCTAAAATATGAAAAGATAACCTACCCCTAACAAAATAGTCCACATGTATCTATTTCATAGCAACATTTTTCTTTTCATTAAATGATGGCAAATACTGCATATGCCCAATTTATGGTTGTTATGGATAAATTACCTGTTAAATATTTCCAAAATACAACTTTTTCAAAAAAGTCCCGAAATTAAACCAACGGTAGTGGTAAAATGTGAATAGTGTGAGTAATTACCTGCAATATTGGTTACGATTGTCACAAAAGATGGAAAGATATGCTGTGAAAACTGCTAGAATTGTTACATGTAGACCAGAAGTGATACATGTGATCCAGCTGGTATACTCTGCACCATTTTATAAAGTGTTTTACACACTTTCTGCTCCTCTCTCTGCAATGTAATGAAGCTTAATAAAAAAAAATGTGTGTGATTCTATTAGGGCGGTGACAAAATTTTGGTGCAAAAAAATTAATCCACAGTAACTAACAGATAGTATAAAAATCAGATGTGCAGAGGTGGGCACCATGGTGGCTCAGTGGTTAGCATTGTTGCTTTGCAGCGCTAGAGTCCTGGGTAGTGTTGAGTGAATTTGTTCGGCATTTCAAATTCGGGTTCATGTTCGGAGTTCCGGCTTGTTCGCGCCAAAAAATCGGCTCCACCCACGAACATCCCTGATTGGCCACGTTGTCATGCAGATGTTATCAAATCCCACCAAGGACAACATCTGCTAGGAGTTTGTGTGTTCTCCCTTTGTTTGTGTGGGTTTCCTCTGGGTTCTCCGGTTTACTCCTACACTCCAAAGACATACTGATAGGGAGTGTAGATTGTGAGCTCCGACAGGGACAGTGATGATCATGTCCATGAAGCTCTGTGGAATTAATGGCGCTAGATAAGTGAGTAACAGCCCATTGTATATGCTAACATGTATGCACACATCTTTGTTAAATGCAACAAATAGTGTAAAGTTAGACAATATTGTCTGAAAATGCGCCAAATTTATCATCCAAGATAAGTTTGGCACATCTCGTCTAATTCGAAGAGGTTTACATTTAAGACACTTTCGTAATTCTGTCCTGTTGTGTTTTTAACCCCTTGCACATGACACAAATAAGGTCCTACCTCTGCTTTCGTCTGTGTACTTCACGTTCAGTGCCTTTGCTGAGATTCACCTTGGAGCTGCCGGTTCTTCCCTGACACAGTGATTCCGAGTCTGAACTCTTTGCATTGAACCAACCTAATTGTATTCATCTGTGTAATTATGATGGAAGTGGGCCAATCCAAGGCAATAGTTTGGGCACAACCTTTTTGGAGTTTTGTTCCAGTAGACTGGGTGAAGGAGGAAGGCTACAAGTAATAAGCCTCTCTGGCTGATTTGTAATGAACTAGTTATAAATGGCCCAAGCTTTCATTGCTTCAGTTCAAGATTACAAAGCAGCTTTAACCAAGTGCATGCAACCACATCTTATTTTGATCAGCTTTAACAGAGCTATGGCTTGTAATTATCATAATCTAACAATTAGCCTGGCATCCTTTCTCAGTGTTTAATTACCCTGATAAACTGTAATTGAATAGCGAACTTAACTGCGAGATAAAAAAAAAACAACTTTTAGTCCTCTCCAGGTAGGATCACTGCATCATTGTCCTCCGACTGCTCAGTCGTGTTCTGTAGACACAGTATCATTTCCCCTGTTTTACATTCTGCCAGGATTTCGCCATCAGTGCTTGACCTTGACTATTAATCTTAGTGTTAGCGGAGCTTCTACACATCACTCAGGTTGTAGCATATGTGCAAATCAAACTAGGAAGAACAAACAGATTTAAATTTGCATGTAATGAGGGTAACGTACCTGGCTGTTTGCAAATTCGTGATTATTTTTCCTTTTACCTTATTTATCAGTCTTCATTTTTTATTAATCATATTTCAACCTTCATGTCATTATTAATATCTCAAAAAATACAGTTTTTTTCTTTTTGTTCACATGTATTATACTATACAACTTTTATTTCCATTCCCAATATTTGTAAATTTATACATGTAAGTGTAAAGCCATAGATGCCCCTATCAATGAGATCTAAAGCGACTGGAAGTGATTGAGCTGCTCAACTTCATTCATTTATTCTGTTACACATCTGTGGGAACATAAAGTCAGGCATCTGGTAGAATTTGGCTATGAGTTCATGGCAGGCAAGCCATTGGAAATTACCAAGTACAACACGTACTGGATAGTGAAGGAAAGGAAGTTCCTTCACCTATAGTGCTGGATGAATACTGATGTGAGAATAAAGGAAGTTCCTGTTAGACTGGTATGTGCACCCAAAGCAAGTTCATGTTTCTGTGGAAGATGAGGGCAGTTTTACTGTGGTATTTTGTGAAAGGACAGTTCATCTTAATGGTTTGTGTTTATCTTTCAAGGAGTTGACTGCTTTGGTCAGTTCACTTATTCAGATTAAAAGCTAGTCACAAGCTATCCCACACAATACACCCCAGTGATTAGCTGTAATGTGCGATCGAGCACAGTAGAAAGTGTCCCTGGAGCGCCACCACAGGGTAGATGAAGAATGGCAAAGTTCCAATTTCAATCAATGATAACTTTCCATCTGATACAATAACATCCCTGCATTCTCCAGAGGGAGAGAGCTACTACTAATAGCCACTGTACATTCTCGCTAATGGATGAGTGTCCTGAATAGAAAACCACAATCATAGCTTGTATTACTACTTACCGATGTCTTTTTGGGGAGTACTGAAGAGGTTGTCCACTACTTAAACATTGGTGACCTATCATTAGGATCAATGTCTGATCAGCAGGGGTGCGACACATGTTCCCGGTGTCATCAGCGGCCAGAACGGATCAGTTATGGAGCTGCACAGTGCAGCTCAGTCAACGGAATAGTGGCTCTGGCCGGGTGCTGCAGATCCGCCCTATATTTAAGTCAATAGGATGCGCAGTACCCGGCTGCGGCCACTATAGAGTTGATGGAGCAGTAACAGAGCAGTTCCGACTGCTACTAACTCTGAGAACAGCTGATCGGCGGGGGTGCTGGGAGTCGCACCCCCATAGATCAAACTTGTAGCAGTACAAGTTATGGTGATAGGAATTATATGGGTGGAATACGTAGTAGTGTTTTTAGGCTGATTAAAATTGAATGGCAGAGCTTTAAAACCAACCAGATTTGGGTATGTTTTGAGATCAATTTCGCCATAAAAAAGCCAATTCAGGGTAGGTCAGATTATCCCCTGAGTGATGGATATCACACCTCTTTGTATTGCTACATCCCCCAGAATGCTGGTAGTTTAGAGACAGACTACTATATTAAAGCTCCCCATACATTATTGTACGCCACAATCTGCCGGTACATGGGAACAAACGGTAAAACTGGCAGAAACTGGGGACTGGGAAATATATTGCATTCTGTACCCATATTATCATAATTAGATTTCAGAATCTTTGATGAACTATTATATTAATTCACAGAATATACAAAAGCATGATTATAAAATAAGCCATTAAGCATTTCCATTGAAGGGTTTTATAGTTCTCATTTCTATGGTTAAATAGGGGAGAGAAAAAAATTAATACAAAACAAATGATTATTCCTATATCGTTAGGGTTCATATCATTGGAGATGTGATATACCCTATGTGCAGAAATGCAATTGATGCAAATAAATGCAGAAAGCCTGTATATATTAGATTTATTTAAATATAAAGGATGTATCAGCAAAGGAGCAGATACAATTCTTGCTGTATACAAGTGTCTGCCTAATGATTTCCATATAGATGAGCTCTTTTCATGTGAACTAATAATTATTTAGAATCTTATGGGAACTGATGCCCACTTATAGATACCACTTGTGTGTTGCTTAGTTGTTCTAGCCTAGTAATCTAATATTTCGGGACATTTTATTAAAATGTGCTCCAATAGTGTAAAGCACTTGACTTCTATTATGTTCTCTGGTTGTTTTTTTGATGCAACCATCCTAAGAATTAATGGCTCACGAAGTGGCACAAAGAGCCCTAGGACTTTGTATTACGTGAGCTGCCGTATGGTTCATTCATGTGTTGTCTCAAATCGCCCCTATGATTCTGTGTATTATGTGTGCCGCCATATGGTACATTGATATTGTACCGTATACTCCTCCGAACGCAATTATTAGAGGGGAAACATACAGTTTTACAATATTTTTTATAACTTATTCTATACAGTATGAGACCGTAGATTATGGATCCTAACATCCATAGTGTAAATTGCACTCCGTTTTTTTTATACTTTTTTATCTATAAGTTATAGAAAAAATGTATCGCATTGATGTTTTTTTTTACGGTTTACTAGAAACTGGAAATTTCATCCTAACGGTACATAAGTTTTCCGTAACTTTTCCCTGTCCGTGTCTTTTCGGTACACTCATTCTTTGCCCACTTGTTGGTTTGACTTGAGAAGTACTTTTCCGACTTTAGAAAGGGATATGCAATGCGTTATAGAATTTGATATGCTCTTCCTCAATAGCCAGATGCTACGGAGATGTCCTGAATACAGATTTTAATTTACCAGGTCTTAATGAGTATTGTAACTGAGACAGAAAGTTAAATGGAATTACCATGACCTTGAGATCATGCTGATAAAAGCACAAAGATCGTCTTGCAATGGATAAAATGTTCCTAGTACACTATCATTTGAGGTTGTGCTTGTTTTACCAAGCAACTCATTTCAATGATTTAGCTTCTTATTAGTCATAATTAGATTGTGATTATTTCTTTTACTGAAATTTATATCATTAAAATAATTTTCTCAGAATATGACACACTAATCCTGCCATTTATTTATAGTTCATTACTTGCATTTAGTAACAGGGAACAAAGTGTTATGGCGGTAGACACATTCTGATTTACAGTACAGCCATACTGATTTAGATCTTATTTAACGGTCTGTATTCCGGACTTACAATAACATCAGACCCCCATGTGGATACACAGATCTGTGATTATTTAATTTCGCTATAATGATGTGGATTGGGGTCCCTCTTATAACATTAAAAAACAGTGAGTTAAATAAGGGTACAATACCCCAAAACTCCAATATGTGTGAAAGGTGCCACTTTATCAACTGGTACCTGAACCAGTCCCTGTAAAATTATTTATTGATATGTTACCAGATGGCGCTGTGTTGAGAAAACAGACGCCCTCTACAGGCCAGAAGTGGAATAGCAATGTCGATTTTGTCATCTTTTTCTTCTTTGCATTAATCACAACATAATATTCCTTGCATTAGTGTTTTGCTTTCAATAATATTTTTGATACATAGTTGGATATATAATTGCTTCCTTCTTTTTCGACCTTTCTATGACTGTCAACTTTATAGTTGATGGGGAATATGTGACATAGTGACTGTTTCTGTGACTTAGAAATCAGGTAGTCAGTGGCTTTCACGCTTTTTATTATCATTGTCAAGAATAATGACCTTTCTAGTCGTCTCTTCTTTTCTTGGAAGACGGTAGGATTACTTTTACTTTTTTCATAACATGAAACTTATTTCAGTTATAATGGATTGCAATATAATCTCATTATTTTTGTATTAAAATTAATAATTTCATATAATTCTTTAATAATTTCATTTGATGCACCGGCTGCAAATTATTTTAGACGGAATCTCTTCCATTTAAAAATGTTAATCTGTCTTTTAATTATATATGCAAAGAAAAAGTCTAATATAGTTATGGATAATTCTGCGAGAATTTGATTAATGAGTCATTCTGTCTGTTGAATGAGCAAACATTTGGGAAGGTTACATTTCTACCACTTCTAGCAGCTGTAAAGGGTAAAGGTCAGTCAATGAACATTTACTGTATGTATTACTGACTTCCACCTGTGGATCCAGGAAACTCAAAACTTCCTTTCATTAGTCTTTAAAACCTTATGGAGTTTGGAAAGAAGTGTGTGAAATAGAATTATCAAAGCTTCATAAAATTCTCCCCTAACAACAAAAATGAGTAAAAAAAAGTTGATTTTTATTATTTTATATGTTGTTCACATTATTTAATTTTGAGATAAGTAAATATTTTACATTAAATTATTCCAGATGCAACATCTGCACGGCTGTAACGAGTGTATGTTTGAGATAGGGAAATCAGATTATGAGCCCCAAAGGCTACATGGTCTGATGTGTCCGTGCAAATGTGAGAAAAATTTGTGCACAAAATATGTTGGAAAAGATCTGGATAATTGATAATTAAAGGGAACTTAAAAATATTAAAGGGAACTTATCATTACAAAATGCTGTTTTAATCATTTTTTGTTTTAAATGTATTTTTGAAATATTTTTATAAACATTTATTATTTATTTTCAAATCATCATTGATTCCATGGAGCTATCACAATCTGTATTAAAAATAAAAAGAAATAATTTTGCAATTTTTACATTGGCCACTGGGGCTTTTTTTTAGCCTCTAACTTCCTGTTGTTTAAGGAAACAACACATGTACATAGGTTCAGGATGTAACATACCTGGCGGCGTCCTTGCATAGTGGTCCATCTCCCACTGTGCAAGAGCGCGTACTTGATCTCCAGTCCAGGGTGTCTCTCTGGCTTCCCTCCATGCTGTCTGTTTGTGTCTGTTTCTGCTGCTTAAGGGCGGCGCCCGATCACTTCCTGCTTTTTGTACCTGCTGCAGGCACACCCCTTGTGCGTCCTCAGCCTATTGCTGTCTATCACCTGGTATTTAAATCAGCTGCCCCAATTAACTGATGCCTGAGCTTCTTGCCCTGTCAGTTGGCTTTTGTCTCTGACATGCCAGGTCCTGTCTATGTTACCTGCCTTGCGGTATCAGTTCCCGTGTCTGAACTGAGTCCTGTCTATGTCTCCTGCCTTGCGGTATCAGTTCCCGTGTCTGAACTGAGTCCTTCTATGTCTCCTGTCTTGCGGTATCAGTTCCCGTGTCTGAACTGAGTCCTGTCTATGTCTCCTGCCTTGCGGTATCCGTTCCCGTGTCTGAACTGAGTCCTGTCTGTGTTCTCTTGTCTGCCTATCCTGGAGGCTGTATTTCCAGGCCTGTCTGAACACGCTCCTAGCCAGTTCCTCCCGCCTTCTAGGGGCCGATTACCTAGATCCGTTCCTGTATCTTGTCTGTCCTGTCTGAACACGCTCCTAGCCTGTTCCTCCCGCCTTCTGGGGGCCGTATTCCCAGACCCGCTCCTGTATTCCGCTGCAGTGTCGGTCTCCTCCGTACACTCAGTTCCAGTCTGAACTCTCTCCTATCCTTTACCTGTTTTGCCTCTATGTCCGTTCCCTTCCTTTTTCTGCAGAGTCTGAACTCGTACCTAACTCCTGCTCGTTGTCACTGTACTTCCGTTTGTGAGTTTGTGGTCCACTCGCTACTTCTCTGCAAGTACCCTGTGGGTATCTGGTTCTGCCTTTCCCTTCTAGTCTGTTCCGTGTGAACAGAGCCCTGTTCCCACCGCGTCTGCGGTTTTCGCTTTGCTCTGTTCTGTCCGCCGCGTCTGCGGTTTTCGCTTTGCTCAGCTCTGTCCGCCGCGTCTGCGGTTTTCGCTTTGCTCAGCTCTGTCCGCCGCGTCTGCGGTTTTCGCTTTGCTCAGCTCTGTCCGCCGCGTCTGCGGTTTTCGCTTTGCTCAGCTCTGTCCGCCGCGTCTGCGGTTTTCGTTAGCTCAGCTCTGTCCGCCGCGTCTGCGGTTTTCGCTTTGCTCAGCTCTGTCCGCCGCGTCTGCGGTTTTCGCTTTGCTCAGCTCTGTCCGCCGCGTCTGCGGTTTTCGCTTTGCTCAGCTTTGTCCGCCGCGTCTGCGGTTTTCGCTTTGCTCAGCTTTGTCCGCCGCGTTTGCGGTTTTCGCTTTGCTCAGCTTTGTCCGCCGCGTCTGCGGTTTTCGCTTTGCTCAGCTTTGTCCGCCGCGTCTGCGGTTTTCACTTTGCTCAGCTCTGTCCGCCGCGTCTGCGGTTTTCGCTTTGCTCAGCTCTGTCCGCCGCGTCTGCGGTTTTCGCTTTGCTCAGCTCTGTCCGCCGCGTCTGCGGTTTTCGCTTTGCTCAGCTCTGTCCGCCGCGTCTGCGGTTTTCGCTTTGCTCAGCTCTGTCCGCCGCGTCTGCGGTTTTCGCTTTGCTCAGCTCTGTCCGCCGCGTCTGCGGTTTTCGCTTTGCTCAGCTTTGTCCGCCGCGTCTGCGGTTTTCGCTTTGCTCAGCTTTGTCCGCCGCGTCTGCGGTTTTCGCTTTGCTCAGCTTTGTCCGCCGCGTCTGCGGTTTTCGCTTTGCTCAGCTCTGTCCGCTGCGTCTGCGGTTTTCGCTTTGCTCAGCTCTGTCCGCCGCGTCTGCGGTTTTCGCTTTGCTCAGCTCTGTCCGCCGCGTCTGCGGTTTTCGCTTTGCTCAGCTCTGTCCGCCGCGTCTGCGGTTTTCGCTTTGCTCAGCTCTGTCCGCCGCGTCTGCGGTTTTCGCTTTGCTCGGCCTTGTCCGCCGCGTCTGCGGTTTCGAATTTGTCTTCCAGTCTGTACTGGACCCTACCCAGCCTGCGCTCTAGTCTGCCTGTTCCAGTATTCCCCGGTGTGGGTCAACAGCCGTGTCCGGAGTCTGACCTGGAGTAGACCCTGGTTTCTCTGCTCGGTTCCTCCCTGGTGCACTGGCGTCGTATGCCGTCGTGCGACCTTGGTCGGATCGGGCAGATACTTAGTTACGCCCCTTCAGGCACTCTCCGGTTCATGGCACAGTGGAATCACTACATAAACACGCACACGCCAGTCAGTCCGGGCGTGTGCATTACACAGGATTTGAACATTACAGCTATCTTTTGGATTGAAGTAACTAATAAGCCTGCTCGAGGGTCATGATGAAGAGAGGAGGTCAGCTGTGACATCAGCTATTGTGATTGGTGGGTCTTGTATTATCAGCTGTGTATAGAGGTCTTACCTGTAATTTAAAGCCTGTCTCTGCTGATAAGGAGTATGCTGAAAACTCTTCCTAAAAGGAAAGGAAGCATGAGTCTAAAAATGCTCCAGTGACCAGTGTAAAAACTACAAGATTACTCATTTTGTTTCATTTATTAAAGATTGTGATATGAAAAAAAAAAACATTGCCAAAAATGTTTAAAAGATACATGAAATACGAAAACCTGATTAGATCATTTTCTGATGACAGCTTCCCTTTAAGAAATTGTGAAGAATAAAATAAATTCTGTACTATCACTCATTATCTACAACACAACACAGCTTCCACTCTCTGCTTCACAATATTCACCAATTTATAGCATGGAGGTGGAGATAATAGCTACACTATATGGACAAAAGTATTGGGACAACTACATCTTAAGGATATTTTATGACATCCGGCATTAATGTGCAGTTGATCTCCAGCTTGCTGCTATAACAGCGTCCACTCTTCTGGGAATTCATTTTACAAGATTTTGGAATAAATCTGTAGGAATTTTAGCCCATTCATCTAGAAGATGAGTTTCTCTTTTTTTTAAAGGAAACCTGTTATATTATACTTGCAATCCTATCTGTAAGTTGCATACTAGAGCTGAAAATGCTGAACAGATTGTTCTACATAGTTTTATGGGAAAACTTTCACTATGACATGTAATACATTTAAGAGAACTTACATAAATAGAGTGTAAGGCACAATATCTTTAAAAAATATATTTAATTCAATAGTAATTAAAAGAGTACAATGTTAAGACATTAAAAAATACTACAGACCAGCACTTATTGAAATTATCCACTTACAAGTAGGTACAAGAAAAGGTCAAATAGAGAACATGAAAGTACATGTATAGTCAGCAATATTGAAAATGGACACTTCAATAGAGCCTGGATCCCAAAAATAGTAAATGTTAAACATATAATATGTAGATGAACCAAAGCCAGAAAATATACAAGAATGAAAAAAGATGTCAGATTTAAGTAAATATAAATAAGTATGCACAGTGGTGTATAGGGACCTCATAAGTCAGGAAAACCCAGCGATGTGCGTTTCGCTCATAGCTTTGTCAGGCGGTGTAATATATTTATTTAAATTCCTGCTTTTCTTATGCTCAAGAGTCCAGTAGGCAGTCCTACTTAGTGATTGACAGTTATTTCTGTATGCACTGTGTAAGGCGGCGGTGTTCACACCGTGCAGTAACTGAGGCAGTGACCCAAGCAAGTCCAACATAAACCGCTTTTATTCAGCAACTTACGGGTAAATAGAAAGTCCTCCGGTTCGCAAACGGGTTAACATAAGTCCATAAATAACGGCTGTCGTGGGCAACGGCCGCGCCGGGCCGCTTAGAGCCTGACGGGTGCAGAGTCTTCCCAGGCGTAGGTTCAGCTGATCACAGGCCCATCGAGCTTTCCTGCTGTGCTCCTACCAGGTCCCAACATTGAACAACACTAATCCTTAGTGCAGGGTTTTAAAGGACCTGTGGCAAGAGCCATTGGAAAACCCGGGTTGGAGGGAGGAGGCCGCCCCACTGCCTTCCTGTAGCCTCCTCCAAGAAATGCAGGCCCTGCCGGGTTTTACTTAATTTGCCTTAGCCAGATAGACTGAACAGGTCATTGCTCACCTTCATTCCTGTATTGCAGCCGCAGGTGTGTCTGTGACTGCTATGCACTCCAATGGATTTAATAGGTCTCTGTACACATTCTGGGGGATATATACCGTCCCTCGTATACGATCCCCGTCACTCACAACTGTTATATAGGGAAAGCTGAGATAATATCTATATGTTCTGCCCTCCACCATACATGAAGCGATGCCAATAAAGGACTTGGTAGGGCGAAGTGGATTATACATATACAGGGAAGACAGAGAATCAGTGAATATGACCATGAATCACAGAAAGTGCAGAGATTAAAATGAGAATACACTGGGAACTTTATTTGTTGGGATGTTAATTTATTTTTGACTGCATGACCAAAATTCACACAGTCACATTTGTCTGTACTTTGTGACAGCAGCACTGATAAGAAATATTACACAGCTTTACAGATGTCAACTTTCAACCTGAAACATACCATGACCCCTTTTTAATCTTTGTTTACACGTCTGGTTCATCAATGTGACTGCTGGTGAAGGAAGATCAATTAGCTGATAGTGAAGGAGGTCACTGAGCAAGGGTTACTGTATCATCAATATAATGTGATAGATTAAGGAGGTGCCATGAACCCTGCATTGGAGGTAATTCATAATTTGGGATTTCAGAGGTTCCGCTAATAAGCTTTATGCTTCATTAATCTTCAGATGAACTTTCATCACATTACATGCTTGGGAGATTTGTAAATACAAAGTATGTGCTGCTGGAGAATTAGGCTATGTGCGCACGATCAGGAAAATTTCTGCAGCGTTTCTACACCTCTTGGCAGCAAAAACGCTGCGGAAAATCCGCAGCATTTTTTATTCGCTTTCATGCATTTTTTGATGCGTTTTTGACTGCGGATTTGCCATGCGTTTTTTCCAATGCATTGTATAGGAAAAATGCAGGCAAAGACGCACAAAGAATGATCATGCTGCTTCTTTTTCTGCACATGAAATTCAGTCAGGAAAATCCTGATCATGTGCATAGAACTTGCAAAATGTCATAGGAACCCATGGGATAAGGTTTGTAATGCGTTTTTGGCCCATTTCTGCACAGAAAAAACGAACCAAAAATGCACTGTATGCACATAGCCACACCACAAACTTAAAAGTGGACACTTTGCTAGGGAACATTCAGACAAACAGACCGACTGAAAAATGTCTTTGTGAAATTCCTATTCATGACAAATTGATACAATATTCTACTGATTTGTGTAATTACATAATAACTACACATGATGTCAGTTGTCTGGAATTCCTTTTGTATAAGGAATATGCTATTAAAATTTTAAAAAATATGTGCATGCCAGTATGAACATGTTCACATCATTGAGACACATTAGTGGTGGTGGCCTCTGAGTCAAGTCGCTCTCTGATTACTAAAGCAAAGTGTCTAAATTGTAGTTCTTCTGGTTCATTTGGCTTCACTGAGAAATTTCCATGGGGGAAGGTTATGACATAACACACACTGACTCATTACTGGGAGAGTAGCATTATGATTGAACCATAAACGCCTCTTCTAAATAGCAATCCTAAAAGTTCTAAAGGTGGCCATACACAAGAGAATTGCAGCTTTTAGGCCCCTATACACATTAGATGGCTGTTGGCCAAATGATTCTTTAGCCAACTGTCCGACATCCTTCTCTCCCATACTTAGGAGCACTCATTTGGCCAAGCATGCCTGTGTTCTCTATGAGAAAACTGCTAACTGACGTCTTTGCCTGCAGCTTATCTCCAGGAGAACAAAGAGATTGGCAGTCCAAAATTGGATATGTCCAATCGGCATCTTGCCCGACAATCAGTAGGCTGGTGCTCATACACATTAGACTGTTAGCCAAAACCATCGATATTGTCGAGTACAGCCGACATTAGTCTAATGAGTATGGGGCACTTAAGACATCAACCATCTAATGCACATGGAAGGGTCCTACCACCTCTTCAAAGGCCGATGTCAAGAGAAAGACAGGTCGTACATGACATATAATAGAGCATGTGTATAGGGGAGTCTAGAGGAAAAGCTGTTCGTAGAATTAGTGTTTGACCAACTGATATATAAATTGTTTGGGCACCTCAAGTTCAAATAAATTCAATTTCCATCATGTCTTAAAGACCGATAAGAAGACGGTGAAATGTGTAAATAGCCTTTAACATTGGGACTATAAAAAATAGTTTAACAAGAAATACATTTCACTAATATTTACATATATATATATTGTATATCTAGTTTCAGATGTTCAAGGTCTATGTGGCATTGGAATGCTAGACTATTTGTACATTCGTAAAAATGCCCAATGCTTCAATCAAGGCCGGCTTCAGATTTATGTGGGCCCTTGGGTTACAAAGTACTTGTGAGCTTCACTTTGCTTTTGATTTTTCCTTCTCATCTTCTAAGAGCTATAACTTATATCTTCCATCATACTATATATACTATTTGAAATATATTGTTATCTAGTAGTCTCCTAACAGTATGTACACATTGTTTTTGACCGCCTGCTCCAGAAATGGCTCGAAAAACTCCATGTGCACATAGCCTTAGGGAGTTTTTTGAGGAGTTTTTTATTTCCTGAAGCAGTCCAAAGAGTTTTTCAAGCATTTTTGGTGACTTGATGAGTTTTTCTGAAGCTTTTTTTTTCCTGCCTTTTGATTGGACAGTGCTTTTTTCTTATTTCTTCGTTTTCCATGAGGAGACAGTACATGCACTTTCTTTTTTTCTACCACTAGCCATTTTTTAAAACCTGAAGTGGCAGAAAAACACTAAAAAGTCTGAACGTATGACCAGCAAGTCATTTTAAAATAGAAATGAACAAGCAATTTTTCAGGCAATTTTTTGGAGACTTTTCTGCCAATAAAGGAGTTGCTGATTGGAATGTTTTTCTATATAATCGTTAGACAGTAAGACTACTCTTTCATATATAAGCTTTAACAATAAACCAATTAGATGAATTAGACTTGCTAAATTATTTAAACTGACAATTTTGGCATAATTTTAAATGGCCAAAGTTTTACTTTCCAAAATGTCACTCAGCCTTTTGAGTAGAAAACCATTCTTTCTACAAATGTCCAGTCTGTCTTTGCTGAAATATATATTTAATGCATTTTTTCTCTTCACAATGCCTTGGGTGGGCTTTAAATTTCAGCCCTAATTTATCATTCATAGCACATCGGTGTCAAATGTCACAAAAATGACACTTGCAAATTCTCGAGTATAGCATGTCGGAAAATGCTTTATAATAATTAAAGAGAAAACCCATTTGGGCTAGACTACCTAAGGCTACAATGGTCGTCTGGCTCTTGTTCAGAGCTGTCAGGTTAGCACGAGCGCTATTAATTCATATCCCAGAATCCTTTTATCATAAAGCTGCAGATTCTTTACTGTGTAGTTTGGCAGTGAAACTGCATTGCTCTTACCTTTCTTGTAAATGCTGTACAAGACCTTGTATATGTACTAGAAATAAGTGCCAGCAATGTGTAACTATATAAATATGGCTGTCCTTATGTCATAAATCATAGTAAATAGCAAGAACCTGGCTTGGTATTGCAATAATTATACTGTGTTCATATAATGTAAATATTTTTTATGATCATTTATTATTATTATTATTATTATTATTTTCTTCTAAGAATGAAATGAGTCATTAAATATAGAAAGATCTTGGGCATACATTAAAATAAATATGTATTCAATATTAAAATAAATAATAATACAATTATTATTATTACATGAATATATATTACTTCAAGAATATTACAATTATTTTATTATTATTGTTATTAAAATAAATATATATTCCTTCAAGAACATTATTATTATTATTATTATATAATTTTAATATTTTTGAAGGAATAGATATGTTATTATTATTATTATTATTATTTTGAATAAAATATCTGTTCCTTCAAGAATATTACAATTATATCATTATATAATAATAATAATAATAATAATAATAATAATAATCATGCATTTTAGTATTCTAGAAGGAATATACTGTACAGACTAAAAGTCTCATTTAAAGATTTTTCTGTATTTTCATGACTATGAAAATTGTACATTCACACTGAAGGCATCAAAACTATGAATTAACACATGTGGAATTATATACTTAACAAAAAAGTGTGAAACAACTGAAAATATGTCTTATATTCTAGGTTCTTCAAAGTAGCCACCTTTTGCTTTGATGACTGCTTTGCACACTCTTGGCTTTCTCTTGATGAGCTTCAAGAGGTAGTAACCGGAAATGGTTTTCACTTCACAGGTGTGCCCTGTCAGGTTTAATAAGTGGGATTTCTTGCCTTATAAATGGGATTGGGACCATCAGATGTGTTGTGCAGAAGTCTGGTGGATACACAGCTGATAGTCCTACTGAATAGACTGTTAGAATTTGTATTATGGCAAGAAAAAAGCAGCTAAGTTAAGAAAAACGAGTGGCCATCATTACTTTAAGAAACGAAGGTCAGTCAGTCTGAAAAATTGGGCAAACTTTGAAAGTGTCCCCAAGTGCAGTTGCAAAAACCATCAAGCGCTACAAAGAAACTGGCTCACATGAGGACCGCTCCAGGAAAGGAAGACCAAGAGTCACCTCTGCTTCTGAGGATAAGTTTATCAGAGTCACCAGCCTCAGAAATCGCAGGTTAACAGCAGCTCAGATTAGAGACCAGGTCAATGCCACACAGAGTTCTAGCAGCAGACACATCTCTTCAACAACTGTTAAGAGGAGACTTTGTGCAGCAGGTCTTCATGGTAAAATAGCTGCTAGGAAACCACTGCTAATGACAGGCAACAAGCAGAAGAGACTTGTTTGGGCTAAAGAACACAAGGAATGGATATTAGACCAGTGGAAATCTGTGCTTTTGTCTGAGGAATCCAAATTTGAGATCTTTGGTTCCAACCACCGTGTCTTTGTGCGATGCAGAAAAGGTGAACGGATGGACTCTACATGCCTGGTTCCAACCGTGAAGCATGGAGGGGGAGGTGTGATAGTGTGGAGGTGCTTTGCTGGTGACACTGTTGGGGATTTATTCAAAATTGAAGGCATACTGAACCAGCATGGCTACCACAGCATCTTGCAGCGGCATGCTATTCCATCCGGTTTGCGTTTAGTTGGACCATCATTTATTTTTCAAGAGGACAATGACCCCAAACACACCTCCAGGCTGTGTAAGGGCTATTTGACCAAGTAGGAGAGTGATGGCTTGCTACGCCAGATGACCTGGCCTCCACAGTCACCAGACCTGAACCCAATCGAGATGGTTTGGGGTGAGCTGGACCGCAGAGTGAAGGCAAAAGGGCCAACAAGTGCTAAGCATCTCTGGGAACTTCTTCAAGATTGTTGGAAGACCATTTCCGGTGACTACCTCTTGAAGCTTATTAAGAGAATGCCAAGAGTGTGCAAAGCAGTCATCAAAGCAAAAGGTGGCTAGTTTGAAGAACCTAGAATATAAGACATATTTTCAGTTGTTTCACACTTTTTTGTTAAGTATATAATTCCACATGTGTTAATTCATAGTTTTGATGCCTTCAGTGTGAATGTACAATTTTCATAGTCATGAAAATACAGAAAAATCTTTAAATGAGAAGGTGTGTCCAAACTTTTGTTCTGTTCTGTATATATATATATATATATATATATATATATATATAATCTTATATATTTTTCTATGCTTAGTACTTGTCTTTATTTATTTTTGTCCCTAGTATTATTTTTTATTACATTGTATAGTTAATTCAGTTACATTTTTTGTGTAGTGACATAATTTCAGAATGAATTTTGCCTTTATCTGCCTTCTGATGTGTCATTGTACCTGACCTTATTCACTCCCACTAGAATGAAGGGACGTACTGCTCATATTAGAGTCCTATCAATTTCAATGACAATGCCATCAACATAGCTTAGAGCTATGGAAATCCCTAAGTAGTGCTGATTTGATATGTAGATTGAGAGAGCAATGGCCCCTTTTTTCATGCTGTCAGTGAGGGTCTTAGCTCAAGAGGCCCCTACTGACCCTATTCACTGACAGGTTTCAATGACATTCAGTAACTAGATAAAGGTAAACCTCCAGTTAGTTCTGTTTAAAAATTTAATATGTATTTAAGAGCTTCTAATATGTAAAAGCTAAACATGCGCTTCCAATATTAACCCTTTCTTTTTATTTCCTTCTGTAATGGCAGGTTTATGAGAGGTGACTACCACATTGATGTCTGTATCAATGACTATCTAGATGTATTCTGCCCTCATTATGAAGACTCCGTGCCTGAAGATAAAACTGAAAGATACGTTTTATTCATGGTGAACTTTGATGGCTACAGCTCCTGTGATCACACATCCAAAGGCTTCAAAAGA
Organism: Phyllobates terribilis; assembly: GCF_046119375.1. Taxonomy (NCBI): domain Eukaryota; kingdom Metazoa; phylum Chordata; class Amphibia; order Anura; family Dendrobatidae; genus Phyllobates; species Phyllobates terribilis. Next base: position 434,287,710 of record NW_027362761.1, read on the forward strand.
TGGGAGTGCAATCGACCCCACTCTTCCAATGGACCTCTAAAGTTTTCAGAAAAATTCCAACTCTTCACTCCCTTCTCATTAGGATTTGAATTTAGACCAGGAAGAGAATATTACTATATATGTGAGTACAATTTATCCTATTTTATTGCTTTGTACAGACAATGGAAACCCATGGTCTCTATAGTCTGAGGCTTTAGGAATGACCTTAGTCTTGTTCATCAAAGTTACAGAGCTGGCTGGCTAAGAACTGGTTTATCACTATACTGATCATTATAATACTATTTTGATACATGTACCAATATAAAATTATGATTTATATAGCAAACTTGGCATAGTTCCAGCTCAGTTCTCACTTATTTTCATTAGAAATTACATAATATGCTTTAAAAGTGGCATAGTACCTTCTCATGGTGTCCTCAAAGATCCATTACTTAACAAGGTTGTCTGGTTTACAAAGCCCATTTTTTAAGATGCCAAGATTGTGCTCTCCATCCAAGTATTAAAAACATTTGAGGGGTGCCAAACAAAAAGAGCAAAAAGATGTGGTCTATCACAATCTCCTCCAAAAGGAGAAGTGCTCCCAATAAACCTTTCCCATCTCTCTGGACCAGTCCAGCAGGCCACAGCAAGAACTAGGGATCAGTGACCTCCCCTCATCAAAGCTTGGAAAGAACCCATCATGCTCCCAGCAACCATCTAAGCTGCCACCCCAGTTGAACTGAGAACCAGTTTTATTCTCAGTCAGGCCATGTGCCCACGTAGCGTTTTTGCGGCGTTTCTATGGCCGCTAAAACGCCACGAAAATGCTTTTAAAACCGTCTTCCATGCAAAGCAATGTGAATTCGGATGAGCTGTGCACATGATGCGCTAATTAGCGCGCCAAATTCGCATTGCGTTGCAAAACGCAGCATGACCATTTCTACCGTGATTACGCTGCAAATTTGCGGCCATTGAGGAACATTGAAACGCAGCAAACCCGCAGGTATATGTGGATTTGCTGCGTTTCAATTAAATTCAATTGCCGCGAATTTGCAGCATAGTGTGTGTGGTACCCAGGACGAAGAGGAGACTACAACTCCTCTTCATCCTGGCTACAACGTGGTAAAACAAAGAAATGAAAAAGTTAAAAATAAAAAAAAACTGTATACTCACCTCTCCAGTCTGCTCCCGGCGGCAATCCTCTCTCCTCGGCGTCCCGCGGTGTACTTGCAGGACCTGCGGTGACGTCATTTAGTCAGCTGATGATCACGCGACCGCTGACGTCAGTGGTCAGGTGATGGTCGTGTGACCATCAGCTGACTAAATGACGTCACCGCAGGTCCTGCAAGTACACCGCGGGACGCCGAAGAGAGAGGATCGCCGCCGGGAGGAGACTGGAGAGGTGAGTATACAGGTTTTTTTTATTTTTAACTGTTTAATTCTTTTTTTTTTTTTTTTACTATAGATGCAGCATTTAAAGCATCTAAGTTGGTCACACAATATAAATCCATGCCGGTTGCATGGATTTATATTGTGTGACCAACTTGTCAAGCACTTTTCCAAGTGATGCTCAAAATCGCTTGGAAAAGTGCTTGAAAAAATGTATGCGAAAACGCATGTAAAAACGCTGAAAAAACGCTTCTCTCTGGCAGAAAAAAATGCATGTAAATCTGCATGTGTTTTTTTCTGCCAGAGAGAGGCAACAACGCTCTGCATCAAATCTGCTACGTGGGCACATAGCCTCAAGGTGTTACAGAGGGCACAAAACCTGAAGGCCAAACTCAACCTCCCCAGGGAATTCATGAGTGAACCTATGAGAGAACCACACCCCAACAAGTCATTTTGATAGACACAAAGTGAAATGTGGTCACACATATTTTTGATCTTGTGGGTTAGAGCCATCTGTGAGGATGACTATATAAGTCTAAAGCCCCCGTCTCACATAGCGAGATCGCTGCTGTGTCACGGTTTTGGTGACGCAACAGCGACTTCACCAGCGATGTCGCTATGTGTGACACTTTGCAACGATCAGGCCCCTGCTGTGAGGTCGCTGATCGCTGCAAAGAGTCCTGGACCATTTTTTGGTCGTTGCTCTCCCGCTGGTCAGCACACATCGCTGTGTGTGACCAGCGGGAGCAGCGAGCAGGCTGGTAACTATGGTAAACATCGGATTACTAGGGGCACACGCGCACTTAGTAACCCGCTGTTTATCATGGTTACGAGCCTGCTAAAGTGAGCGGTAACCTCCCGCTTACTGTAGCAGAGTGGTAACCATGATAAACAACGGGTTACTAGGAGCGCGTGTGCCCCTAGTAACCCGATGTTTACCATAGTTACCAGCCTGCTCCTGCTTCAGCAGGCTCGTAACCAGGAGCAGGACATTGTGGAAAGATTCTTTCCACGATGTCACTGCTCCCCTGATCGTTGGTGAGCCTGCCTGTTTGACAGCTCACCAGCGACCACATAGCGACGCAGCAATGATCCCTAACAGGTCGTATCGTTGTCGGGATCGTTGCAGCGTCACTCAGTGTGACGGGGCCTTAACACTTCCAACCAATGTTCATTTGTGTGTCCATCCTATATCAACAAACCAAGCCAAACCCACTGATAAGAACTGATAAGAAGCAAAACTACATTTGCTCTTAACCATTTACCTGTTTATAAACATTATTTTAGGGATGTTAAAAAATAAATAATTGCTTTAAGGGAACCAGCACGTTCTTGTCAGAAGCAGTCTATTTATTTACCTGCCAGCTATGTAATGCTTGATTGCAGTATATGTCGGGCCAGTGTAGTGAATCGAACACTTGTGTATTTCCCCTTTAAAGTTGTTCTCTGGGATGTACACAGATTTTATTTAGTCCTCTTAATCTAGAAGAATAACAAGCTACTTAATATAAAGCTTGTAAGAAAATTCTAACACCCTCTCCCCTATGCAAATATTGAAGCATTGTTCATCTTTGTACGCAGGAACACCCCTTCCTCACAGTATGGGCAATAGGCAATCATCATATTTCCAGCTACATTACCTATTTCCTATTCTGCTTGCATTCTAGCATCTGTATTATGGCTGCAATGTCCGGACCTCCCTCGATTCTACATGATTATATGGTGATACAAGGTCCAGGTACTGAAGCCATAAGACAGAAGCTGAAATAAACCTACGGTACAGCGGAATAAAAGCAGCCGCAGTATAAGATTTTTTTCCAACTGGTATTGTGATAGTTGTGAATTCAGATTTGTAATAATAAAATGCACTCCTCATAAATAGATAATTCATAGATAGATAGAAATAGATGCAGATAGATAGATAGAAATAGGTCAAGATAGATAGGTAGATAGATAGATAGATAGGTAGTTTTGTATAGACACAAGTAGAATTGTAGGTGACATGTAAAAGACATTTATTTAAAAGTGTAGAAAGTATTACTGGTTCTTATTTATGTCTTTAACGCTTCCAGGGAAAACTTTTATAGAAAACACATCGTACGGTACTTTTCCGTGGCATATGGTTTTTGTTCTCCACACTTATAAATAGGCCCTTAACTTCTTAAACTGCAGAATAAAAAATGGACCATTGAGACACATCTGTATTACCCGGCTGCGAAATCAGTTTACTACTAGAAATTACACAGCTTGTGAGAATGTGATTTCACTACTGTAAATAACGCTCGGTTTAAGAGGCCCAGGATGGATGTATGAGCCATGTTACAAGCAAATCTCTCAAAATATGGATATTCATGAACGTAGACAAAGCACAATAAAAAAGCCTAAGGAAACTCATTTTAGCCAGTGGAGCGAACATTATTTGTGCCGAGTAACTGAAATCTTGAACGTTTCAATTTAGCTGTAATTCCATTTTTGATGTTACAGAGTATTCATTTATTAGTCAGCGGAGGTGTTTTAGTTACAGTTACAAAATGCTGCATTATATATCATTTAATGGAGAACTATTAAAAGTTCTTTATAAAAGTCCCCTTTGCAGAGTGAAGTGAATGTTTAATCAATTACCGTATCCTTGAGATCCTCTTTTAAAGATCCAGGAGCCCTGATCTCACCATCTACATTCATGTCCACATCCTTAATGCCCTTCACTAACCTATTATTAAAAGAGCTGGATTTAGTTAGTTATTGTGCTCCGCACCAATAATCCCTAGGAAGGTATTGACAATGGAGACTGAAGAGTGAAAGGACCATAGGAGAGCAACACTCATACAAGGCAGTCGGGATCTCCAAAACAGAATATATAGAGGATTAGATACGTGGATAAAACATTGTAAAATTGGGAATACAGAAAAATATGATTTTAATTAGTAGCTATTTATGTATAAGTTCCAATTCAAAGTCGAGATGTAAAGTATTGACCCTCTGATTCACATATACAATTTATATATTTATATTATTTAGGTAGATTCTCTCAAACGGCTTATAGAATTTTAATAAGTACCGTAGAAAAGATGGGAATGGCCTCTTAATGTGACAGTATAAGATTCACCTAGCCAGTTGTGCAGAAGGATTGTTTCTTTAGGTCGTGTTCACGCAATGGATTAATGCAGAAATTTTCGGCAACTGTCACATGCGATGGAGCTGATCTCCAGGCGTGACCATATACTAAAGTGAAGTGAATCGTAGGAAGTGAAGGGAAAGGGGGAAATTTCTTCTTTTGCATTGTCTAGCTGGTTGCTTAACTTTAGTTTGCAAAATGTAAGTACATGGATATCATTTAATTGCAAGTTATTCAATACTGGCGCACTAACAAAGGAGATCTAAAAAAAATTTGCTCAGAGTTTTTTATTCTTTCTTTGGATAGATACGAAGATAGATGGATAGCTAAATAGATTAATATCTAGATCGACCGATAAATATAGATAGAAATAAATAAATAAAAATCAATATATACTGTAGATAGATAGATCAGATTCGGACATAAAGAGGCCCTTGTGCAAGAACAGTATATGGGTCCTTTATAGTCTTGTAGTTCACTATAATGCACCCATATACTGTATGTGTCTCTGAAAGAAGATGCTTGCTGCTTTGGTGGTAGAAGTGGGCCCCCTTACCACTTGGGCCCGTGTGTGCCTGCACAGGTTACCCTAATGGTATGTCCACCCCTGAGATAGATAGATAGATATTTGCACACTTCCCAGCATATGAGATACATGTATGTCACCCATATGATGTTGGATATATGGGGTGCGCTCAGGAGCTGTCAATCTCTACAGCAGCATTTATGGTATATAGCTTTAAATGGTGGGTGCGTTCACATTGCAACAAATCATTTTCCCCCCTGCAATGTACAGTAATAATGGCATGCCATGGCAGCAGCATCAGTTTTTTGGTACACAGCTATGGGCCCTGGGCTTGCCTTCATAGGAGATTATTTTTTTTTATATAGTACAATAATGAATTTTTGCAGCATATATTAAAACAAACCAAACACTCATAGGTTTAAGAATTATAAAGGGACTAAAAAGAAGGTCATTTAAAATAAAATAAAAAATACAAACAAATAAGTATTTAAATCCCTCCCTCTTCCCCAATCTAGAAATAAAGAAATTTAAAAAAAATAACACATAAATAGAAGGTACTGTATTAAACATCAACATATCCATAAAAGTTTGATTTATCAGAAAATAAAATTAATCTATAGAATAAGGATAAAATGAAAGACAAAAATTGGTCAATGGGAATGGGTTAAAAGTGGAGCTGAGTTTACAATAAAAAAGAATATATTTGGCCCTTTTGTAGTCAAATCAACGTTCTAAACAAAGCACTGGGGTTATATTGGATAATTGACCGTATTTTAGTTGTGCAGATCCTATTTCCCCAGTAATGTATTTAGCTTGGAAGGTTTTGCATTTTGTAATTTAAACTTTTCATTTTAAAAAAAAAAAAGCTTCCATCTGTATCAGACATGAACTCCGCTCTCAGTTATATGGGAGAAGCCATGCTTTGTTTTATGTCACGTAGACCCTGGTTGTAATGGTCATTGGTAAAGTATAAGCAATGTATGTGCTATTTGGGGAATACAAATTGACTGTAGCCTGGTCCTTAGTTCTGGCGAGCTTTGGCCTCCAATTTTGACCTGGGGAATCAACAATGATCTGGTGCTTTCTGAACGATGACATGCTTCTCATTACCAAGCAGGAGGTCTTTTCATCTGCTTGTCTGACATGACACTCCTGACCTAGAGCTCTATACAGTCCAAGGACAGGAGTTCACTTGTCATTCCTGCCAGAAGGATGTGAGACACAGTGAAAAGGTTAAGTGAATAGACAATTTAAACATCAAGTGAAGTTTCAGGGTAGCTGAACTAACATTCTTAAGTTTTACTTTTGGCTTGGAGAAATTGCTCTATGGGAGTCATTAAAATACAACAACACTGTCACACCACTCAACTCTATGGGCCACATTCATCAAAGCATTCACACCAGAATTCTGTAGTAAAAGCTATGAAAAGTCACAAAATTTACTCAGTTACACCAAAATAATATGCAAATTGCATCTTCAGAGAAAAAGAGGATTTGTACTCTCTAGCACCACCTATTGGGAGTAGCAATCCTACAAGTCGCAATCAACCCTTTAACAAGTCGTGCAATATGACTTAGGATAAAAGCCAAATCAGAATCTCAATTTGCAGACACGGTGTTTCGGGCTGTTGGCCCTCGTCAGTGCAAAGTATGAGAACTGATTTGGCTGCATGAGAGGCTCTGGACTGAGGTCTAAGGGTTAGCGTTTCTCTTTATGGAGAGTGACATACCGACTCTGGCACGTTAAGGTAAGGAGGCTTATTCGCCATGCAATGCTCCTCTGGGAAATTTAATATGCAAAATGCCTCTTCAGAGAAAAAGAGGACTTGTACTCTAGAGCGCCACCTATTGGAAGTAGCAATCCTGCAAGTCACAATCAACCCTTTAACAAGTCGTGCCATATGACTTAGGGTAAAAGCCAAATCAGAATCTCAATTCCAGGCATAATATGATTTTTAGCATTTTCACAAAATTTTCTCCCAGCTTCAACAAAATGGGCAGGACTGGGGCAGGACTGGGGGGCTGGACACCGAAGCTTGTCTAATTGATGAGCTGTGACTGTGGCGCTACCTGAGTGGATCAAGATTTCTGGTGTGGCACATGAACTCACACTCCACTCATTGGATGCTCCAGATTCATGAAGAGGCGTCCACCTCTTCATGAATTAAAAGCATCTGACTCCAGTACAACTGCTGTGATCAGCGCCCGTCTTGATGAATCAGGCCCTATGTGTACAGTTGAGGATAACAATTACAGATCAGTGATCACTGCCTTCATTATCTGCACTAAGGCTGGCTATACGCATTAAATAGCTCTTGGCAGAGCACACTCTTGGATGACAGCGGTCTTTCCCAATCCTCTCATACACATGCATTTCTTCTTAGTAGGAAGAGGGGGAGACTTATTTCTCTGAGAACAAAAGGTTCAACCAGTTAAAATCCAACAGCCTGATCTTTATATCCCTAAAATCTACTACAGGAGGAGAGTATGGAGTCCATCATATACATTAGATGGCCGGTCGGTCGGTCATGAAATTGACACGATCCACCAATATACATCTACTGTGTACGACCAGATTACGAGTTTGCAAGAATAGTCATTGGGTCTGCAAAAAAAAAGGTTAAACTAAAAGTTTTACTTTGTTTCTTAAAGTTAAGTAATGCCCCAGTACTGTGCCAGTTACTGCTTTATTCCTTTTATTAAGTGTGATATTACAGTACAATGCTATTAGCCCTCTTACATTGCAATGTTTGCATCTGCACAGCATCAATTCAGGGTAATGTAACTGGGAGGAAAAATAAATATCACACTTTAGTATCTAATCCATGTTTCTTAACTCTTAAGTGTGTCAGGCAATAAATTACAGGTCAAGAGAAAATTTCTTTCTTGTGGAGTACTTAAAGCAACTGTTCCGAGAAGGAAAAAAATCAGCTAACTAGTACCACCTATAAATAGCCACCCAACAAATAAGTGTCTGATGCTTGAATAAGCCTTGAAACATGACTACGCATATCAGCCAAACTAGACACCCATCTTCATGCATATTTCTCATGGAGCTTTGCCTGTAAGAGTCCATACCTCATTGGGATCTTCTCAATGTGAGCCAGTAACCCTAGAACTTTGGATCGCATACATTTCTTTCAGACAATAGACAAGGTTGAGCAAAATCATTCAAAGATCTCATACAACTTCCCATTTACAGTTATATACTTGGTCTATGGGGTTTCCAACAGTATACATTTACTCAATTTAGTCTATTTTCCCCCACATTTGGCACATTTTGCCTTCATTATATGTACATGGAGTAAGGGATGTAACTATATGGGTTTCCCAAGCATCTATAATTGATAATTTCTCCTTAGGATAGTTCATCAATATCAGATCACTGGGGGTCCTACACCCATCACACCCACCAGTCATTTATTACCTCCAGTGGAACAACACAGCTCCATTCAACATGTATTGGTTGCTGCCAAGAACTGCATATCTACTAATACTTTTGTGAATAGGAGCTGATGTTTAGTTCTCTAGAATAAAACTTGTCTACAGTTGTTCGTAGCTGATGATTACACATTAAACAGAGTTGTGATGTGCATCTCTATTCAATGATTACATCCATCCTCCACTGGAGATAATAACACATGATCAGTGTGGGTGGAGGGTGTTGGGCACCCACTGATCTGATATTGATAAGTCATTAATATTAGATGCCCCGACAACCACTTTAAGAGAGTACATTTTTTTTATCAGAGACTATCCCATTAGGTCATTCCAGATATTGGTAATGTAGTGATGTTTAAGTCCTGTTTCCGGTCCAATCTGGGAATGCCTGAAAACTGACAGTACCGACCACGTGTTTGTGGGTGTAAATCCAATTACTATCAAACCTGGTAAATCCCTTCATTTGTTAAGATTGTTAAAAATTAAGACAGTTCTGGAAATTTTAAGATTAACTGTGGCATCAACATGTACACTGTTGCAATGCTTTGTTATTTGGCTCATTATTGTCCAGTTTTTTTGTGATGTAGTGATGGACCTTGCCCGTAGAGTTAGTAGCAAGTAATGACCTGTATCCATTTATTGTTCTACTGTTACCTTCTTATATCCGTCTAGAATCAGTTGATTTAAAAATGGTATTATTATAAAATGAGTGCGTGAAGAAACAAACTTGAAATATTCTTTAGACTATTTTTCAGTCATATTTTTTTCTTGGAGTGGGAAAAGATTTTGGCAACTTTGCATATGGTTTCATTCAGCTTATAAAATCCCCCTGTGGTCTTCCAGATGGAATTATACTTTCCTTCAAGACTGCCACCTGCGTGAAGCGCCTGCTGTCTGTTTCCTTTGGTAGCAAAAATTAAGATCATTAGGCTAAATATTATTACTGTTTTAAAGCCCTCATTTCCCTGTCTTTTGAATGTTACATCTCCATATTGACATCATGCAGTAAATAAATTCAAGGGGGAACCAATACCTGCAGATGCTTCCAAGCCGGATAGTTGTGGCTTGATGCTTCATTAAGCTCGAACTTCCTCTGCTTGCCTGACATGATCTATCTATAAACCAAAGGGTGTTTTGCAACACAGCAATAATGGGAATTAATTTTGTTATGAGAATACCGACCAGAAACCAAACCACACCAAACCACATCATTACATAACTAACTCTCCTGATTGTTTAATATGTGGTTTAGAAAGAAAAAGAATACAAGAATCACGAATAAAGTACGGACTTTGCTTTTTAATCTTTTTATGTACTACACTCGTATCAAAACTATTACACATTTGATGGTTAAACTACTTCTTTAAAGGGTTACTACCAATACATTCATATAGCACACACTATGTATCGAGGTTGGGAACATAATTAATATGGGTGTTCCCCCCTAATTGGATAAGAAGAATAAAGGGGCTGTGTACTCCTATAAACTATCAAAATTTGTGAACCCTCCGCTGATGGTGTAGTCACAGACCGCCAAAGAGAATAAAAAGCTTTTATAATGAAATGAGTTTAAAATTACTATACATGCAAAATATCGTGGTGGTCTAATAAGTAGGAAGATGAAAATGGAGAAAATCAATGCCCAGTATCAAATATAGGAAACGCATAATTGCATCAGAAACAAATTGCAATAGTGCCACGAGCCTATAGAGATCATATATTACATATAATAATTATTCTGAAAGACCCATGTGTATGTTTGGTGCACAAGTTAATGCAATAGCTTAGCTTACCCATAGTGTAAAAGGATGGGTGTGCTCTCAAGGCTGCCCCAACGCATGTTTCACATAGTTGCTTTCTCAAGGGAGGTGTCATATATGTTGTCCTGTCTGGGTTTATATATGAGAGCTAGATGGTGCCAATTGAGCTGTGCATATGTTTCGTGGTCTGCACCAATGAAGGTACTTCCGTAATGGCCGTCATCGCACAGTGTACGTCGGGTGAACCATGACCCGATGACATCAATGACATGCATGTGGCATTGTATGATGGCCTATATGAAGTAACATGGCATTGGATCATAGTACATATGCGCACATCGGAAGCCATTTTTAAGGAGACCAAGGGCACTACCATATTGGAAAGTATAGACGGAATGGGAGATGGAAGACCAATAGCAGGGGGCAGGGTGGGGCGGATTGAAGGGGAGAGGCACTACGATAAAGCAGCATATAGCATAAAGTGGGCGGATCAAAGGGGAAAGGTATTATAATGAGGCAGTGTAATGATATATATGTAAACACTGACTAGAGTTGAATAAATGTCAAGTAGAAAATGTGAAGACAAGGTGATGCAAAAATAAACAAAAGGAAGAATTGTAAAGATGTGATAAAACAAGCTAAACAAAAGAGATAACAAACAATAAAAGTGAAATGAATATTCAGTATTATAAGTATAGAAAAAATTGTTGGTGTAATAGTGTTGGTGAGATGAAAATGTGAAAAGAGAGAATACATAAACCATTAAATATAACATAATAAAATACAGCTTAAATGTATCAATAAGATATGTAAAATGAAATAAAAATGTAAAATAATAATAAATAAATAAAACAAATAGCACAAGGCCATATGACATATTGACTATGGCAATACAAACTATGCCTTCTCCTTCCGTACCGCTTCATCTATACACCCTTATGAAGGACATTCAAAACCTCCGATCATCATAAGAGACCTATATTTAATGATGTCATCATGTTCATAAGGATATGGAATCCAAAAACCAATTAGACCATGAATAGGCATGCCGACGAACCTAAAAATAAGACAATAATTAAAAACATACCAAAATGCAAAGAGTTACACAAGGTGCCAGATAGTATGCATACAAGACTGTTACAAAAATGGAATGAAACTCCATTCGCTTTGAGACCTATTGGTGACATTGTGTTACGTGTTATGAGCCATCAAGACCCGTGTTGGGCAAGGATCTATTTAACAATGCCGGCAATAATTACACTGTGGATTTTGTCTATACTCCTAATTTTAAGGTGTATCTGGGGAGAGTTTTTAGCATGGACTTATCTGATATCTCTTTGGTTGCCAAAATATCCCTGACATGTTTGCAAGTTCGAACTTCATGTGATATTAGACCCAATATCAATTTTAGAGAATGGACATGTGGCATAATATACCACATGTGGAATGTTACATGAGATGTAACCATTAATTTGATATTCTTTTGTTCCATCAGATGATTAAAATGTTGGACACCTCAGAATATTGCAACATGTCAAACAATTACCACTAGGATAACAACCTCGCTTCGACCTATTGTATTAAAAGGAGTGGTGTATTTCGCCATACAGTGGCTTTTTACCAAAAAGTCTTTGAGATTTCTGCTCCTTCTATGTGTCATGCAAGGGGTCTGTGGAAGATGAGCAGCCAACACATTGTCAGTTTTTAGTACCAACCAATGTTTGGCTAGTATTTTACGGATTCTGTCCCAATGGCCATTAGAAATCTACATAAAACTGATCTCAATATTACTATTTGTTGTCTTCTTGGAGTGCATCAAAAGATCAGCTCTTTGTTTAGCTTTAGCTCTCCTGTAGCTATTCTTGATACATCTACCACTGTATCCCCTCGCTTCAAATCTATGCCTAAGAGCACAAATTGTCATTCAAATCTTCTATACCATAGGGATTGACCAACTGGAATGGTGCTAATGACTGGGTAAATGTGTGTCGTGGAGGTGTGTAGCAAGGAGCTAACCGCCATCTCCTCGCAGTATAGATTGGTTTGTATAGACCCATCCTCATTTGACACACAATTGTATATGCAGAAAATCAATCTTGGTTTTCTGCCATTTGTAAGTGAAGCTAAGGTTGAAGGCGTTATTGTTAAGAGTGTGTATATGAACCTAATCAATTCAGTTTTGGTGCCCTGTCAAATTACCAGGACATAGTCAATATAACGAAACCAACACAATCTTTTTATGTACTACACTCATATCAAAACTATTACACATTTGATTGTTAAACTACTACTTTAAAGGGTTGTATCTTTATGGGTAGGACAAATGGACATCAAAAGAGGGGAAGAGTCCACTGATGGCCAAATCAAAAATTTGCTGGAAAGCACAACTCTTACTTTGGCTGCACTTACTATGACCATATGTGCATTGGTTGCCCACTCATTTGAATGCATTGTATTTCTTCCTGCCATTGTCAAATGACCACTGGTGGTTTCAGCAAATGGACCCACTTTTAAATACTTAACACCAGACCAGCCATCCTATGAAGGAGTGTTTCTGTAGTTGAGATAGTTACTTTAAAGGAGTTTTCCAGGACATTAATTATTTTTGAGTATTGAGCTAAGAGCTAACTAGTAGGTAGTTGCCAACTACCTGCTTGTTTGCACCGGGACGATCTCTTCAAGCTCAGCCGGCGATTCTCTTGCTTTATTTCACCCCTCATCAACCGAACAGCACCTTCTCTTTCAGTGTTCTGTTGAAGGGGTGCCATTGCAGATGTCTTGTTGATTGACAGCTGACTCCCCTAAGTTATACAGCAAGAAACCGGCTGTCAATCAGCATGACATTGGCAGCGTTGACCAATCAACAGAGCAGACTAAAAGAGAAGGCACTGCTTGGTCAATGTGATGTCAGCAGAAGTCGCAGAATCGCCAGCAGAAATCGGCACCAGACACAATAGGCAGGTGGTTAGCAGCCCCTTTAATAAATGTAATTATATCTTAGCCTATATACTACATATTTCTGGTAGAAAATTAAGTAAATTGTTTTTTATATCTTCTTGAAAAACAGAGCACCACTCCACAGCCCATAGGCTTCCTGCTGGTGGGGGTGGGTGCATTCCTGATTGATTGACAAGTCAGATCAGCGGCATCATCGTGTCACTGGTTCAAACTGTACGCTCTCCAATCCTGCAAGCAGAGGTATCTTTGCCCTTTTAGCATAGGAGGAGCACAGTGACACTAAAGCTAGCTGAATCCAGATTCCCACCCAGCTTCAAAACAGCACTCACAAGCTCTATAGCAAAGCCCTTGTAAGCACT